>NW_027173405.1:600000-1200000 GCF_018151085.1 Drosophila tropicalis
ATGCGGGTAATAGTTGTCTTCAATCTTCCTCTGGCCTTTATGAATGTTTTCATTTCCTCCATGATGAAATACCAAGAAATCTCCACTGCTTGTGTGGACCAAAAATTTCAAGACGCGTCTTTTTCCAGAGATGTGTTCCCTCACGATCTCGTCGATTATATCGATAACAGATACCGATAGGCGAGTGGCGCCACCGTTTGTCCGCGCTTTTTCCAATAAGCACGCGATTGTCTATTCGATAGTAGGCCAGAACTATCGACTACTAACTTTGAGGTTAACAATTAATTGCAACCACGTTGCAACAAATTATTAAGCAATGAGTAACAAACAAACAATGCCCAACGATCCGGCTCGAAGGACCAAATTATGATGAACAATAAACCACTGTGTTTAATATCTCATAAGAATTTAACTTTATTTTTACTTCAATTTTGTTGAACTGTGTCTGCCACTGCTAGAACACGTCTTGATCGTTCGTTTGCTTGCTTATTACTAAATTTTCAATTCTTACGCAACTACGTAGGTCATATAGGTTTATAAAGAGTGACAGAGACAGAGCATACCAGACTGACCCCAGTATATTCTAGAAAACTTAAGAGAAAATACAAAAACAAAAGCATTGTGAGATGTGCAAGATCATTCATGAGTCTTTGCCTTGCTGCGTATAGCAATGCAAGTCAAATGACAATTGGTTCCTCAACAAGATCATAGGAAAAATTAAGAAGAAATTGGGATATTATAGTTAGCTATTTTAATATTGGTAGCCATAAATCTGGCTTTGCATTATATGCAATATATAATAAGATAATTAAGAAAAGATATCAGAGTAGAGCAGATGGCGACCGCGTCAACTCTTTTTTGGTAACTCTTTCCTTACCTATTAGCCATCAATGTGGAAGAACGTTTTATCTATCTACGTTTTATTTATCTAAATAACTAAAATATTGATCATAGTCACTGTTTTCCACCGATCGTTCCTATGGGAGCTATTTGATATAGTCACCCGATCTTTATCAAGTTCGGCACAGTCATTAACAGATATATTAAATTAAGAAATGTCTAATTTGAAAGCAATCGCGTTAAAAGTAACGAAGTTATTTACAAAAGTCACTGTTTTCGACCGATCGTTCCTAAGGGAGCTAAATGGCATAGTCGCCCGATCTTGATAAAATGTAGCTCTTACGGTCTAGGAGGAATTTGCGTTGATCCAGACGGACGGACGGACGGACGGACATAGCTATTTGAACTCGTCTCGTCGTGCTGATCAAGAATATATATATATTTTGTATGGTCGGAGATGCTTCGTTCTATGCGTTGCACACTTCTGACCAAAATTAATATACCATTTTTGCAAGGGTATAAAAAGTGTTACAGTGAAAGGGAAAAGTCTAAAACGGAAACTATAAAAAACATGAGCGTGAATAACAGTCTTGGCACCCCGACATCAGAAGTGGGATCGCCTCCACACCAAAGCGAACCTGATGACCGCATTTGTTTCATTTTGGAGTCGCAACATCGCAGCATGATGGAGAGTATTAAGGCAGTAAGAAATGAACTCCTTTAAAAGAAAGGTACTGGTCCGATAGGCCTGCCAAAGTTTAATCCTAATGCCCCAGGATCAAGCGCCCTTGTCTAGTGCTCTACAGTGGACCTCATCTTGGAAGAAAACTTTTTAGACGGCAGCGCACTTTTCATGGCTCTAGGCAAATCACTGCATCCAACAGGCTTCCTCAAATATCCTTTGCTGGTATGGTATGGCCCCAATTCAAGGAATTGTTTCTGCAGCATTTTGAAGACACCGAAACCCCAGCTGCGGCAGTTTTCAATATTTTAACGGCAGCCGGTTGTTAACGTCACTTCTGTCAAAATGGAATGGAATGAGTATGGAGCAAGCTGCTACGTGGTTTTGGCTCACGTTGCTCAGGACACCAAGACGCGAGAGGAAATGCAAGTCGAGTTAATTGCGTTTTCTGTTTAAAGAGACGAGACCATTTTAATCCGGGAGATTTCGAAAGCAAGCGAATGCGGCTACAATCTGACGTCAAATGCCATTTCTGGCGTCAGGCTGTCTCTCCTCCAGAGCAGAAGAGAAAGACAATCATTTGCTTCAAGTGCGATGGAGTGTTTTGATTCTGGATCTGAGTGTTCCTTAATAAAGGAAAGTGCTGCCGATAAATTTTACGGATAAATTTAAATTTAAATTAATAATATTGTAAAACTTAACAGTTTAAGTAAAGAACACATTTATAGTACACAGCAGGTTTTAACCAATATAAATGTAAAACCATACCATTTGGAGGTTTTGATGCATGGTATTATGGATAGATTTTTGCAGTACGATATGTTGATTGGCCGATAAAATCTTAGCCAGGGCCTTGGCGTAACAATGGACGCTGAGAACCCCCAAAGTTTTACAACAAAAAAGCCCAACTAACTAGTTTAGTCGGATAAGAGGATGCCATCAAATCTGACAGCGATATAAGTGAATTTAATAAGATTGCTGTAATTAATATCTTAAAGCGATACTCTGATTGGTTTATTGACGGAATTCCAAAGACTCGAGTCTCCACAGGGCAGTTGGAAATTAGACTTATAGATCCACAAAAAACAGTACAACGGCGTCCATACAGGCTTAGTGAGGAAGAGAAGTCAAACATTATTCGTCCTAGTTGCTCACCTTTTGCCAGCCCTATGATGTTGGTTAAAAAGAAAAATGGCACTGACCGTCTTTGTGTGGACTATCGTATGTTAAATGATAATACAATCGCCGATAGGTATCTTTACCACTTATCTCAGACCAGATTGCTAGGCTTCATGGGGCTAAAGAGAGGGGTTTGCAAATAAAAGAAAAGGCTAACTACAATATGCAAATGAAAAAGAGACAAAAAAAAAAGAGAATATTTTTTGTATTCAAATACAAAACAACAAAACTTGTCACAAGCGCAAAGTTTTGAAACCGCATGGAACGCACTCAAACAGCCTTTCGAAAATAAGCGCCTTATCATGAACAGCCAATTCAGAGCACTTCTTGACCTGCCTCAAATATGCCAAGTGTCCGGAAATGCATTAAAGGATCATCAGAATGCGCTTCAGGCATCCATTCGTGCTTTTGCGTACTGTTGGCTGCCAGTCATCAAGTGGGGTGACATTTTCTTTTGTCCAATAAAATTTCCAAAAATTACCCTTACCCAGAGTGGCAAACGATGGGCGATTTCCACGCCGAGCGGTTTCGAACGCTCGAAGCAGCTGAAAATACAAGTGCATTGGCTATTTCAGTTCCCACATCCAAACCGCCGGGAAACCACCATTCAGTCACCCGAAAGGCACATACATTTGAAGCTAATGTGATCGCCAATGCAAAGTCCTGTGATCTCTATTTAAAGAAGAATCGCTGTTTTGAAATCCCCACTTCCTTAGGATGCCGGTGCCTGAGAGGGTGGTATGTATAAAGAAAAAGTCAACATAACTGCTTCACATGCAAGAGTCGTCACAATATGCTCTTATGTATAAAGAAAAAGTCAACATAACTGCTACACATGCAAGAGTCCTCACAATATGTTCTTGCACAAGGACGTTCGACTCGAGAATAGTCCAACACCGGTCCCAGCGCAGCCCAGTTCTCACAGTATTGTCTGTACATACTTTACCTCTGAGGCAATTTGCCGATGGAATGAATACCTTTATGTACGATAACCCAAGCCACACTGGAAGGAATGGCCAATTTCCAGCTAGCTGACCCGTCTTTTAGATTGATCTGTTTCTCATTATTGACGTATACCAGCGTTAACGCTTTCCAAGGCACAAGAGACAAAATTCGGTTGGATCATTACATGCCCGCTCTTCGTTGCTGCGTTTACCACGAGGGTCGCTTTAAGTAGAGAGGATGCACTTGAAACTCCCTCTCACAATGTTTTGGAAGGTGGAGGATTTACCAGTCAAACCGGTAAATGACTCATTTTGCGAGGTCAATTTCCAGAAGACCACAAGGAGATATGATTCGGGGTGAAATATGGTCTCATTTCCATTTCGAGACCCAAACAACATCAAAAATAAACGAAGGTCGGCTACTAATAAATATTCCGCGCAAGGCTGATTACAACGCCGTCATACAAGAGTATTAAAACTTGGGGCACATCCGTCAGCTGCCATTTGACGGCAGTAACAACGATCTTTATCTGCCACATTAAGCTGTCTTTAATGCCGCCAGTACAAATGTGCTTCTTGGATTAAAAAAAAAAATTATTTTTCTGTATACAAACATAATCAACAATAAAAGGTACACACACACACGCAAAAGAAATAAATAAGAAAAAGTAATAATTTACAAAAACGAAAATACCCGTGCTCATGACAAGCGCCGACCCGTCTCATCAGCGGATTTCCTGACGGCTGTACATACCGTACAAAGGTAGAAGAGGTATTAGAGGTGTGTCCAAACAAGACAGAGGTGTCCCCCAAAATTTTGAATTAAAAATAAAAAAAAATTATGTGAATCCATAAAGATATTTTGTACTATCTTTTTAACTATCAAAAAGTAAAATTTTTATACCCTTGCAAAAAGGGTATATTAATTTTGGTCAGAAGTGTGCAACGCATAGAACGAAGCATCTCCGACCATACAAAGTATATATATTCTTGATCAGCACGACGAGACGAGTTCAACTAGCCATGTCCGTCCGTCCGTCCGTCCGTCCGTCCGTCCGTCCGTCTGGATCAACGCAAACTCCTCCTAGACCGTAAGAGCTACAGAGCTGAAATTTTGCACGTAGGCTTGTATATACTGCAGGCGTTGTATATCTCGGATTCAGCCGGATCGGACCACTATATCATATAGCTCCCATACAAACCCCAAAGTCACGAACAGTGACTTTTCTCAATAACTTCGTTGTTTTCTATGATATTATCGTGAAACTTATTAGAGAGTTTACTACGCCTATAAGCGACTATGCCAAATTTGATCAAGATCGGGTGACTATATCATATAGCTCCCATACAAACGGCCAAGTCACGAACAGTGACTTTTTCAATAACTTCGTTATTTTCTGAGCTATTGTCGTGAAACTTAATATTAGAGAGTTTACTACGCCTATAAGCGATTATGCCAAATTTGATCAAGATCGGGTGACTATATAATATAGCTCCCATACAAACGGCCAAGTCACGAACAGTGACTTTCTCAATACCTTCGTTATTTTCTGAGCTATTGTCGTGAAACTTAATATTAGAGAGTTTACTACGCCTATAAGCGACTATGCCAAATTTAATCAAGATCAGGTGACTATATCATATAGCTCCCATAGGAACGATTGGCGAAAACAGTGACTTTTGTAAATAACTTCGTTACTTTTAACGCGATTGCTTTTAAATTAAACATTTCCTAATTTAATATATATGTTAATGACTGTGCCGAATTTGATAACAGATATATTATACTAACAAATATTTAATTTGAAAGCAATCGCGTTAAAAGTAACGAACTTATTTACAAAAGTCACTGTTTTCGACCGATCGTTCTTATGGGAGCTATATGATATAGTCATCTGATCTTGATCAAATTTGGCACAGTAGTTTACAGGCGTAATAAACTCTCGAATATTACGACTCTCGAATTTCACGATAAAAGCACAGAAAATAACTAAGTTATTGAGAAAAGTCACTGTTCGTGGCTTTGAACTCGTCTCGCCGTGCTGATCAAGAATATATATACTTTGTATGGTCGGAGATGCTTCGTTCTATGCGTTGCACACTTCTGACCAAAATTAATATATCCTTTTTGCAAGGGTATAAAAATGGGTCGAGTAGAACTCAAATATGTAAACAAATACGTTCCATTCCTTAACTTCCTCGTTATCAGAGGTGAAACCAATCCAAAGTATAAAGAACTCAAATACCGGATTGCGCAAAATAGAACATTTAAATTAAGGATAGTTATGTTATGTATGTGACTCCTCTCTAAGAAGCTGTTATCTTTGCACTGTTAAAAAGGGTTGTTAACAGTGGTACTTCCCAGTCGTTCTACTAATCGCTTCAAGACAGCATCGGCTCACTTCCCTGCTACAACTACGAGGGACTACTTTTACTGCCACTACGGAGACTCCAACTACTACTACAACTACGAGGGACTACTATTACTACAACTGTGAGGGACTACTTTTACTACGACCACGAGGGATTACAACAACTACTACAACTACCAGGGACTACTATTACTACAACTACGAGGGAACTACCACGACTACAACTACTACCGTTTAATAATCATAAACACTTTATATATATAAGTATGCATATACACAAAATTGGCGACGATTATAGGATAATTCGTCAAACTTCTATATACATATCGTGTACAGTAACAATCGACCAAGCTAAAGCGAACAAAGAGGCGCGAAAACCGCATGCGTTCTGGCGCCAAGTTTATTGGAATACAGAAATGGTATTTTTCCAACACGCGCATTCGCAGACAGACGCACTACGACTACTGCAATTATGAATTGATATTTCTATACATACGATCGAATTCAACAACTAATGTCTGATTTTGAATCAGATGAGGAAAAACCTGCCAAGGTGGATAGTGCTACAGAACGCAAATCAACAAATAAATCAGTGATGATGTCAGGAGTGAACCATTTGACTTGAATCACCCAAACAAGCTTGTCACCTAATAGCAGCGTTTCGAGCTGTACCTTCTGGCCAATGACTTTACGGAGGAAGTTTGGAAGAAGGCTGCATTGCTTACGTTGGCCGGCGCTCCACTGTTCGAGCTTCTAACGTCATTGGAATCCCCTACTCAGGTTAGTGATTTCAGTTTATCGGAAATATATAATTTACTCAACCAACATTTGCTCCATGTCAATCGAAAATTGCGGCCTACTACCAATTTCATAAGCGAGACCAATTGATAGATGAGTCGGTTGCAAACTACATGGCTGCACTTAGGACTCTCGCTGTCGTTTGCAAATTTGGCGGTGCGTTGGATCGCATGTTGCGCGAACGCTTCGTATGTGGAATGAAGGATAAGGGTCTTCTGAAGAGTCAGTTAGCAGAGGCAGTTCAACGCGCGATGGATCGCGCCATATCTAGTGAGGCCGCTACTCACAGCGCTTGGGCCATGCGAAATACAGCTGAGAGCACTGCGTCGATACACAAAGTCCAGACCAACGAGATACGTCCAAGCCGACCCAATCAGCACTACCGCAGCAGGCGGGCTGTAAGAGACCCGGGTCGCAAAGCATTCAATCCATATACAGTGTCCACAGCATTCTAACCCTTTGCCCAAAGGAAATTGTTACAATAATTATAAATAAGCGAAAATGCGACTCCTACAGTGCCGGTAATTAAAAAGGATGGTAGTATTCGCATATGTGACGACTACAAGTCTACAAATAATAGAGTGATTAAGCAACACGGCCATCGAATTCCTGCAATGAATTCATTATTAGCATCGGTTGATGGAGGATCCGTATTTGAGAAAATCGGCTTGGCTCAGGCGTACCAACTACTAGTGGTAGATGAGCAGTCTGCGTTGTTGCAAACCATATGTACGCACAACGAATATTTCAACGTAACCAGACTACAATTTGGAATTTCTTCAGCTCCGGGCATATTTCAGAGTTGCATCGAACGTATTTTGCAGAACGTTTCTGGTGTGTTACCCTACTTCGATGACATAATTGTTATGGGAAAATCAGAGGAAGAACTAGCGGTGCGTCTTAATGAGGTGCTTTCAAGATTTGATAACGCCGGACTACGCCTACGCAGAGACAAGTGTCACTTTGGAGTTCCGTCAGTAGAATTTTTAGGTTTTAAAATCGATGCATTGGGTATAAGACCGTTTGTCAGTGCCAAATGCCAAATGATAAGAAACAATTACAAGCATTCTTGGGACTCATCAATTTTTACCACGCATTCCTGCTGCATAAGGCAACCGTTGCTGAACCGCTTCACCGTCTGCTGGATAAAAATGCTCCATGGGTGTGGGCCCATAAACACCAAGATGCCTTCATAAATCTGAAAAATCTTGTAACTTCACAAAATGTGCTAATGCACTTCGATGGCAAATTTCCAGTATTATAAACCTGCAATGCATCTCCGTACGGAATTGGAGCGGTGCTGACCCACAATTTTCAGGATGGATCAGAGGAGACTATTGCCTTTTATTCTAGAACTCTCTCCAAGACAGAAAGAAACTACTCGCAAATCGACAGAGAAGCCGTTGGGCTTATATCAGACGTTAAAAAATTGCACAATTATTTATATGGCCGTTCGTTTATTCTCGTCACCGATCATCGCCCATTGCTCGGAATATTTACAACGGCCAAGGCAACTCCAAATGTAATATTCACACAGATCCTTCAAAGAGCAATATTCTTGAATGCCTATGACTTTACACTAATTCACAGACCTGGATCAAAAATGGGCAACGCCGACTTCTTAAGGCAACACTACAGAAGAAATGTTAATGATTGAATGGGCTGGAACACCACTTGACAGCGCTCAAACTCTAGCATTACAAACTAAGAAAGACGCGCATTAACAAAGGTTCTGAACTGGGTTTTAAGGGTATGGCCCAATGGAAAGTTGATCGTTTAGATCAGCTCTACTTGTATTTTTCTCGCCGATATGAGTTTCAGCAAATGAAGAAATTCTTTTATGGGGCAACCGGGCCTTGATTTCCGAACCATCTAGACTGGCTTTACTTCAAGCGTTGCATGCTCCACACCCGTGGATTGTAAAAATGAAAGCCATGGCTCGAAGATACATTTGGTGGCCTAATATTGATGCTGAAATAGAGCTACTTGTGAAACGTTGCAATCTCTGTCAGCAAAACGGAAACGAACAGCCTAATAACCTCAATCTTGGTCACGCCTTCATATAGATTTCGCTGGCCCCTTTTATTGGAAATACCTCCTTCCTAGTTGTGGATTCATTTTCAAAATGGCTAGAAGTATCTGTTGTGAAATCTTCATCATCTGCTGCTGCCATTAAATTCTTGAGACAGTTTTTTGCAACGCACGGATTACCGGACGAAATAGTGTCAGACAATGGCACTGCATTCACGTCTGAAGAGTCCAGGATCTTTATGAGGAACAACGTGATTCGACACATTCGGTCGGCTCCATTTCATTCTGCCACAAATGAGAAAGCCGAGCGCATGGTACAAAGTACCAAGAATTACCTAAAAAAGTTTGACAGAAATCTTAACATAGATCTCGCACTAACGCGGTATTTTTCTAGCCAACACACTACCCCTCACTCCACGACAAATCGTACCACTGCAAAACTACTATGTAACTGAGAGCTTAAGTCATATTTCGACAAAATTCAACCCAAGGAAATAACATACGGTAAGGTCTGCGAACCAACAAATGATAAGCAGTTTCCTACTGGTGATCTGGAATAAGTCCGTAACCACGCCCCCCGGTCCGAAGTGGATAGAGGGCGAAATTTCGGACCAGACAGACCCCATTTCATAAAATGTTTGCTTACACTTCGCCACCGGGTTCCGGCTGACGAAGGTATTCGGGGCACCCAATCAATCGAACTACCTGCTGATGATGTAGTCCCGATTCCTGACGATATACCCGACTGTCTTGAATCGTCTGAACCGGAACCATTGTCCCCACCTCCAGTGACTCCTCGCAGAGCGAGTCGGAAACGACAACCACCGTGATTTCTACAACCCATCTGGATGTTAAGGGGTGTTATTTATGTGACTCCTCTCTAAGAAGCTGTTATCGTTGCACTGTTAAAAAGGGTTGTTAACAGTGGTACTTCCCAGTCGTTCTACTAATTGCTTGAAGACAGCATCGGCTCACTTCCCTGCTACAACTACGAGGGACTACGAAGACTACAACTACTACTACAACTACGAGGGAATACTATTACTACAACTATGAGGGACTACTTTTACTACGACTACGAGGGACTACAACTACTACTTCAACTACCAGGGACTACTATTACTACAACTACGAGGGAACTACTACGACTACAACTACTACCGTTTAATATTAATAAACACTTTACATATATAAGTTTGCACATACACAAAAGCCAACTTGAAAGAAATGTCAATAGTAGCCTAAAACGGAAAAACAGAATTCTACCCGCCTGAGTACACAATTGATCTCTCAGGGAATTCGAAAAAAATAATTTTTAACAAACTATGGTTACTGAGGATGAAATAATAACAAATGATAGAATATATGCACAAGAATTAAATAAATCTTGTAAGTGCCTTTCTCAAAATAGAGAAACATCCCAAGATAAAGTAGACAAACACTCAAAAATAATAATAGAGAGTCTAGAAAATATTAGAGCAGTATTAACCGAGCACTAATCTAAATGCGGGGCGTAAAACAGCTGCAAATACATTCTATAATGACTGCAAACAAAAGGCAAAAACTGTACTAAAAAGACATAATATTGAATATAAACAAACAACTGATTTGGAAATTTCAGTATTACTGGAAGTCTCCACCCAGTTAACGGCTGACGAAGAAATGGATCAAGAAGAACTATCAATGAGTTCAGTTCAAACCGAAATAACCCTTAATAGACCAGCCATTAAAAAAAAAAAATACAAAAATGACTTCAAACCTTATTCCAGAGTTTGATGGCAGAACAGAAAATCTCCAGAGGTTCATGGATGAACAGACAATAGAAGCAATAATTAACCGTATTGCCGAAAATGTAAAAACAGAATCAGTAGCGTCAATAACCGCAAAACTAAAACCAGACGGCCGCGGCTAACTTCGACCGCGTCAAAGTTTGTATTCCCTTACATCTTTTTTTGTAACACTTTCCTTACCTATAGCTATTAAAGTGGAACAACGTTTTTTCTAAAAAAGCTAAAGTTTGCGAAAAGAACGGCCTACAATCTTAGCATAGGGAACAACACAGATATTGATCAAAGTCACTGTTTTCCACCGATCGTTCCTATGGGATATAGTCACCCGATCTTTATCAAATTTGGCACAGTCATTAACAGATATATTAAACTAACGAATGTTTCGTTTGAAAGCAATCGCGTTAAAAGTAATGAAGTTATTTACAAAAGTCACTGTGTTCGACCGATCATTCCTATGGGAGCTATATGAGCTCCGCACCTTACTTAAAGGGCTAATGATGATAAAGGGAGGCACCGCAAAATGCCTTTCAATAACCAACACGGCAATCCCCATCGAATCGCTGGAAGATGGCACCATATTCACGATCAACTTTAAAGGAAAAATGACAAACGGCGTTGTAGAATCGGAACTAAACGGTACCTTTGTCATTCAATTCTCAAACGAATCAGTGACAATTGGTAATAAAACCTCTAGACGATTATAAGAATCCCTCAGGATCACCGCCCATAAGTACAAAGGATCTCCTGGACGTCGATTTTTGAGGGGGAGGAGTTAGCACACCCATCCTCACACGAGGCCTCTTTCTCCTCCACTCACACAACAAACACCCCTGGGACGCCTTTCCCTTTACAAGCCGGACCAT
The DNA here is from genome assembly GCF_018151085.1 of Drosophila tropicalis. Taxonomy (NCBI): domain Eukaryota; kingdom Metazoa; phylum Arthropoda; class Insecta; order Diptera; family Drosophilidae; genus Drosophila; species Drosophila tropicalis. The sequence continues at coordinate 611,500 of NW_027173405.1, forward strand.
GCCCAGCACCCCGGCCTCTCACATTACAAAGGGACTCGATCGGTACACTCCACCATAAACGCCTGAACGAGTATCGTTCACATTCTAGGTACACTAACAGAACACACACACGCGTATGACCTAAGTGCGACCTATATCACTTCTCACTTTAGTCAACTAAGAAACCCACATCTTTCATTTCCTGTAAACACTTAACACGCTTAGCCAAGTAAGCAACTTATATTTTCTAGTGTTTATGCGACCCAAGCAGATATGTGACTAAGACGACTCATGTTGGGTCACACTAGACACTTCACTTCCCTTTTCTAGCATAAGCACTTTTGTATCAGCTAGCCTAGCCGTTCTTTGAATATTGCCGATAAGCAGATTTCGCCGGAAGAGGCGACCCACTTTGGAGGCGATTCCAACGCCGCTGCCAACGGCATGACGCCGCGGCCAGCCCCTATAGGGCATCTCGGGGTATATTTAAGAGACCACGCTCGACAGAGCGGGCAGTCTTAGTTTAGACGTAGAACTAGCTAAATCATATACAACTAAATAAAATCTTATAACGTTCTAAATCAGGGGGAATCTAGAAACATTACGGGTCTAGACAATAGTAGGAAGAGCTCCACAGTTAAATGCAAGCCATCTCAGCAGAACGAGTATTAAAATAAAATAATTAATTGCTCAGGCACAAACCTGACCTATCCCAATTAAAAAAAAAAAAAAGAATATAATATAGGCCACCAGGCCAACGGAAATGATTCACCTGATTATGAAGATACTTGAATCCAACTCGTGCCTCGGCTTGCATAAATCCGCTGACTCTTTAAGTAACAATCCCAAACGCGTTTTGCTAACCACTGCATTCTCACGCCAGCAGAGTCAGGCAAGGTGGAATTAGCAAAACGAAGGGAAATTTTTGCGCCTCTTGCATTTTTTGGGCGTTAACATACAAATTGAAAAAACCAAAAGGGGAGCGTCACGCTTCCGTGTTTGACAGCGGGGCCCAAAAAAAAAAAAACAAAAAAATAAAAAAGAAAGAAAATCTAGCCACATGCAGTGGCAAGGTTCAATTATCCCCATGAATGGATATGTCATTTAAACTCCCTCTTCCGGTGTCTTGCAACAATAAATGAATGGTTGAAAAGCCAAGCTTTCCTCCAAAGAGCTGCGGAAACAGTTCATTTTTGGTTAAAAACCAAGCCCTGCTACAATAAATGAATGGTTGAAAAGCCAAGCCCTTCTTCAAGGAGCTGCGAAAAAGTCCATTTTTGGTTAAAAAACCAAGCCCTGCTACAATAAATGAATGGTTGAAAAGACAAGCCCTCCTTCAAGGAGCTGCGGAAAAAGTTCATTTTTGGTTAAAAAACCAAGCCCTCCTTCTGAGCAAGGAGCTGCTGAAAGTAAAAACGACTGACTGGTTGAAAAGCCAAGCCCTCCTTCAAGGAGCTGCGGAAAGAGTTCATTCTTGGTTGAAAACCCAAGCCCTCCTTCTGAGCAAGGAGCTGCTGAAAGTAAAAACGAATGACTGGTTGAAAAGCCAACCCCTTCTTCAAGGAGATGCGGAAAGAGTTCATTCTTGGTTGAAAACCCAAGCCCTCCTTCTGAGCAAGGAGCTGCTGAAAGTAAAAGCGTATGAATGGTTGAAAAGCCAAGCCCTCCTTCAAGGAGCTGCGGAAAAAGTTCATTTTTGTAAAGTAAACACGTAAGTAAAGTAAAAACGAATGACTGGTTGAAAAGCCAAGCCCTCCTTCAAGGAGCTGCCGAAAGAGTTCATTCTTGGTTGAAAACCCAAGCCCTCCTTCTGAGCAAGGAGCTGCTGAAAGTAAAAACCAATGACTGGTTGAAAAGCCAACCCCTTCTTCAAGGAGCTGCGGAAAGAGTTCATTCTTGGTTGAAAACCCAAGCCCTCCTTCTGAGCAAGGAGCTGCTGAAAGTAAAAGCGTATGAATGGTTGAAAAGCCAAGCCCTCCTTCAAGGAGTTGCGGAAAAAGTGTATTTGGTTGAAAACCCAAGCCCTCATAAGGAGCTGCGAAAATACGAGCTAGTACCTCAACTAATAAAAAAAATTACAGAAACAACGATAATCATTTCAAGGGAAATTACAAGTCCGGTAAAGATTACAAAAATAACAACTACAGGGGGAAGAATTCCTATGAGAAAACCAATTGGGACCATAATTATGGCCGGAACAACGGTCACCACCACGGAGGGAATAAAAAGAAAAGAAACCAGAAGATCGTGGGCACAATCAAAGGCAGGCCCTGAACCATTTGACCATGGAAGGATCGGATGCCTCTAAAGACTCCAAGGAACTGCACTTGAAGGATCACTTTCCAAAACTCATCTAAGTGGAATCAAGATCTCGGAAATCGCCGTTTCCGAAATACAATCCATACACTCCGTAACCCAAAAAGAAGCCCGTCGATCTTTTTTAATCGAACATCGGCACAAGGCGTTGGCGAAACCGCCAATCCCAAAGAAACATTCCTGGAGAACGTTAGACGATTGCTCGAGCATCAACAAGCAGTTACAAATAGGGCCAAGAACCTGAAAAGGGACAACCCTATGTCATATGAGGTTGACCAAGAGATTCTCGTGGCCAACAAACAAATCAAAGGAAAACAAGCAAAGAGATTTTTCCAGGAAAAAGTCGCTCAAGACAAATGGGTTACAGTAATCACACAAACAGGGAAAAAGCTACACAAGTCACACATTAAGTAGAAACACAATTATACACATAGCACTTAAGCAACTAGAAGCTAAGTTAAATTTAATATCACACTAAAAACACCCTTCTACTTCCAACACAAGCCCCCTCATTTTGTGCCTCTCATCGGTGGAGAGCTACCAAGTCTTTAAATACGAGTCCCCAATAGTGACGTTACAGCAAGGAAAATGATAGAGAATAGAAGGACTCACAAACTTGGTACACGTAATTCCTCTTGACTCTTTTGCGGTCCTTGCTGAGAACCTGTCACTAGCCCTGGACCAATACCCTTCATGCGACCTGTCCTCTCTCAAAATTAAAGATTTAAACACAAAAATTGAGGAACTCACGGTCTCCAACAAGAGGGCTAGACGATTACTCTGATGGTTAGGTTCGGCTTGGAAATGGGTAGCAGGATCACCAGATGCAGCTGACTGGGACCAGATTTTACAATCGCATGATTCTCTAATTAGGGAGAATAACCAACAGTTTACCATAACTAAACAATTCTTGTCCAGCATCCAAGAGGCATTCGACAAAATAAACGAATCGGCAGGAGCCTTGAACCCGATCAACAAGGATAACGACTCCGAATTGTCCATTCTACTAAATAAGATCCTATTGCTTGAACGAAAGCTGGACGAAATTGTGCGAGCATGCCAACTCGCTAAAGTCGGCAGATCATCAGGCCAACTGTAAGAAACAGTAAACAACTTGACATTCCCTCGAGAAAAATCCTGGTAGGACCACGAGACAATATGGGCAATATCACCATTTGTAAGGAATCGGACAAGTCTTACAAATGGTGATATTGCCCATGGTCTGGCAGCTCCTTGATATAATGAAGGTGTCTCGTGGTCCTACCAGGATTTTTCTCGAGGGAATGTCAAGTTGTTTACTGTTTCTTACAGTTGGCCTGATGATCTGCCGACTTTAGCGAGTTGGCATGCTCGCACAATTTCGTCCAGCTTTCGTTCAAGCAATAGGATCTTATTTAGTAGAATGGACAATTCGGAGTCGTTATCCTTGTTGATCGGGTTCAAGGCTCCTGCCGATTCGTTTATTTTGTCGAATGCCTCTTGGATGCTGGACAAGAATTGTTTAGTTATGGTAAACTGTTGGTTATTCTCCCTAATTAGAGAATCATGCGATTGTAAAATCTGGTCCCAGTCAGCTGCATCTGGTGATCCTGCTACCCATTTCCAAGCCGAACCTAACCATCAGAGTAATCGTCTAGCCCTCTTGTTGGAGACCGTGAGTTCCTCAATTTTTGTGTTTAAATCTTTAATTTTGAGAGAGGACAGGTCGCATGAAGGGTATTGGTCCAGGGCTAGTGACAGGTTCTCAGCAAGGACCGCAAAAGAGTCAAGAGGAATTACGTGTACCAAGTTTGTGAGTCCTTCTATTCTCTATCATTTTCCTTGCTGTAACGTCACTATTGGGGACTCGTATTTAAAGACTTGGTAGCTCTCCACCGATGAGAGGCACAAAATGAGGGGGCTTGTGTTGGAAGTAGAAGGGTGTTTTTAGTGTGATATTAAATTTAACTTAGCTTCTAGTTGCTTAAGTGCTATGTGTATAATTGTGTTTCTACTTAATGTGTGACTTGTGTAGCTTTTTCCCTGTTTGTGTGATTACTGTAACCCATTTGTCTTGAGCGACTTTTTCCTGGAAAAATCTCTTTGCTTGTTTTCCTTTGATTTGTTTGTTGGCCACGAGAATCTCTTGGTCAACCTCATATGACATAGGGTTGTCCCTTTTCAGGTTCTTGGCCCTATTTGTAACTGCTTGTTGATGCTCGAGCAATCGTCTAACGTTCTCCAGGAATGTTTCTTTGGGATTGGCGGTTTCGCCAACGCCTTGTGCCGATGTTCGATTAAAAAAGATCGACGGGCTTCTTTTGGGTTACGGAGTGTATGGATTGTATTTCGGAAACGGCGATTTCCGAGATCTTGATTCCACTTAGATGAGTTTTGGAAAGTGATCCTTCAAGTGCAGTTCCTTGGAGTCTTTAGAGGCATCCGATCCTTCCATGGTCAAATGGTTCAGGGCCTGCCTTTGATTGTGCCCACGATCTTCTGGTTTCTTTTCTTTTTATTCCCTCCGTGGTGGTGACCGTTGTTCCGGCCATAATTATGGTCCCAATTGGTTTTCTCATAGGAATTCTTCCCCCTGTAGTTGTTATTTTTGTAATCTTTACCGGACTTGTAATTTCCCTTGAAATGATTATCGTTGTTTCTGTAATTTTTTTTATTAGTTGAGGTACTAGCTCGTATTTTCGCAGCTCCTTATGAGGGCTTGGGTTTTCAACCAAATACACTTTTTTCCGCAACTCCTTGAAGGAGGGCTTGGCTTTTCAACCATTCATACGCTTTTACTTTCAGCAGCTCCTTGCTCAGAAGGAGGGCTTGGGTTTTCAACCAAGAATGAACTCTTTCCGCAGCTCCTTGAAGAAGGGGTTGGCTTTTCAACCAGTCATTGGTTTTTACTTTCAGCAGCTCCTTGCTCAGAAGGAGGGCTTGGGTTTTCAACCAAGAATGAACTCTTTCGGCAGCTCCTTGAAGGAGGGCTTGGCTTTTCAACCAGTCATTCGTTTTTACTTTACTTACGTGTTTACTTTACAAAAATGAACTTTTTCCGCAGCTCCTTGAAGGAGGGCTTGGCTTTTCAACCATTCATACGCTTTTACTTTCAGCAGCTCCTTGCTCAGAAGGAGGGCTTGGGTTTTCAACCAAGAATGAACTCTTTCCGCAACTCCTTGAAGGAGGGCTTGGCTTTTCAACCATTCATACGCTTTTACTTTCAGCAGCTCCTTGCTCAGAAGGAGAACTTGGGTTTTCAACCAAGAATGAACTCTTTCCGCAGCTCCTTGAAGAAGGGGTTGGCTTTTCAACCAGTCATTCGTTTTTACTTTCAGCAGCTCCTTGCTCAGAAGGAGGGCTTGGGTTTTCAACCAAGAATGAACTCTTTCTGCAGCTCCTTGAAGGAGGGCTTGGCTTTTCAACCAGTCATTCGTTTTTACTTTCAGCAGCTCCTTGCTCAGAAGGAGGGCTTGGGTTTTCAACCAAAAATGAACTTTTTCCGCAGCTCCTTGAAGGAGGGCTTGGCTTTTCAACCATTCATTTACTGTAGCAGGGCTTGGTTTTTTAACCAAAAATGATTTTTTTCCGCAGCTCCTTGAAGGAGAGCTTGGCTTTTCAACCATTCATTTATTGTAGCAGGGCTTGGTTTTTAATGAACTTTTTCCGCAGATCCTTGAAGGAGGGCTTGGCTTTTCAACCATTCATTTATTGTAGCAGGGCTTGGTTTTTAACCAAAAATGAACTGTTTCCGCAGCTCCTTGGAGGAAAGCTTGGCTTTTCAACCATTCATTTATTGTTGCAAGACACCGGAAGAGGGAGTTTAAATGACATATCCATTCATGGGGATAATTGCACCTTGCCACTGCATGTGGCTAGATTTTCTTTCTTTTTTTTTTTTTTTTTTTTTTTTTTGGGCCCCGCTGTCAAACACGGAAGCGTGACGCTCCCCTTTTGGTTTCTTCAATTTGTATGTTAACGCCCAAAAAATGCAAGAGGCGCAAAAATTTCCCTTCGTTTTGCTAATTCCACCTTGCCTGACTCTGCTGGCGTGAGAATGCAGTGGTTAGCAAAACGCGTTTGGGATTGTTACTTAAAGAGTCAGCGGATTTATGCAAGCCGAGGCACGAGTTGGTTTCAAGTATCTTCATAATCAGGTGAATCATTTCCGTTGGCCTGGTGGCCTATATTATATTCTTTTTTTTTTTTTTTAATTGGGATAGGTCAGGTTTGTGCCTGAGCAATTAATTATTTTATTTTAATACTCGTTCTGCTGAGATGGCTTGCATTTAACTGTGGAGCTCTTCCTACTATTGTCTAGACCCGTAATGTTTCTAGATTCCCCCTGATTTAGAACGTTATAAGATTTTATTTAGTTGTATATGATTTAGCTAGTTCTACGTCTAAACTAAGACTGCCCGCTCTGTCGAGCGTGGTCTCTTAAATATACCCCGAGATGCCCTATAGGCGCTGGCCGCGGCGTCATGCCGTTGGCAGCGGCGTTGGAATCGCCTCCAAAGTGGGTCGCCTCTTCCGGCGAAATCTGCTTATCGGCAATATTCAAAGAACGGCTAGGCTAGGTGATACAAAAGTGCTTATGCTAGAAAAGGGAAGTGAAGTGTCTAGTGTGACCCAACATGGGTCGTCTTAGTCACATATCTGCTTGGGTCGCATAAACACTAGAAAATATAAGTTGCTTACTTGGCTAAGCGTGTTAAGTGTTTACAGGAAATGAAAGATGTGGGTTTCTTAGTTGACTAAAGTGAGAAGTGATATAGGTCGCGATGCACTTAGGTCATACGCGTGTGTGTGTTCTGTTAGTGTACCTAGAATGTGAACGATACTCGTTCAGGCGTTTATGGTAGAGTGTGCCGATCGAGTCCCTTTGTAATGTGAGAGGCCGGGGTGCGGGGCATGGTTCGGCTTGTAAAGGGAAAGGCGTCCCAGGGGTGTTTGTTGTGTGAGAGGAGGAGAAAGAGGCCTCTTGTGAGGATGGGTGTGCTAACTTATATATATAAATGTACAGCTAAGCATGTTCATATAAGTATGTACATACATACATGTATTCGCTTAAGCAACAATGCACACGCGTAACATGAGCTAGAGCCAAACCAGAGTGTGAACGCTAACCAAGCAGTTTTATGCAAGCGCTCCAAACAATATGTATGTATGTATGTATATATATTTGCAGCATAAGAATAAGGTTAAGCAAAAGAATATTTTTTGAATAGAAATCAATCGGAAGATTATAAAGAAACAACACTGACGTGTTCTTTTTTAAAATAACTCAATTGAAGTGGAACCCGGTCATTACACAAGACTCTTTGCAAAAAAAAAAGACGAACGAAGAGAAAGAGAGAGACCGAGAAAAGCGCAAGTTGCATTGGAGAGACAAACTTGGAGTTCCGTTAGTTTAATTCTTTTCATTCTTACTTCTGTGGAAATTTCCAGAACTTTAAATTTTGTAAATGACAGCGTGGATTACTGTACTTATATATACTCTTGAAATTTATTTCATTCGATGCGGTTGCACTTTCTGTGCCCGCCGACAATTGCACTAGATTTTGGGTTAAGATAATAAATCAACTGAATTGAAGTCTTCCTGGCTATTCTCATTCCTCCCAAAAACGAAGGTGCCTCAATGCCGCCTCGGTGAAATCATCCGAAGGCCGCATTATACAAATCGAGCAGTTTGGGTCTCCGCAAGGGCGCAGCCAACATATTTTTGGTGCCGAAACCAGGGAGGAATGAGCTTGGCGATTGGATTTGGAGTGTGATTGCCAAATATGGAGATGCGGAAAGTTTGAGAAGATTTGTGCAAACTTCCCGCTCATGTGTGAATTCATTGGAGAAGACTGGTGTGGATGTGCGACAACAGTCTGAAATATTAGTGTACTACATGGTGAAGAGATTACCGAATCAACTAAGAGTGGATTGGGAGCGGTCAATATCTTCAACGCAGAATCTGGCGAGCTTTGAGGAGCTCAGTCAGTATCTTGAAACACAGTACAGAACAATGATTGCGGCGTCAGCAGGTAATATCGAGGGAACTCTATCACGGGATAGACATCGGAATGCAAGGTCAGGTGTACATGGGTTACGAGTTAACCAGAACTACACAAAGGCTTCATTTGTTACTCGAGAGACAGACCTATGCATTGTGTGTCAAGGGGATGCACATCTTATCGGAGTATGTAGGCTATTCCAGGAGATGAGGTTATCGGAACGAAAGGCATGTGTAGTGGGCGCATCGACTGTGTTTTAGATGCCTAAGACCAAATCACCGAATAGATGCATGTGACAGTGCGGTAAATTGTGAAAAATGTCAAGGACGGCATCATACACTACTCCATGTAGACAAGTCAGGATGCGAGAGGTCGCTTGGCACACTAAAGAAGGGAGTTATCCCAACAGCATCTGCGAATGCTTTAATTGGAAAGAGTAGAACAGAATTGCTGTAAGGCATAAAGACGAGGTTTTATTACCAACAGCAATGGTGTGGGTAGAGTCGATAGACGGCTATCCCTTACAATTTAAAGCGTTTTTGGATCAAGGTTCACAAGTTTCGTTCATTTCAGAGAATGCAGCTCAGCAGTTACGTTTACGGTGCAAACAGGCTCACATCACGACTACTGGATTAGCAGATACAAAAATTACAGATGCGGCAGCAGAGGCGAAGCTAGTCATAAGGTCAATCTACAACCCACATACGAAAAACAAGCTGCTTGCGTCAGTAATACCACTAGTGGGTAAGCGCATGCCAATCAAACGACTGCCATATGAAGAGTGGACTCATCTGAAGGGCTTACCGTTGGCCGACCCTAACTTCTTCAGTCCACAAGGAGTTGATATTTTGCTGGGAAATGACATCTACGATGAGCTGATGTTAGAAGAAGTGCATCGAGGAATACGTGGTATGCCTCTGGCGCAAAATACACATTTGGGATACATTGTATCAGGAAAAACAAATCAAGAAGCTGGTAGTATAACGTCCTACACCATAACGGTAAGAAAGAAGGAAGCTGATGAGATACTTGAACAATTGTTATGTAAGTTTTGGGAGCTAGAACAATTCGCCGAGGAGCCACATGGGGTTTCAGTAGAGAATAACTGGTGCGAAAATTTCTTCGTTAAGACACATAGCCGAATGCCGCCTGGAAAATATGTTGTTCGTCTTCCTTTTCTTACTTACTTGGACGAATAAATGGTAATTGGAGCATCATATAAGGGCGCGTTAAAACGATTACATTCTCTGGACAGACGGTTGCGTACCGATGCGAGTTTGAAGAACGCTTATGTTTGCACGATTAAAGAATATATGGAGCTGGGTCAGATGGAACGTGTAGCGTCACGGTGTAGTAAGACTGTCAAACCTGCCATGGGGGGAGTCGATCATTGTTACCTACCGCATCACCCAGTCATAAAGGAATCGTCATCAACTTCGAAGGTACGAGTTGTCTTCGATGGGTCGAGCAAGACGAGTAATGAGAAATCACTAAATAAGATTCTAGCAATCGGTCCACAATTGCACGTACATCTTCAAGGAATCATTCTCAATTGGCGAGGGCTAAATTATGTATTTATCGCGGATGTCGATAAAATGTACAGATTAAGATTCCACCCGACGACGCACAGTACCAACGTATTCTATGGAATCTAGATATTGGTGATTATGTGAAAGAATATGTCTGCACAACGGTAATGTTAGGAACGAGCTCCGCACCTTATTTAGCCATGAGGGTTATGAAACAATTAGCTATGGATGAATGCGAGAAGTATCCACTGGCGGTGGATGTTATAAATCATCAAATGTATGTAGATGACATACTGTCTGGTGGCGACAGTATTGCAGAAACGGAGGATGTCAACAACCAAGTGATTGGAATGCTTCGTGGTGGTACATTCGAACTACGGAAGTGGGCGAGTAATTGCCCAAAGCTATTAGAGAACATACCAGTTGAGCATCGAGAATCAAGCGGATTGTTACACATGGAGGGTAATGTTACTATTCGCACTTTAGGTCTATACTGGAGTCCCAAAGAAGATGGCTGGGATAGCACACTACCGGACACTATTAAGAGAGAATGGGAGAAATTCGTGAAAGAGTTACCAAACATAGTAACTATACGAATACCACGGCATTTTACATGGGGGCTACCGGGTGGTGTGGCTGAATTGCACCTGTTTTGCGATGCATCGTCACGAGCATATGGAGCTGCGGCTTACTTGCGCTTCCCAATTGGAGATGATAAGTATCACACAGAGTTGCTATTGTCAAAGGGGAGAATATCGCCAACTAAACAAAAACTAACCATACCTAGGGCAGGTGACCTGCCATAAGGTATCAGTGGAAGAGATGCCAAGTATAGCATTTATCAGCAAGTATTCATCGTATACACGACTCGTCTGGATTATTTCATATATAATATATAATTGTCGTACATTTGTGGCAGAACGAAGCGGATTAGGACTCTCAATTGTGGAATTAGAAGAGGGCCTACGTGAATTGATTAGGATGGTGCAGAAGGATTGTTTTGACTCTGAATGGAAGGCGCTATCGGAAGGAAGGGTAATAGCAAAGGACATCATATTACCGTCTCTTAAGCCTAACGCCGAACTTTATAAGGAAGAAATTCTGGATTGTTAATGGACGCAATGCAGTTCGCTTCAGAATTCATATATGCATCACATGTTTTATTATGAAGCCTCAATTTGCAGGTCAGAAAATGGGGATGTTACCAGCAGTACGGGTACGCAGCAGGGGTAGACACCCGTAGCCCGTGCGGGCACTTTTCTTCGGTATATGATCGTTTTACCATCTTGGTGCATGCCGAAGTCAAAACGAAGTGCACTTGAGAGCTTAAAAATAGAATTAGTCTGTTGCAGCATTTCGACGCGAACGCATCTATATGGATAAATGCACATGAAAATTCATTTGGGGGTTTTTTTTTTTTTTTTGTCATTTATTTTGTTGCATCAGATCATCGATTGTGCTGGTTTGAACGATTGATCCATATTTTATTCACATTTCATTTTTCAAAGCGTAAAGCACATATGTACATTAACTGTTTGCGCTGGCTCTCTTTGTGCCTACCCCTGTTCTAGAGAATTCTCATCCGTTGGAGTCGATTACGCTGGACCCGTAAATATTTCGCTTTGCAAAGGAAGAGGACGTATATCCCAGAAAGGATGAATTGCTGTGTTTATATGTCTAGTGATGAAGGCCATCCATTTGGAACCAGCTGGAAATCTGACTGCAGATGCGTTCATAGGAGCTAACAAAATTACAAGTGGACAAACTGACATGACGGTCATAGCTCTTGAGTTTTTATCAATATTTATTGTTTTTCTCAATTTTTGATTGCGCTTAGTTTGTTTACGCTTTCGCTAGTGTGGTTGCTAGTCACGCTTGCCATAATTTGCCAATTATTTTTTTTTTTTTATATATATATAAATGTGTTGAATCTATTCTTTAATTAGAGCCCAACAACAAGTTTGAGATATTTATCTCAATCTAGTACTTGAGATAAATCCTGGGGATATTGCAGGTGGCCCTAATCACATATTATTGGGTTAGTCTGTCATTTCTTTTAAGAGTTCTATTATTATTTCTCGTGAGGAAATTGGCAAGAACATTAGGGTGTGTATCCAGTTTCGGCAGTCTAATTAATTTTATCTATTTCTAACAAACTACCAAATTTGATTGAAATCGGAAACATGCAAAATGTGCGTATGAACGTATTTTACTACGCGATCCATAAGGCCAGAATTGGCCGTTGGCTAGTAGCGGCGCTAGAGTGTTCGTGTGTTTATAGAGTGAGCGAGATAGCGCACAGTATGAAGCATGTAAAAACAATTTAATAGACATACATTTGGTTTTCGAAATTTAAAATATTTGTTTCACCTGGTGTATGATATACCCAAGTCGGCGAGTCGACTTATTTACTTCATTTTATTTGGGAATGAATTTATGGATAAAATAAATTTATTCAAGATTTTCACAAACGGCATGAATTTAATATATTTTAAAATGTTTTTTTTTTTTTCATGCGGAATCGTATTTCAGCAGACTTTGCTAAAGAACTTCAAAATTGCAATAGCCATACCATGTCTTCAACGCTAAAACTAGTTGGGAATTACATTACCAACTAAATGAAGTCGAGACGGAGCCATTACATCTTACAGCGAATTTCCTATTGTAAAAGTTCGAATGCTGTTCGTATTTCGGATGTTATGCAATTGACTTGTTCAATTGTACCATGTTTTTCGCGGAAGCCGAACTGGTGTGAAGGGATTGTGTTCTCCGATGCCAGAAATGAGTCTATTCGGATCTGCAGGACCTTTTCAAAAAGCTTCGAAAGACATGGCAGCAAACTAATTGGCCTATAGGATGATGGCTGGGTTTTGTCCTTTCCCACTTTAGGAATCATGATGAAAGTGAACTTTTTCCATGCTCCTGGGAAGTAGCCTATTCTTATTAAAGCGTTGAACAGTTTGCAGATGTATTGTATGGCGATGATACTGAATTCTAGGATCATTTTCGGTATGATTAGGTCAAGGCCAGGGGCTTTGTTCGGCTTTATGTGGTTTTTAATAACTGCAGTCATCTCATCCGATTATAGTTCCGAGTATTCACTATCCGTTAATGTGCTCGAAGTGGGATATACAAATGAGTTTAATGTTGGATTTGGCTGGAAAACCTCATTAAGATGTGTGGCAAATACGGATGCCCTCTCTTCTTCACTGCGGGCCCATCCACCGGTTGGACCCCTTATCGGTGAAACTGTCTCTGTAGGAGCGCTTAAAGTTGGATGGGCTTTCCACAGAGGATGTTTTGTGCTGGTTGAACTAAGCTTTTCTATGTATTTCCTTTGAGCCCAGCTTTCCTTTTGTCTTAACCCCTTGGCATGCCTTAGGCGAAGTTTTGCTGCTGCTGATCGAGTAATCTGCCATTTTCTTCTTAGACATCGTTTTTCCGTTACTAATTGGTCTTTCCGCCGGTTCGTATGTGGCATGCGGCATGTGGAGTAGACACTCTTGCTGCAGCTTCCATCATCGACTCAAGTGCAGAGACGCACATGTCAATGTCCTCTGCAGCATCCAGTCATGGACATTTTAAATGTAAACCAATTTGTTTTGTTATATCCAATCCAACTTATTGAGTGGGTTGACTATTGTGTTGTACAACTGCTTACTTTTAGAATTCACCAAGCGAGACCCCCAGTGCGTATGTTTAGCGTTATAGTACCCTGCTGCAATGCAGCGATCTCAGAGTGTGTTAAAAAAATCGGTAAATTCCTTTTCAGAGATTGAGAAGCGTGGTGGGCAGTACAGGACAGCCAATGTAGTGTTGCCGCAGCTGGTTTGGACGGTTATAGCAGTTGCTTGTAGGTGCTGTGTTTCAAATCTGTTGAGGAACGAGCGTTTTATACGGTTTTTGATTAGGATACCAATCCCGCCATGAGCTTTGCCGTCTGGATGGTTTGTTGTGTATAAGGTATATTTTGGTATTTAAAAATTATTTTTTGATGTTAAATGTGTTTCCGATATCAGCAAACGGTCGATTTCACTTGAGTCTAGGAATAGTTGCATTTCATTTTTGTGTTTGGAGATGCCGTTAGCATTCCAAAGACATAGACGTAGGGAAGGCATTATTTATTCTCGATAAGCTTCTGGATAAGCAGGTTTTGATTCCGCATCAGTTCCTGAATGCAGTTTTGCATGAACGTCATAAAACGGTCATGTTTCAAAAAGCTTTCTGCTCTCTGACGACCGTCACGGTCGTGTTTTTGCATAGCTCCTGAGTTTTTATTAATATTTATTGTTTTTTCTCAATTTTTAATTGTGCTTAGTTTGTTTACACTTTCGCTGGTGTTGTTCGCTTGACTCCCTTGTGTTTTATTTCCATAATTCGCCAAATTAATCAGTTTAAACAGTTTTTTTCTTTTTCGTGATAAGTGTTTGGTGCACTTACATTTTTTTTTTCTTTCTTCATTGCTTCTGCAGTTGCTCCCCTCATCGCCCCCATCATACCATCAGTGCTAGTGGCTTTGTTGTTCTCTCTGCTTTGTGCTTGTGCTCAGCTTCTCTCCCGCGTAATCACTTTTGTAAGGCCGCCTCTCAAATCTCGGCTTATAACTGTTCTCGCACTCTCTGTTGTGCTGTGCACTCTAGCTGTCTCTTTGTTTTATTTGTAATTATTGATTTTTTATCAATAATTATCTTTGTGCTGTGAATTTAATTTTTCTATATATTCTTATATATATATAATTTTTTTGTCTTTCTTTCGGCTTTTCAATGGCTTGTTGTCTACCCAATTGCAAATATTCTGATCGTTTTGATGATCAGTATAGAGCAATATCTTGTTGGCCTCAATGGCCGCGACTACGACAAATTTTCTGGTTTGTCTGTGTCTAAGCCTGAGCTTAACTTAATGCGCTGGACTTGCCCATCTTGTGCCAGCCAGCAGCTTGAATTTAGCCGTATGTATAGGGATCTTCGTTTAAGGTTTTTTTCTTTAAACAAACTAGCCAAACAGCTGTCAAACGAGTGTGACGAGTGAGTAGCGTTCAATTATTGTCGCAATTCAAATTTGTTCCACCTTCTGAGAAATTGCACAAGAAATGTACCCTTGAGTTGCCTCGTAAGCAGTCGCCAGCTCTCTCTATTACTTCCTCTCCGATTTTACTTTCGCCTACATCATCTTCTTGTCCCTCTTTATGCTCTTCTTTTCAGATTGAAGTACCCATTACAAGCCCTGGTGTACCTCAATCTATCCCTCACGGGAACTCTGATCAATTGCAGGATCATGCTGGCTCTCAATCACTTGTGGATTCCAATGCTCCTCCGCCTTCATTAACTGTAGTGCCTCATCGCAAACAATTATTTATCTCCAGGCATGCTCCAGATACTTCTGAGTCTAAGGTTTTATCTGCTTAGGTTTTAATTCAAAAGTTTAAGTTTTCTAGGCCTCATGAAATCTCCTCTTTTAAAATTACAGTACCAAATGAGTACTTCTCAGCTATGGTTGACCCTAATTTTTGGCCAGAGGGCCTGGTTGTACACGAGTTTGCGCCCAATAAGCGCTCTCGTCCGTTGCCTGTCCACCTTCCTACTTTATTTTCTGCTTCAAAAAACTAATAACGTCTAGTCTTTGCATTCATTATCAAAATGTAAGAGGACCTCTTACCAAGCTGTCGAACCTGTTCTGTGATAGCCAAACCTTTTCGGCTGACATATTAGCTTTCTCTGAAACTTGGCTTAACTCCTCTGTTTTAGATAATGAAATTCTTTCTAATAATTTTATTTCTTATAGGCTTGATCGTGTTGGTAGTCGTGGCAATGGAGTACTCATTGCTGTAAACTCGAATCTGTCTTCAAGTGTGGTGCCGATTGATCTCCCCTAAGATGTTGAGTTTATTTGCGTCGAAGTTACATGTTCTAACTTTAGCCTATATATCTCTTGTTCATATATTCCTCCAGCTGCTGATATCATGACCTACATGCACCATGCTGATGTTTTGCAAACTATTTTTAGTCGTCTTAAAGATCGTGATTTTCTTACAGTTTTAAGTGATTTTAACTTGCCTAATATTTCTTGGCTTGTTGATGATAATCTATCTTTCTTAATTCCTTCATCTCAACATGTTTTTCTTGATAGCCTACTTGAATGTCCACTATATCAGTTGAATACTTTTCTTAACTCTTCTAAAAGAATCCTTGATCTTGTTTTTGTCTTAGATCCCACTGCTGGTGCTGTCTCACAAACACAGCCCCTAGTGAAGCCTGAAGATCCTTATCACCCTACCTTTGAAGTTACTATTTCTTACAATTACGTTACTAATTCATTTAATAATATCTCAGTTTCTCGTCGTAGATGTTTTCGTAAAACAAATTTCAATCTTTTTAACAGCCTTATTTTCTCTTTTGATTGGTCATTTTTATTTGAGTGTTGTAATATACATAGATTGTGCAGTGATGATTTTCTACTCTGCTCTTAATTCTCTAATTGATAAATGCGTTCCTTATGTGAATGTCTCTACCGTCTCCAGCTCGCCAGTCTGGTTCACATGTAGGCTCTCTAATCTTCGTAACATTAAATCGAGATATTTTAAAAGATTTAAAAAAACTGGTTCGCGACTTGACTAGCAAATTATTGTATAGCCAAATCTCAATTTTGTCTTTTAAATACTCAATGCTACAACAATTATCTCGTTCGCTGTAAGGCTGAATTTTATGAGAACCCCAAAAGATTTTACAACTTTGTCAATTCCAAAAGACGCTCTAATGTACTACCTTCCACCTTCAGACTTAACGACCAGTCTGCTAATAATGATTTAGATATTGCAGATCTGTTTGCTAAATTTTTTCAGTCGACATATTCTACTATCCCTTTTCAATCCCACATTTAAATTGTATGTTTTTTCCCAGTATTCCTGAAGACTGTATTCTCTCTAGCTTGTCATCTATGAAGTCTTCCTTTGTTCCCGGGCCTGATAATATACCTAGTTGCTGCAGTCCTCGGTAGACGAGTTGTCTAAGTGACCCAGTCATTTGAGCAACTGAACAACGAGGATCCGGGTTCGAATCCCAGGCTAGTGTATGGATGTAGTTTTCGTCTAAGCCGAAGGCCTTAGTTGCCAGTGCTTGTAAAATATAGTTAGGTTGATAGTTTAAAACTATATCCTATACTTATAATAATAATAATAATACCTAGTTGCATCCTTAAAATGTGTTCGATTTCCCTATCTAAGCCTTTAGCTCGGTTATTCTTTATATCGAGTGAGACTTGTAGATTTCCTGAAATTTGGAAGGAGTCTTTTATTATTCCGCTTTTTAAAAAGGGTAGCAAATCGGATGTTTCCAACTACCGTGGCATTGCCAAACTTTCGGCAATACCTAAACTGTTTGAGAAAATTATTACGTCTTCCCTTCAACATCTATCCAGATCCACTATTTCTCCTTGTCAGCATGGTTTCATGAAAGGCCGTTCGTCGCTTACCAACCTTTTAGAATTGACTACCCTTGTACACCATGGCTTCCGTAAAAAATGTCAAACTGATGTTATTTATATTGACTTCAGTAAGGCTTTTGATACGGTTGATCATTCTTTGCTTCTCGCGAAACTTAACATCATGGGTTTTTCACCAAAATTATTGGGTTGGTTAAAGTCGTATCTTATTGGCAGAACCCAAAAGGTGTCTTTTCGTTCCTCGATATCTAAAACTGTTCGAGTTACGTCAGGTGTACCCCAAGGCAGTCATCTGGGCCCGCTATTATTTACATTGTTTATAAATGATTTGCCTTTGGCCTTGGCTCATTCACGCGTGCTCATGTTTGCGGATGACGTCAAGATTTGTTATTCCTATAATGATCCTTTTTTCCAACAGTACTTGCAATCAGATCTCGATGCTTTCTGTGATTGGTGCCACGTTAATAAATTACACCTTAATGCCTCTAAGTGTTCTTTTATGACTTTCAGTCGTTTGTCTCCGCTCCTAGCTTATTACTCTATTAAGTCTGTTCTGTTAGATTGTGTTCCATCATTCAAAGACTTAGGCGTTATGTTTGACCCTAAACTTTCATTTAATGTTCATATTTCTTCAATTGTCAACAGAGCAAGCAGACTTCTCGGCTTCATTAAACGTTGGGCCAAAGAATTTGATGATCCCTATGTAACAAAGGTTTTATACACTTCGTTAGTTCGCCCTACTCTAGAATATTGCTCGCCAGTGTGGAACCCGCAATATGATGTTCACCAGCGTAGTATTGAATCGGTACAAAACCAATTCCTTAAGTTTGCGCTACGCGGTCTAAGTTGGGACCCGGGTCTTCGCCTACCTTCTTATTCTGACAGACTTCTTCCTATTAATCTTCCTTCACTTTAAAACCGTAGGCTTGTTTTTGGCATTCTCTTTCTCCATAAACTAGTCAAAGGCGAAGTCATTTCTACGAATTTACTAGATACGCTGTATTTTTGTGTTCCCTCACGTCGGACCAGAAACTTTTTTCCTATTCACCTTAGTAGATGTCTGACTAACTACTCTCTTCACGAACGTCTTCGTGTTCTTTGCCAATCTTTTAACAACCTTTCCCACCTTATCTCTCCTCATCTTTCTGTCACTTCTCTTCGCGCTATACTTTTTAATCATCTACAGCGAAACCAATGAAAATATTCTGGACTTGGATTGGCTGCAACTCATCCCTGGCCACATTGGCTGTGAATCGGGGCATAGCTGGCACCTTGTGCAAATAAAACACCTCCACCGGGTCGGGGATGTTTAGTTGTGTATAAAGCTAAGCTACCTTCTTCATTTAATTACTATCTGTCTTTAGCTTAAGCTTTTTCGTCGACTGCTGTGTTAGTTGACGTAAATAAAATAAATAAATAAATGTTTTGATTCAGTGAGATCAATATGTCCTATAAGCCACTTGGAGTTTGCTGGCCAAGTTCTGGTGCGCTAGGTTGCGGATTCTGTAGATGGTGAAGTGACGGGGTCTCTTTCGCGGGCTCCGTCTGTCCAGTACGGAGCGCACTAGCGAAGGATACACTAGGACTGGTTGTAGCAGGCATGTTAGATGATCTAACAGCCTTGGCGAAGAATACCTCCGGTGTAGTTTTAGAGTCGTTGAAGGTGATTTTTGGTCCAGCTGGGGGTTTGCGCCCGTTTAGGTGTGACTTAAGATCCTTGAAGACAGGACATCCTCTGGAGTTGGCCGTGTGGTTCCCTCCACAGTTACTGCTTAGCCTTTGTGCGGCGTTGTTTCTGTCCTTGGTGCAAATGCCATCTTTATTATGTTCGCCACAGCCAACACATACTGACCTGAGATTGCAGTTGTTAGAGGTGTGGTTGTATTCCTGGCAGTTTTTACACTGCGGTGGTTGGTATCTCTTATGGGGCTCCTCTACGGTGATTCTTCTGTGAAATAGGAGCTGAAGGTTGAAAATTGGGTGCACTTCATTTGGCTTCCGAGCGCTTTGCATTTGGCTGGAGCTCGATATTAAACAGCGTCTGTGCGACTTTATTCCCGTTGATGATGTTGACATCGGACTTAACCGCAATTTGGAGCCCTTTAATGCTTTTTAGTTGATAGGTATATAAGTTGATGTTAGCATTACGGAGGTATTTTTCGATGATGCGGAAATTGTCCTCAGTTTGGGTTTGACATTTAATTTCTTTTAATGTTACCCCTATTGAGAGGCGTTACAACAAAGTTATTTGCCCTTACTGTTTTTACAAGCTTCGAAATCAGGGCCCTGCAGTTGGCAAGAATTTTAAAACGATTCAGTGGGGTCGGCGTCACTACTGGGAGTATGCTTTGTTGCGTTGGACCGAAAGTCGACGCTCACGTTGTTGTTGTACAATTAGTTCTTGTAGCTGTTTCTGGTGGGGATCGAGAGAGTTTGGGCCCGAATTGGTGGACATGGCTTTTTCAATAATTACGCACTTTGTTGTTGCAACTTAGTATTGTAAATAGGCGTCTCTGAGGTGTCTGAGAGCCCCACACAATTTTAGCAAACGCGATCTTTTTTTATTTTTACATCAAATTTTCGGAATGCATTAAAAAACACGACTGCACACGGCAGCAGTTGAACATTTGCCAAATTAATTGGTTCTTTTCTGTGATTATTGTTTAGTGCATTTTATTTTTTCTGTTTATATTTTTTTTTCTCTCGTCATTTTTTTTCTCTCTCGATCATACCATCAGTGCTAGTGTTTTTTTTATTTTTGGTGTTCTCTCTTCTTTGTACCGCCTCTCAAAGCTTGGCTTTTAACTGTTCTTGCACTCCTTCTTGTGCAGTACACTCTAGCTGTCTCTTTGTTTAATTTGTATTTATTGATTTTTTTTATCGATATTATCTTTTTTTTTTTTTTTAACTTTTAATATATATTTGTTGAATCTACCCTTAAATTAGAGCCTAACAACAGGTTTGAGATATTTTTCTTAATCTAGTACTTAAGATAAATCCTGGGGATATTGCAGCCCACTTTTATTGGTTGTCTTTTTCTTTTAAGACGAGTTCTATTATTAGTTCGCGTAAGGGAATTGGCAAGAACATTAGGATGTGCATCCAGTTTCGCAGAATACTTTAGTTGTTGACTACCTATTTCAGATTTTACGCTAGGTATATTTAGATCATTTTGAATGTTGTCGTTCTGTATATACAACGGGGCCCCCGTGATTGATCTTAAAATCTTCGACTGCGCTCTTTGTATAATATCGACATTGCTGGTACTTGCATGATCCAATAGTACGGCTCCGTAAGTCCAGTGGGTTTCTACGGAGTTTATACTCAGACGTGGCATTGATATCATGTAGCTACTCGCTTTCAGTTTAAGCTGTGACTTTTTTTGCTTCGATGTGCTTGCGCCAAGTTAGTCTTCTGTCTAGGGGGATGCCAAGGTAAGTGACATCCACGGCTTGAGGAACTGGTACGTTGTTTAGCATTAGAGGTGGGCAGTTTCTTCTGTTAAGCGTAAATGTAACATGTTTGCATTTCTGCTCGTTGACCCGGATACGCCAGGTTGCTAGCCATTCCTCTACCACCTTGAGGTGTTCCTTTAATTTTGCAGAGGCTTGTATTGGGCATTTGGATCTGCTGAGGATTGCCGTGTCATCGGCAAAAGTGGACGTTGTAAGTCCTAAACTCGTTGGTAAGTCTGCAGTGTAGGGTGAATGGGCCGAGTACACTGCCTTGCGATACACCAGCTTTGATGTCAAAGTCAGCCGAGACGGAGCCGTTACATCTTACAGCGAATTTCCTATTGTAAAGGTAAGATTCCATGATTTCATGTGGGTGTACTGTGGGAGTTTTTGCCGGATTTTGAACATCAGACCCTCCAGCCAAACTCTATCAAAAGCCTGGGCAACGTCGAGAAGTACAGCCGCACAGTATTCTTTTAGTTCGAATGCTGTTCGTATTTCGGATGTTATGCGATTCAATTGTACCATGTTTTTCGCGGAAGCCGAACTGATGTGAAGGGATTGTGTTCTCCGATGCCAGAAAAGAGTTTAGTCGGATCTGCAGGACCTTTTCAAAAAGCTTCGAAAGACAGGGATCTTCGGTGAAAGTTTCTTTCTTTAAACAAACTGGCCGAACAGCTGTCTAACGAGTGTGACTCTAGCGTACAGTTATTGTCGCAATTTAAGTTCGTTCCACCTTTTGAGAAGTTGCCCAAGAAATGTACCGTTGACTTGCCTCATAAGCAGTCGCCAGCACTCTCTATTGCATCTTCTCTCATCTTACTTTCGCTTACACCTCTTTATGCTCTTCCTTTCAGATTGAAGTACCCAGCACAAGCCCTGGTGTACTTCAATCTATCCCTCACGGGAACTCTGATCAATTGCAGGATCATGCTGGCTCTCAATCACTTGTGGATTCCAATGCTCCTCCGCCTTCATTAACTGTAGTGCCTCATCGCAAACAATTATTTATCTCCAGGCATGCTCCAGATACTTCTGAGTCTAAGGTTTTATCTGCTTAGGTTTTAATTCAAAAGTTTAAGCTTTCTAGGCCTCGCGAAATTTCCTCTTTTAAAATTACAATACCAAATAAATATTTCTCAGTTATGGTAGACGCTAATTTTTGGCCTGAGGGCGTAGTTGTACACGAGTTTGCGCCCAATAAGGGGTTCCGTCCTCTGCCTGTCCACCTTCCTAATTCATCTTCTGCTTAAAAAAACTAATTATTTTTAATCTTTGCATTCATTATCAAAATTTAATATGACTTCTTACCAAGCTCTCTAACCTGTTCTGTGATAGCCCAACCTTTTCGGCTGACATATTAGCTTTCTGTGAAACTTGGCTTAACTCCTCTGTTTTGGATAATATGAAATTCTTTCTGTCAACTCAAATCTGAGTTCAAGTGTTGTGCCGATTGATCTCCTCTTATGTGTTGAGTTTGTTTGCGTCGAAGTTACATGTTCTAACTTTAGCTTATATTTATCTTGTTCATATATTCCTCCAGCTTCTGATATCATGACCTACATGCACCATGCTGATGTTTTGCAAACTATTTTTAGTCGTCTTAAAGATCGTGATTTTCTTACAGTTTTAAGTGATTTTAACTTGCCTAATATTTCTTGGCTTGTTGATGATAATCTATCTTTCTTAATTCCTTCATCTCAAAATGTTTTTCTTGATAGCCTATTTGAATGTCCGCTATGTCAGTTGAATTCTTTTCTTAACTCTTCTAAAAGAATCCTTGATCTTGTTTTTGTCTTAGATCCCACTGCTGGTGCTGTCTCACAAACACAGTCCCTAGTGAAGCCTGAAGATCCTTATCACCCTACCTTTGAAGTTACTATTTCTTACAATTACGTTACTAATTCATTTAATAATATCTCAGTTTCTCGTCGTAGATGTTTTCGTAAAACAAATTTCAATCTTTTTAACAGCCTTATTTTCTCTTTTGATTGGTCATTTCTATTTGAGTGCTGTAATATACATAGATTGTGCAGTGAATTTTTTCTATTTTGCTTTTAGTTGTCTAATTGATAAATGCGTTCCTTATGTGAATGTCTCTACCGTCTCCAGCTCGCCAGTCTGGTTCGCACTTAGCCTCTCTAATCTCCAAAACATTAAATCGATATGTTTTAAAAGATTTAAAAAAACTGGTTCGCGACTTGACTATGCAAATTATTGTGTAGCCAAATCGCAATTCTGTCTTTTAAATACTCAATGCTACAATAATTATATCGTTCACTGTAAGGTTAAATTTTATAAGAACCCCAAAAGATTTTACAACTTTGTTAATTCCAAAAGACGCTCTAATGTACTACCTTCCACCTTCAAACTTAATGACTAGACTGCTAATAAAGATTAAGATATTGCAGATCTGTTTGCTAATTCTTTCAGTCGACTTATTCTACTACTGTTTCGGATCCCATACCCTATCCCTTCTTAATCCCACATTTAAATTGTATGTTTTTTCCTAGTATTACCGAAGACTGTATTATCTCTAGCTAATCATCTGTTCACGCCACCGGGTGAACAGCAGAGAGTGAGGGGTAGGGTTTTTTCCCAAAACCAAATTCGGTCATACTGAGGGTGACGAAGGGTTCTCCTGTAAATCGCCATATTCATTCTAGTACGAGATTTGCTTCCGAACACCCGTTCTTTTTTTTCCTTAAGATTTTCTATTTCGCACTTTTGTATACTTCAACCCGAAAACATTTTCGTGTGTGTCGGGCTACCTGTGAATATTCAATAAACCACCATTAATTTTTAAACGAAGTTATCGCGCGTTTTAATTGCAGAAATTAGCACCCGCCAACCACTTGTGGCTTATTTGGATCCTTTCGCCACTCCACGAACATTGGTCCGTCGAGCCGGATATCCTTCCGCTATTCCAGCTTGCATCGGCGGAATTCCTGATAAGTACAACATTTCTTATTAAAAATCTCATTCACATTATATTCCATTACAAACTTATAAAAGTGTGAGGTTTCCCGCTCTTCCATAGCGACCTACACACTTTTGTATACTTGTATGTACATACCTGACCTGTTCCAAGGGTTACATGGTATTTCCCGATCATTTTTGTGAAGTGCATTTTTTTCCATTCTTCGAAGTTCTGATTGTCCAAAAGTCCAATTGCATAGCAATACGAGTAGAGGTGTTTAATAATCGAGAATTTATAAAGTACCACTTACCTTTTCGTAAAGTGTAAAGCATACTCCACGGGCTAGTCATTAGTAGTAATTTTTACATACATATGTACCTAATAATTATTGCCGCGGTAAGTACACTCATACGACATACTTACATATGTCCACATACATTTTGAATTCACCCACACAAAATTAATTGCAGCCACTTCGATTGGCTTTCTGCAATTTAATAATTCGAAACCTACATAATTAAAGTAGGAAATCGTGATCTTTGTTAAACAATTTACAATTAATTAATTAAATTCACAAAACATAAACAACGGCAGAACAGCTGACTCCCGATCAGTGCTGACACTCAAGTCTCATCAGTGCTGACACTTGAGCCAAGCCGTGACTCGGTCAAGACATCCATTTTTTTCCTTCGTGATTTTCGTATTGTGCAAAAATATTTCAATCGACTGATTGAATTTAATTCGCAAAATATTTTCTAAAGAAAAATAAGTACATTTTTATTTATATGGAATTAATATTTTGGCTTATCTTGGTGCATATTGATCTTTTCCTCACAGATCCATGAAATTGATCTTGTCCGTTTAATGAAAACCAATTCCGAGTTTTTTTTCTTCATTGAAAAGTTATCGGCACTCCCAATCCTAATGATCTCAATTTTTCCATATTTTTAAATACTCTTATAAATTTCAACATTTTTCCACATTGTATAAATTTTAATATCCAAGTGATTATATATCCTTGTAATTATTCACACAACTGCAAGCAAAATTATAAATCCTTCTAATTTTATTTATGCTATCTATGCTTATTCATTGTGTTCATTAGAAAGAGGAGTCATTTCTTTTTCTCACTCCTCCTATATACTTCAATTATACAGTCCACTTACGGCTTCGTTTCGATCTCCTCGCTTGAGAGCTCTAATTCCACGAAGTTATTTGTTTCCATTCGATTCGTAATAGCTCAGAGAACACTCTACGATGTCTCTTTCCGACTTTGTTGCCGTGTGCGAGGCATTAACGGCGTTCAAGACTCGCGAGTCCCAGGCTTTAGCTGACGACGTGCCACTCGTCTCCGTTAAAATACACTTAGACCAGCTTAAGTCACTTTGGACAAAAGTCGAGGCAGAGTTTTCACGATGCTATAAAGCCTTGACGGCTCAAAAGAACGAAGATAGTCCGAAGCACATAGCTACAATTAAAGCTAAACATGAATATTGTTATATGGTATATGTGCGAGGCGGGACTTTGTTTGGAGAGCGAATCGAGCAGTTGTCCGCGAAAATGGCTTCCCCACCAGTCAGGCTCTCCGTCGATTCCACCCACCAAAGCCACACAGTTCCCCCGTGCGATGTCGAAATCTTCAACGGAGACAGCCTGGCTTGGCCTACATTCCGTGATTTGTTTACCGCGATTTTTATCCATAATCCAAGCCTAACACAAGTGGAGAAATTTTACCAAATGACCAATGAAGGGTTCCAGTCCGCGTGGGATAACCTCACTGTGCGATACGAAAATAATCGATTATTGATTATGAGCCAAGCCAAGCAGCTTCTACAGATCCCAGCTGTAACACAAGAGTCTGGCAAAGCGTTGAGAGAACTGCAGACGTCAATTCAAGGTTGCTTAACCGGTCTTGAGCTTTCCGGGGCTTGTACAGACAATTGGGATATCCTTCTCATATCAATCTGTACGAGCAAAATGCCCAAATCCACCCTTCTGTTGTCGGAACAGTCCGTTCCAAATAAGACCGCCGTCTCATCCTGGGACGACCTGAATCGATTCCTAACTGATCGCCACCGTGTACTAGAGGCCACAGATGTCCTTCAACCAAGCTCTAGCGGTCAGACCTTTCCATCCGTAAGCCGAAAACCTACGGCACGAGGCCTGAGCCTTTTCCGCTCAAGTGCAAGAGAGCTCAGCACTGGTGCTTGTATAATTCCGAATCCTGCGTCCTCCGATTCTTCCAGCAGCCCTCATGTAAACGTGGAAAGTTACTTTGCCTCCACTCGCAACACTGGCCTCCTGTTATACACTAACAAAGTGTATAAAACCTTTGTTACATAGGGATCATCCAATTCTTTGGCCCAACGTTTAATGAAGCCAAGAAGGCTGCATGCTCTATTGACAGTTGAAGAAATATGAACATTAAATGAAAGTTTAGGGTCAAAAATAACGCGTGAATGAGCCAAGGGGAAAATCCACTAATGTTAAATTTCGTCCAATTACTTAAAAAACAAATTATTAAACACAAATACATTCGCTTATTGTCTTTTGAACATGTTTTTTCCAATTTAATCTTCTGTCTATCGTGACGCGCAAATATGTCGCATTGATGGCAGTTGGAATCGTTGTATTGTTGAATGTTAGTGCAGGGCAGGTTAATCTTTTGAGGGAAAATGTGGTTTGAATTGACTTGGTGGTACTTATAGAGATGCACCATGGTTTGGTCTATGCAAGGAAGTCGGGTAGATATGTTTTGCTTTGTCATTAGCATACGACGCAATCATCATGTTGTTGGTTGTGGACTCTGTAGGAGTTGGCATATCACTTGTGAACAGTGTGTATAAGATAGGGCCGACTAAGCGTAGGTAGGTAGCGATCTTGTGAAACTCTAAAACCCAAATAAAATCTTCTTTCTCGGAGATATTATGCAAAAATATTATAAAACGATGGTGGTAAAACTTCTCGTATTTTTTGAAGTAGTCCAGAGTGCCATACTCGGTCAAAGGCTTGTTTTACGTCCTCAGGTTTGCCAGGCTTAGAAATCATTACAATCACAGCACGCTTCCAGACCGCTGGAAAGTGCCAAACGTGAAATATAGCATTGCACAGGACCACAAGAAAGTCTATAGCTTTGTCAGGTAAGGCACTCCTTAAGCACTCTTCCATCGATCGTGACCCGGAACTTTCTTGAGTTTCACACGTCTAATTTGCTCTAAAATCTCCGCCTTAGTACAGGAAGTGGTGCTGCCATCTTTAAGTACATGAGAGAGTAAACTTGATTCCGCCTCCTCTATGTCTGCTTGGTCTGCAATAAGAGCTAGGGAAAACTGCTGGTCTAGATGCACTGCAGAAGTCTTAGTCTATGTATATATTGAATATGCCTTGATGGTGTACCGCACCATACAGCAAAGTCTTTATCATAAGAACACTACGCCATCTCTTTTTTATACCATACACCCATAGGGTGAAATGGTATATTAAAGTCGCCAAAATGTATGTAACAGACAGAAGGAAGCTTCTTTAACCCTATAAATTGCATATTCATGATCAGGATCAACAGCCGAGCCGATCTAGCCATGTCCGTCTGTCCGTCCGTCCGTCTGTCTGTATGAACACGCAGATGTCGGAGGCTATAAGAGCTGGTATGTATACTCGTGTGGTATGTAAATGGAATTTTGGCCACGCCCCCAGAAATCAAATAAAACTGTTTTTCTTAAAAAGTATAACAGCTAGAGACATCGAATTTGGTTTATATACTGGTTCAGTTAGCGCACAGAAACTAATTGTTTAAACTTTTTTCCGCCCCCGGAATTTACATAAAACTGATTTTCTTAAAAACTATGACAGCAACCGACATTAAATTTGGTATGTAGACTAGCTTAATAGACGCGCAGATATTGGCTTTTCAAAAATTTTGCCACTCCCATTTCCGCCTCCATATTTCAGAAAATTTCGATTGCCAGCTGCAATTTTTTGAGTATCGCAACCAAATTCTGCAGACCAATTAATTTTGTATATTTCTACCAAACTACCAATTTTATTGACTAGAATCATGCTAAATATGCGTATGATCGTATTATACTACGCGGTCCATTAAGGCAGAATTGGCCGTTGGCTAGTGGCGGCGCTACAGTGCTCGTGTGTTTGTAGAGTAATCAAGAGAGCACATAGTATGAAGCATGTAAAAACAATTTAATAGACATACATTTGGTTTTCGAAATTTAAAATATTTGTTTCACCTGGTGTATGGTACACCCAAGTCGGAGAGTCGACTTATTTACTTCATTTTATTTGGGAATGAATTTATGGATAAAATAAATTTATTCAAGATTTTCACAAACTTCATGAATTTAATATATTTAAAAATGTGTTTTTTTTTTTTCATGCGGAATTGTATTTTATAATTTTATTTAAATGAGCTTTTACTCCGTTTATTTTTTTTTCTTGTTATAATTTTTATCTATTTCGCAGTTATTATTTTTTCTATCTATACTAACTATCGTATAGGGCCCTTTGTATCTACTATCTAGCTTATGTCCTGATTCATTCCTTACAAGTACTACATCTCCTATCGAAATTTCAATAATATTTACTTTCTTATTATAAATCGAACTTAGCCGGCTCGAGGTCAATCTTACAAAAGAAGATTATTTCAAAAGTAACACACAAAAAGCTGAGCAGGTTGTCTGTATAGCTATTTCAAGAACTACCAAGTTTTATCATCAGCAGACTTTGCTAAAGAACTCCAGAATTGCAATAGCCATACTATGTCTTCAACGCTAAAACTAGTTGGGAATTACATTGCCAACTAAATGAACATTGCCAACTACAATACCGAAGACCACCTTTTGTGCATACCCTTAGGCTTCGGCCACGCTTTAAGCGATGAGCGACTAAGCGACTGAGCGACGCTCTCTCGAGCGACGTAAAATATTAAAGCTTATGAGAAAGCGTTGGAGTGGCCACACAGCTGCTGAGCGACGAGCGAATTTTGTGAGCGTCTGAGCGACGTCGCTCAGCGCTAGAATTGATTCTAATTTTTAGTGCATCGCTGAGCGACGAATTGCAGACAATGCAAAAAATCTGCGCAGAATCATTAATTTCGGCTGTTCAAAGACGAACCGTTTTATGGAACGACACTCATAAAGAGTATAAAAATAGATTTATAACTGATAAAGAATGGAATGAAGTTGGAGTTATTTGTAACTGTACAGGTAAGTTTTTATTTACCGTTATGTAGAATATAGAATGCTAACTTAAGTTAAGTTATATTTAATATGTGTAGCAAGTTGAATTTAATATGTGTGTGTATGAATTAGTGTATATATTTAAACGTTATTTAATTTAATAACTTAATATCTAAAATCCCAAAAATAATCAGCTAAAGAATTTCTAACATTCATTGCTGAGTGACTGCTTCTGTTGCAATGTGACTGTTCTTCAAAAACATCCACATTTGTTGATGCAACTATTCCATTGTTAATTTCTGATGTCGTATTTATGTAGTCCAGATCACTGTCCCCATCACGTTCTCTTACATAATTATGTAAAATGCAAGCACATTTTATAATTTGAATGGCTGTGCTAGGTTTTGTCTCAATATCTTTTTGTAAAATTCGCCATTTCTTAGTTAAAATACCAAATGCACATTCAATGCACTTCCTGGCGATTGATAATCTTTCATTGTATCGTTCAGTTTTGGCATTTAATTTTTTTCGAGGATATGGTCTCAATAAATAATTTTTCAGTGGGTAGGCTTCATCTCCTATTAAAAAGTTTGGCAAAATGATATTCGAGCCTGGTAGTGCTTGTGGTGGTGGAACATTGAATTTGCCTGCTTCCAGCAATCTAAACAAAGTGGATCCAGAAAATCATCGCTTTGCTTTCCTCTGCCACCCACTTCAATTGCTATGAATTTTTTGTCAGCATCTGCTACACCTTGTAAAACAAGGGAAAAATAATGCAAATAATTAAAATAATGTGATCTAGTATGAGCTGGGCACTTAATTTGGCAATGTTTTCCGTCGATGCTACCCAGACAGTTTGGAAACTTCCAACGCTTATAATAATCATCCGTAACTTTTTGAAGCATATCAGTTGTTGGTGTTGGCATATATTCATTTACGAGTGATTTCCAAATTATAATGCTTGTTTCGCATATAATGTTGCTAACAGTGCTTCTTCCCAGACGAAAAGCAAATGACAAGTCACGAAACGATTGACCTGTAGCAAGGTACCTTAAAATAAAAATATGTGCTTAACAAAATAAAACTGATATAAAAAATTAAAATTAATAACAAATTTACATCTATATATAATTATTTTTTAGGAGCTGCTGCAAAAGCAAAATGGAAAAATTTAAAGGATACATATAGAAGGAATTTGCAAAGACTACCACGCCTACCATCAGGATCCGAAGCTCAAACGATAAATGTTAAATGGCCATACTTGGAGCTAATGTCTTTCCTAAAGCAAACAGTTGCACCAGATCCTACTGAGGGCAATTTGCAGGAGGACGATGAAAGCATGAACGACATGCTGCTTGCAGATCTGTTTGATGAAGATAACAGCAATATGTCTGTTATGTCAACACCGTCTACAAGTATAGACGGAAAACCTACTTCTAAAAAAAGGAAAATAAATATGGAAACCGAATTCTTGGAAATAGAAAAAGAGCGACTGGAAATGTTAAAAAACCAAATCGGAAAAGACAAGGAAACAGACGAAGAAAACAAAAACCAAGATTTATTGTTTTTTAAATCACTTTTGGCTTTTTTTGAAAAATTTACCTCCATCGAAAAGTTGGAAATCAGAAACGAAATACAAAATATAATTATAGCTAAGCTTAAAAATAAGGAACACCTACAACTTTAAACTAATACTACTGTTATATACTTATTTACATAATTTACACTTACCTCAATAATAAAACCAATCGTTCTTCAGCAGAAATTGTTGATCTCGGTTTATTTATTTTGTTATTAATTTTACTTAACAACAAATCAAATGAATCGATTGACATGCGTAAATATTCCCAAAATCGATCTGGGTGGTCTCGAAGGCTACTGTATAGGTGATGAAACTCGCCATACTCTTTTCTCACCCGATTTATGGGATGAACGCCAAACCTTCGCCTTTGAATTCTCTTTAATTGTCTATATTTGCTATAGCGGCTTTCAAGAAGATTTCGTAGAACTTCTTTAGAATAAGTCATTTTTGCAACTAATCAATCGAGTGGTGTCGCTTAGTGCGTGGCCACCTCACTCAACGCGATCGCTCATTAACGTCGCTCGAGAGAACGTCGCTCAGTCGCTTAGTCGCTCATCGCTTAAAGCGTGGCCGAAGCCTTAGGCGCTATGAAATATTAGTGTAAGAGCTTCGCCCTTAACAAACTAAATTCACGACCTGTTATTTTATACACGGTATATTTTACCATATAGAAAAAGGGTTTTTTTTTCTACTACTCTTTTTCGTGCACTGTTGATGGCGTGGTATTCTAGCAATGAGTATAATATTTAAGCCATGTATCCCAATGGTAAATATACATTCTAAGATATTAATTGAATTTTCTATGATTTCGTTCGATGGTTTCTAAAGTTTGATGGTGATATGCTGAAGCTACCTTTTTTATATTCTGTGTCTAAATCAATAATTGTTTCTTGATGGGGCCATAAGTCAAGATTACTTTTTGAAAAAATTGCTTTGGATATGTCTTGCACTTTTCGTTTGTACAGGAATGCTTACTTAGTATTTTGTTAAGTCGCAGATTGCTCTGACCGCATAGTGGTACCCGTCTTCTGTTTTTGGAAGTGGTCCTATTGTGTCAATTAACACAACATCAAACGCTTTTTGAGGTTTTGGTGTTAGAATTATAGGTTGCTTTGTGTGTCGTTGTGATTCATTTAGCTGGCAATGGTTGCAATTTTTTACATGTTGGACAATATCTTTGAGAATATTTTTGCAGCGGGCATAATTTTGTAATTTTGCTAAGAATCCCGATATTCCTGCGTGGCCACCCCAGATGGAATCATTGTGATATTTAAGCATTATTGCAAGGTTTTCGTCGTTATTAATAATGGTTTTCAATTAGAGAGTGAGTGCTATTCTTAAATTTTTTTATTTTGGATCTTTTATTTTTAAAGGCTGTAATGATGCAACTGTTTATTAAATTGTCGTCTAGAGACAATTGGTACCTTCTGCATTGCTGTTGGTTTCTGTTCAATTGTTGATTTATTGCTCTCGCCCAAGGTAAACGTGCGGGATGCAGATTGGCTATTGGTAACTGTTGATTGTCATATTCTTGACTGAGCATTGCTCCACAAACGAATTTAATACCATCGGTTGTGATGCAAAAATCACTATTGAAATCTTTAAATTGCAATATTGGAATATTAAGATGTGCTGTTTTTAGATGCTGTAATGCAATAGCACATTCATCTTGGATAATTTTGAACTTGCTATTGTCGGGAAGAATACCTTTGTCTGTACACTTGTGACCTAAGTAAGATACTTCATGGCTGAAAAATTTACATATGTCTGAATGTAGTTTTAGATTATATTTTCGGCATATGTCGAAAACATCAGTCAAATTTTTGAACATATGTTTTTCAGAACAGCCTAATACAACTAAATAATCCGTGTATAAAAAGCCTTGGGATGGTTGTAGTCCGAAGAAAGCATACGTCATCATTGGTTGGAATGAATTCAGGGCTAATTTTATACTGTATGGTAATCTTTAAAACCGATTTGAGCCTTTATCTGTGGAAAAGGACGTTAAGTCTCAGAGTCTTCATCTTTAATTAAACTTGGTGAAAACCTGAAGTAAGGTCAAGACAAGAAAAATATTTGGCTCTGCCTAATTGATCAAGAATATCGTCTATTCTTGGCAAGAGAAATTTGTCTGCAATTAATTTTTTATTTAAGCTTTTGTAATCCACCACTAAACGCCATCTTTTATCATTTGTCCCCGGAAGAGAGTTCTTTGGTACTAGCAGTATAGGTCTGTTGTAATCCGATGCTGAAGATTTGATTTATTTTTAAATATTTTGTCTATATGTCTATAATTCTACCATACACCCATAGGGTGAAATGGTATATTAAAGTCGCCAAAATGTATGTAACAGGCAGAAGGAAGCTTCTCCGACCCTATATGGAATTTCGGCCACGCCCCCCTACGCCCCCAGGAATCACATAAAACTGTTTTTCTTAAAAAGTATGACAGCTAGAGACATCAAATTTAGTTTGTACACCCGATTAGTTAGCGCGCAGAAATTCATTGTTCAAACTTTTTGCCACGCCCCCTGGAATCACATAAAATTGTTTTTCTTAAAAAGTATAATAGCTAGAGACATCAAATTTGGTTTATATGCTCGTTTAGTTAGCGCGCAGAAACTAATTGTTTAAACTTTTTGCCACGCCCCCTTCCGCCCCCGGAATTTACATAAAACTGATTTCCTTAAAAACTATGATAGCTACCGACATTAAATTTGGTATGTAGACTAGCTTAATAGACGCGCAGATATAGGCTATTTAAACATTTTGCCACGCCCAGTTCCGCCCCCGCAAATTAAACAGAACTGATTTTATCAAAAACTAACGAAGCTAAAGTCACCAAATTTAGTATGTATACTGGCATAGTATGCGCGGAGAATTTTCGAAATTTGAAATATTTGTTTCACCTGGTGTATGGTATACCCAAGTCGACGAGTCGACTTACTTGCTTCATTTTTAATATGATTTTAGTTTAAGTTTTTTATCTGATTTTAGTTTAAATTTTTGTTTATAAAAATTTTTTGTAGATATCTGTTTCTACTGCAAATATGTCTATATATTTTTTCGCATAATGCATTTAGTTAGTTTCATAGGTGATATTACGGCTGGATATTATAAGGTTATAATCATTTAGATTTTCTTCTTAGACTTAATTTTCAGATTTAAAACTGTTACGTCATTATTAATGAACCTGTCATAAGTTTGTTCACTATTTGCTGCTGTATTGGCAATGAACACACCTGTTTCTAGGTCTTGACTTTGTATACAAATTTCTGATGTGTAAACTCTCTACTTTTTAAAGTAATTAATCCCTTGGGATTGATTTTATATTTCCGGATTTTATTTATTTTCAAATTAAGTGCACATGCGGTCTTATTGACTATATTCAAGCGAGTGTGCCCGTACCCCGCCTTAGCGTATTATACCCTTTTAGTGTGCCCAAATTCGGTATCGGGGAAATTCACTGAGACGAGGAGCGGGCTTATTTAAAAATATTCCTAATGTTTACATTCGGCCAATCCTGACATTTGATCGACCTCGATCATACAATTCAACAAACATACAACATACAATATACATATATACAATACATACAATATACATATAAATACTGCTTATCAGATACATATTACAAACAGAAACTCACAGTTTTATCACACGCATGCATCTACGGCTTGAGTCGAGCTGATTCTAAGATACCTTTGTAGGGCAATTGAGTAAGTTGACAATCGTCAATATCGGTGACTTCGTAACGGTCATTTGGAAGAACTCGATTTATTTTATAAGGACCACGGTATATAGGAGCGAACTTTTTGCACGACCCGGGAGCGACATCTACATTGCGAATGGCAACAAAATCATTGACTCTATAGGATAATGGTGCCCTATGCCTTAAGGCGTACCGCTTTTCATTGCGCTCCTGCGATAATTGAATTTTCGCACTTGCTTCTTGCCTAGTGGCCTCAAGGTTACAGGGGTTTTCTGAACTAAATTTCTCGTCAAGATACTCGGTTAATTCGTCTACTAAGGGGCCTCGCTGATCGCAACCAAACAACAACATTGACGGAGTTTTACCGGTACTACACTGCACTGAGTTATTAATAGCGAACTCGACACGATTAACTAATTTATACCAATCGGCTTGGGCTAAAGGTTCTGACAGCTTTCCCAACATTGGGGTCAACACACGGTTCACACGTTCGACCTGCCCATTGGCTTGAGGGGCAGCAGTCGCTACTTTAATGTGGTCAATATTTCGATTTTCTACAAACTCAGCAAACTCAAACGACGTAAAACACGTACCTCTGTCGGATATAACTCTTCTTGGTCGGCTATAATAATCAAAATATTTTTCTAACGCGGCGGTTACTTCTTTGGTACTAGTGGAATTTACGGGATACAATTTGACAAACTTTGTAAATGCGTCAATCACTACCAAAAGGTGCTTTCTTTTTGATGTAACACTCGGTAAGGGACCTAAGTGGTCAACATGGATAGTATCAAATGGAATCGGACTTTTCGGAATACTATGCAAGGTTCTATTATGTATAGTTCTTGGAACACTATGTAGAATACACCGCAGACAATCTTTTATAAACGACTCAACCTTTGGATTCATTAATGGGAACCAGTACTTTTCTTTCAAATTGTTTACACATTTCTCAACGCCTAAGGGACCTAGTTTCTCGTGACAGAACTTTCATTTAAAGAAACGCAAGGTTTATTCTTAACCAGTTTTAGCCGACTTCTTTCTAAACATAGCTCACACGGTCTGAAACAACTCTTCTCTAAATGAACACACGGGTTTGTCCCAAACGGTCCTAAATAATTCTTCCCTAAAGGAGCACATGCTTCTATTTTACACGGGTTTATCTCACACGGGTCTATCTCACACGGTTTTGTCTCAAACGGTTTTATCTCACACGGGTCTATCTCACACGGTTTTACGCAACTTTCCTCAAAAGTAATTTGCGGTTCACAAGGTTCAATTGGGGCATTCTGGTCTCTCTTCACTAATAAATCGCAAGGATCAAAATCACCTTCTACAATATTCTCTAACAACTCGGTTTGCCGACTTAATGCATCTACATGGCCCATGTTTGAACCGGGTCTGTGAGCAATGGTATAATCAAAGTTTTCCAATTCCAACGACCACCGCGCAATGCGGGGATTTATTGATTTTTTACTCAAGGTTTGGACCAATGAATTACAATCGGTAACGATCATATATGCGCACGGCATATATTATGGCCAAAGTTTCAAGCTCAAAACTGTGATAACGGGACTCGACGGCTGTCGCCTTTCGGGAATAATAAGAGACTGGATGCATTTTGCCATCAGTCTGTCTTTGCATCAAAGAGGCACCGAAGCCATTTGAAATGGCGTCAGTATGCAACTCAGTTTCGTAGTTAGGGTTAAAGATAGCTAATACGGGCGGACTGGATAAGGCGGATCTTAATGTAAGAAATACATTTTTAGCGGTTTTGTTCATCGGAAATGGACCACCTTGTTTAAGCAACTCAGTTAACGGTTTAGCTATGCTGGAGAAATTCGAAACAAATTTGCGAAAATAAGAGAATAAGCCTAAGCACGAGTGTAACGCTTTGCTGTTAAGTGGTTCTGGGTATTCTTGAATAGCTTTTAAATGTGTATTATTTGGTAAAATTCCCTTTTCACTGACTTCATATCCTAAATAATCTATGCTCTCTGTAGGAAAATGCTTTTCTTCAAATTGAGCTCTAAATTGTACTGAATAAAACGATCTAACAGTTTTGCTAACAACTTAAGATGCTGATCTACGGTGCGGGTGGCAAGAATAATGTCGTCCATATATACTACAAGTTCTCGATCTCTAATCATATCACTAAGTATGTTCGATATAAATCTCTGAAATACAGCTGGTCCGTTCTTTAGACCAAAAGGCATTCTCAGATATTCGAACTGCCCATCGGGTGTAACGAATGCTGTGTATTTAATTGAATCCTCTTCCATGCCTACATGGTAAAAGCCACTTTTCAAATCTATGACGGAGAAAACGGTCTTGCTCTCCAGGTATTCTAGGCAATCTTCTATCAAAGGCAATGGAAAATTATCCCTCACAGTCTTCTTATTTAAACCTCGATAATCAACGCACATTCGTATATTGCCATCTTTTTTTCGCACTAGGACGATGGCGGACGCATAGGGGGAGTTGCTTGGTCGGATTACATTATTGGCTAACAACTCACTAACCGTTTTAGAAACGATTCCTCTTTCATAATATGATAACCTTCTAGGACTACTATGAAATGGTGTTGTATCTGTCAGACATATTCTCATCACATATTTAGGCAACCCGTAATTAATTGAAAATCGGTCAATGTAATGCTCATGCACAATGACTCGGCACTCACGCATCGCGCCTAATCCAAATTCACTGCCAACAGTAGTATTCCCGGTATCTGACAGCGTTGCACAAACAGTTTGCAACTCTGTTAGCCATTCTCGAAACGGCGATGCATTCGTGTTTACATTAGGGTTATTACAATTATTATCTAGATCAGTGGTGTTATTACTAATGGTATTATGCTTAGGATATTTAGTAAACAGGGATGCACAGAAGGATTTGTAAACAAAAGCAATGGTACTCTTTAATGATGCAGAATTCTTTTCATACTTTCTTACATTTTCAATCAATGAGAACTTAAGACCTATTTTATTCAAGGCGTCTCTACCAAGAAGTAGTTGCGTCGGCATAATATTATCGGGAATAACTAAAAATTGAATTTCATAATATTTTTTGCAAAACAGAACTAAACATTTGACTGTTCCAAAAGTCAGAATAGAGCCACCGCTCAGTCCATGAAAAGAACTTTTAACTAATTTATCGCAATCTAAATGCGGCATCAACGCTCTACTGGCAAAACTTACTGGGCTTCCGGAATCTAATAGGGCAAAAATATTATTAACATCAGTGCATCCCTCTTTACAAGATATTCTTAAACTTACTAATTGAATAAAGGACTTATCATCAATGGTGTCCGGGTCTTCACTAGAGCTCATGGCGGCGATCTGGGTTCGCATTGGACAATTCCGGTACTGATGGCCCACTTTGAAGCACCGATAGCAACTTCCTTTTGGTCTCTCCGGGCGTGGACAGTCAAACATTAAGAAACATCTCTTATCCTTTGCAGCAGGCGTAATGGCCTGCAAACGGTCTGAAGTCTGACGAGCCTGAGGAACGTAGTTTTTGGCTAGTGGCTGAACTGATTGAAAACGCATCATCTTCTCTCGCAATTCATTCAGAGAAGTACAATAATACAAAGGAGCTGACAATCCGGTTCGATCTTGTAGTCCGTCAACAATGTATTTGACCACATCGGTGTCTTCAAAATTGCCCTGCTGAGCAATATTTCGCATAATGATGAAATACTGCAAGAGTGACTCTCCTTTGCCAATTGAGCGCTTCCTCATCTGGTTAGCAATCTCGTAGTTTGTCATTTGTAGGCCAAATACCTTCACAAGGGCATCCTTCAGCTCGCTCCAGGTTGTAGTATTTTCATATGTCATGTATGCTTTAGCAGATCCCTCCAGCAGTCGGTTGCCCAACGACCAACATTGGGCATCACTCAGTACATACACTCTTGCTGCTTTCTCCAGCTCACGAATCCATACGTGAATGGACAGATCACCATCACCAGAGAATTTAGGTACAGTAGTTTCGACATCTTTCAAGTTCATGCGGCAATTATATTCCGGTCAGCCTAAGTTCTCCTCCAGCTCCATAACACGTGTTTTTAGCTCCGCCAGGTTTTTACGTGCTGTATACAATTCGATGCTACTAAGAATCGAAGACAATTCGTCGGTTTCGCTCGCTTGTGCGCTTTCACGAACATGCACGTTCGCGTCTGGTCCTACAGAGGTCTCACGAGACATCGTCGGCGACTGGTTAGCACCCACTTGATCCGGTGTACTTGGCTGCTCAATGTTTCCCACGCCGCGCTGCTCAATAAGAGGCTCCGGACCAACATCCACAAGTTGTCCGGCAAGCACATTTGCAGACACTGCTGGGCTGACTGCCTGCTCTTCGGGTACATCACTCTCTCCAGACTGATTCTGTGCCATGACTTGTTTTACCAATGCTCGCAATTGACGCTTCTTTGTCGCAAGGTACTTCCTTGGCCGCTAGCAACTCAAACAATGCGGTTTTGTTTAATCTAATAATCTCGGTGTATTTCATGAAAATACGTTCTTTAGGGCAAACTCCACACCTGATTTTGTAAACTCTCTACTTTTTAAAGTAATTAATCCCTTGGGATTGATTTTATATTTCCGGATTTTATTTATTTTCAAATTAAGTGCACATGCGGTCTTATTGACTATATTCAAGCGAGTGTGCCCGTACCCCGCCTTAGCGTATTATACCCTTTTAGTGTGCCCAAATTCGGTTATCGGGGAAATTCACTGAGACGAGGAGCGGGCTTATTTAAAAATATTCCTAATGTTTACAGATGGATTGTTTTCTATTTGGATAAGTCGAATCACTTTTGATCTTGCAGGTATTGAAACCGTGTTCTTGCTCACAACATTTCACATAGGCACCAATATATGTTCGTCCCAGTCGTCTGGTCTTAATATTATAGCGAGTAAAACACGTCTGACTTTGGTGAGCTCTTCTTCAAGACCGTGTCGCTCTCATTATTTTATTTTATTCTCTTTGTTCTTTTTTAATAAGTGAGACAGCAGACTTCTCGCACTATCCCACTGCATCACGAATGTAATAGTAATATATAACTTAGAGCTAATTTGTAACAGAGAAAACGAGTAGGATATACTAAAGGCCAAACATATTGCACTGGGGGAAAGTGTAAGACATTTTTAATACTAATTGCTACAATTCGGCGATTCTGACAGTAAGGATCACCCGATCCTAGTCTTAGCTTTGTGAACTGTTGTCATTCTTAATGTTTTTTAATTTACTTGCTGTGTTGTTTAACATACTTTTCTTTAACGGAATTTTCATTTACATTTAGGTTTGTATTTACTTTCATCTGTTCATTCAACAGTTTAACAATTTCATTGCTAAAGATCAAAGTCCAGTATGGGGAATCTTTGACTGCTGAAATCCGTCGACGTCACTTACAATGTATCGATCATTTTCGAGGCACTTAACGATTTTAAAAGGTCCTTTAAATCTCGGCACTAATTTTTTGGATATTTTTAAGTACTACATAAGAGCGTAGCTTAAAGACTTTTGGCCCTTTTTTGATTCGCTAGACATTCATGATACTTTTGAAGTTTCTTTTCTTTTTCTTTAGCTTTTGCTCGTATTAATTCTAAGTTTCGTTCTACTAACAACTCATCTACTTGTCGTCCTTTTTGGCCGACGCCAAATAGTACGACACTTGGATGCTGTCCCAATGACCTTTGAACAGTGTTCTTCATGGTAAACTCTACCATCTCTATGGCCTGACTTAAGCTAACATTTTCTTCTGAGGCAAGTAATTTTGCTAAAATTGGCTCCTAATTTCTTTTTATTCTTTCAACCTGGCCATTCGCCTGTGGAGAACCAGTTGCGATCTTGACATGTTGTTTATTACAAGTTTGTAAAATGCTAGAAAATTCGTTATTAGTAAAACACGTTCCACGATCCGACACTATGCATTTTGGGCTACTATACGACCTAAAGTACTCTGTAAGGGCTTCTATTGCTCTTTAGACTTTGTGGTTTTCGCTAAGTACAGTCTGACAAATTTCGTACACGCATCAACCACCACTAATACATGTTTTTTTGTGCTTCCTTTGACATCGATTGGTCCGAAGTGATCTATATGTGATCTTCGAATGGCACCACAGGTTTAGGTATATTGCGGATATGACCTTCTTGTTTTCCATTTTTTGACGAAAAGACTATACACTTTAAGCAATTATTTATATGCTGTTATACTTTTTTTCTTAACTTTGGAAACCAGTGCGACTTTGTGGTAACTTCTACATCCTTGTCTATGCCTGTGTGGCCTAACTCACTATGATACTTAAACAGGACATGGGATTCCATATTTTTCGGGATGTAAAAGGCAAGGCATTTTGTAGTTTTTTTTTATAAATAAAACCGTTTTCCATTTCATATGAACTGTGTTCTAACATTGACTTCAATCTTAGTCAGTTGCTTTTATTGGCTTGTTACATCGGCTGCTAGATGACACATACAATTACAGTTTTAGCACCTGAATGTAGGCTTCTCTTTTGCGGAAACAATTGACAGATATACAGGTTTTTCCCGCTGCATTATTATATTGACAAATATTGCCAACAATTCATCCTTAGATCCAAAACGTTGCATACAAGCCATCTCTCGCAAGTGACGGTCTGGTATCCCGTCAACAATATACTCGACCATCTCGTAATCCGGCATATGCAAGCCAAGAGCCAGACCAACTTTGTCGTTAAAATAATTCAGGATCTTTGCCCATAGCATCGAATATGGTTTCCATAGGCTGACTCAAGCACTCAGGGCTTGAGTGTGGATTCACTCCAAGGCTTTGCCCGTTAGTTTGCCGAAGACAACTAAACGTAAATTATTTTCGTTCAAGTTGAATAATCTTTTCAAATTGTGCACGGAAGATATCCAACCATAAACATTTTTATTGCCCTCAAAATCGGGTAAAAAGTCTTTAACATCTTTGGCCAAGATCTGGTCGCCTGTTTTCGTCGCCAGCCAGCTGCTTGAGTTGTCAGACTCAGGGTTGTCAGTAAGGCGCAAGTTCGTTCTCAAAGTTCCAATTCTTTGCAAAGTAGTTCCACCTTTTTTCCCAACATGTACATAACTATGTTTTCTCTTCGTTGATACGCTCTTCATTCGACTTCTCATTTGTGTCTTCGTGCACTCCGTTGTTACGCTCTTCATTCGACTTCTCATTTGTGTCTTCGTGATCTCCGTTGTTACTCTTTTCATTCGGTTCTCATTTGTGTCTTCATATATTTCTTGCTGTTCACTCAGAATTCTTTTTTTTTTTTTTTTTAACTTTTGATATATATTTGTTGAATCTACTCTTAAATTAGAGCCTAACAACAATTTTGAGATATTTTTCTTAATCTAGTACTGAAGATAAATCCTGGGGATATTGCAGGCGGCCCGAATCACTTGTTATTGGGTTGGTCTGTCATTTCTTTTAAGACGAGTTCTATTATTAGTTCGCGTAAGGGAATTGGCAAGAACATTTGGGTGTGCATCCAGTTTCGCAGAATATTTTAGTTGTTGACTACCTATTTCAGATTTTACGCTAGGTATATTTAGATCATTTTGAATGTTGTCGTTCCGTATATACCACGGGGCCCCCGTGATTGATCTTAAAATTTTCGACTGCGCTCTTTGTATAATATCGACATTGCTGGTACTTGCCTTCCCCCATAGTACGGCTCCGTAAGTCCAGATGGGTTTCAGTACGGAGTTGTATAGGAGGACTTTATACTCCAGACGTAGAGGGGACCGAGCATTGATGATCCAATGTAGGCTCCTCGCTTTCAGTTTAAGCTGTGACTTTTTTGCTTCGATGTGCTTGCGCCAAGTTAGTCTTCTGTCTAGGTGGATGCCAAGGTAAGTGACATCCTCGGCTTGAGGAACTGGTACGTTGTTTAGCATTAGAGCTGGACAGTTTCTTTTGTTAAGCGTAAATGTAACATGTTTGCATTTCTGCTCGTTGACCCGGATACGCCAGGTTGCTAACCATTCCTCCACCACCTTGAGGTGTTCCTCTAATTTTGCAGAGGCTTGTATTGGGCATTTGGATCTGCTGAGGATTGCCGTGTCATCGGCAAAAGTAGACGTTGTAAGTCCTAAACTCGTTGGTAAGTCTGCAGTGTACATTAGGTAGAGCAATGGGCCGAGTACACTGCCTTGCGGTACACCAGCTTTGATTTCAAAATCAGCCGAGACGGAGCCATTACATCTTACAGCGAATTGCCTATTGTAAAGGTAAGATTCCATGAGTTTGTGGGTGTACTGTGGCAGTTTTTGCCGTATTTTGAACATCAGACCCTCCAGCCAAACTCTATCGAAAGCCTGGGCAACGTCGAGAAAGACAGCCGCACAGTATTCTTTTAGTTCGATTGCTGTTCGTATTTCGGATGTTATGCGATTGACTTGTTCAATTGTACCATGTTTTTCGCGGAAGCCGAACTGGTGTGAAGGGATTGTGTTCTCCGATGCCAGAAATGAGTTTAGTCGGATCTGCAGGACCTTTTTAAAAAGCTTCGAAAGACAAGGCAGCAAACTAATTGGCCTATAGGATGATGGCTGGGTTTTGTCCTTTCCCACTTTAGGAATCATGATGATAGTGGACCTTTTCCATGTTCTTGGGAGGTAGCCAATTCTTATTATAGCGTTGAACAGTTTGCAGATGTATTGTATGGCAACGATAGGGAGTTCCAGGATCATTTTCGGTGTGATTAGGTCATGGCCAGTGGCTTTTTTTGGCTTTATGTGGTTTTTAATAACTGCAGTGATCTCGTCCGATTGGAGTTCCGAATAACCACTTATCCGTTAGTGTGCTCAAAGGGGGAAGTACAGATGAGTTTGATGTTGGATTTGGCTGGAAAACCATTTTAAGATGTGTGGCAAATACGGATGCTCTCTCTTCGTCACTGCGGGCCCGTCCACCGGTTGGACTCATGTAGCATGTAACGTTGAATCTCACAAGGAGTGTTGAGCAGATGTTCGTGCATAGTGCTGGCCGAGTACGCGATAGGTTCGGCTAGGGTCAGGTCGGCTGGGAGTGGGTTATACGATAGAGATTAGCCAGAACTATAGTTACTCACATTCGATACAGACGTAAAATTTTAAATTCGCGTACTTAAGGACACCAAGGGATAACGGTACAGGTTTAGATGCGAAAGAAAGAAGGCCTGAGGAGACCAGAAACAAGAACACGTTAAACTATGTAGTATCAGGAGGCACACATGTTGGTTTATGTCATGATATCCTATAGGCCTATCATGTGAACGCCCACCCTACCATGATCCTCGGGCCACGTCTGAATTGAGGATCCCTCCAACATGTCTTACGGCCTCTTGTTATCTCTCAGTCGGTTGCATGGTTCCCCAAAATTTAACGATTATAGGGAGTTCATTTCAAAGAACAATAGTTTTATTAATTTCTAAGCTTATGAACAAGGCAGGATTCATTTCCTATTTTAATTCATTCTTAATATCTCTTTCGGAAACAAACGAACTTTATATTATTCAGAATTAATGAAGTTAATATGTAGAGGTCCCTAAAGTAGTATTTGTTCTTTTGGGCTATTCAAGCTTATCTTCATACTTTGAAATCTTAAACTAAATACTGGTCGAAAAATAAGTTTGGATCTTATCCTCAATTTCATACTATATACGATGTAGCAATGCGGTTATCAAACATAATTATCTTACTCGTTATCTTGAGATTAGGTTACAAAAAAAACCAATTTTAATCAAATTTACAAAAAATCGAATCATATCAAACTGATACCGGGAGAGAAAAAGGATAAAAATAACAACTGCACGGTTAAATTTCCTAATAAATTTAAGTATTGGCAATGGCACCAACGTCCAACATATTCAAAGGCTCCAAAAACGAATAACCCGAATCAATTAATAATTTTTTTTTTTTTTTATGGTTTGACTTACAGTTTTAGTCCAGCGGCGAAAGATCTTTCGAAGCGGAGGCTGTTCAAAAATAGATAATATGATTTAAGGTAGTCAGAAGCCTCTGATTTGGTTTGGGAGCACCCGTTTTCGATTAAGCACATTAACATTAACATTATTCGTATCCTCTCTCTCTCTCTCTGTGAACAAAGAACTCTTATAAGTATTGAATGTCTAAGTATTACAAGAACATTGTCTTCGAACGTCCCTAGGTCATGCCAATGGGTTGCAACTGCTTCATTGGGTACCCGTGTAGTAAGACCTGAATTCCACGGATTCAAGTTTTTTTTTTTTTTTTTTTTTTTTTTTGGTTAAGTACTCGCGATAATCATTGGCAGGACCGAGAGGCTCGAATGCATAGACACCATTAAATTTGAAGGGGCTTTTAAACGCTTGCACCCATCCTGATTATTTTACGGCTGCACTGCACAAAACCACGTGTTCTTTTTCGGAATGAGTCCGGTCAAAAATGGACAGAAAGGCGCAGGTTAAAAACTTCCTTCGCTCAACGTTTAGTTAATTCATTGAGACTGAGTCCTCTTTCCTCAGTTGAAAAATCGGACTTGGCGGTCTACCACTCAGGGGTAATCTGCTACGTACTTGTGGTGCCAGTCCCTAGTAGGAACAGGTTAATAAGCTACACGTCAAACAATTATATATATATTTACCCTATGGAGAGCGACACCACAGCCACAAAAATTTTGGAATAAATTTATTCCGATTGGAGCGGCGATAGCCAAAAC
The DNA here is from genome assembly GCF_018151085.1 of Drosophila tropicalis. Classification (NCBI taxonomy): domain Eukaryota; kingdom Metazoa; phylum Arthropoda; class Insecta; order Diptera; family Drosophilidae; genus Drosophila; species Drosophila tropicalis. Next base: position 656,296 of record NW_027173405.1, read on the forward strand.
GCCACAAAAAAAAACGATGTTATTGGACGCGGAATTAATTTCTGCGACAAATCACAGGCGCTCCGCGGATATTCTCTCCAATGCACTACCAGAAACTACACCAGAACCAATTTGGGTGTTTTGTTGGGCAATCCTATGAAGGATGCAATTGAAAGGGTTATATATTTTTTTCTTGCACGATACACGTGGTGGGTGCAGCAAAGATCGCCGTGAAGTTGGCAGCGAGGAGTGTAGCACCTCCGTCTCCTTTGGAAGTTGAGTTAAGAAAGAACGAGGCCACGCGTATTTTAATCTTTTAATTTTCCTTTCGCCAATATTCTTTAATCTAGGGATGAGCTTTAAGCCGATATCTCACCGATCGATACGTGACGACTTACGTGAATACGTAAGGTCATAAATTATCGATAACACTAGGTACTGATTCGGATACTAAAAACAAGCTAAATGGGTTGTCTCCACGATTACCCATTTTCGGTTGCGTTTTCAAATTTTGAACGACAAGCGCATGTTACACACCTCCCCGACAAAATCACACTTTGGTGGTTGTTAAACATCAAAGTGGGATACCGCTTGGAGTAAAGGAGATAATAAATAATGCCCTATTGTTTAATGTCTTTTGCATGGAATTTCCCTATCATTCTCCCTTGCATATCCTCTAGTTCGTAATAACTAGTTCCAATCCGCTGACGGACTCTGGCTTTTATAAACGTTGGAGCTAACTTGGCTGAGAAACCCTTTGCATAATTACTCAACTGAAAATTACGTCGGTACACTTCTTGACCTGGTTGAAATGACACGTCTCGACTTCTCAAATTATATGTTTTTTCGTTGCGTTCATGCTGTTTTGCTACAGCCTTGATCGCCGTCTGACGAATTATTTCCAGAGAATCAGTACGGTCAAACTGAATAGATCTATCCTCTAATAGGTTTAAACTTCTTAACAGGGGGTAAGTTGCACCGTTCGTTATCATTTGTTGGCCAAAACATACACGGTACGGACTATTATTGATGGCCGAATGCCAACTGGATCTTAGCGCACATGCAACTGAACTAAGGTTTTCATCCCAATTGGTCTGATCTTTGTTCACATAAGACTTTATTGCAGCTAACACCGATCTATTTACCCGTTCGGACGCGTTTGCTTGTGGGGCATACGCTGCGGTAAAGGAATGTCGAACGTTATACTTCTCCAGCAGTGCTTTAAACTGATGGGATTTGAACTGAGATCCGTTGTCTGATACAACTACTTCGGGAATGCCAAAACAATGGAACAATTCTGTTTCCAGATAGGTAATAACAGCATCTGCAGTAAATTTTCGAACAGCTTTTAAAAAAGGAAATTTAGTGAAATGATCGAGAACTACGAAGATCCCTATGTTTCCGAGTTTGCTTCTGGGATATGGGCCTAAAAAGTCTATGTATAATTTTTGAAAAACCCTATATGTTTGCTCTGATTTGGCCATTGGGGGACGCAAATAGGTGTTCGAATGCTTAGTAGTCTTACAAACAGAACAGTTCGCAATAAATTCCTTTACATCACCTATTAGGTTGGGCCAAAAAAAATAGCGTCTGATCCGCTCCAGTGTTTTATTTATTCCACTGTGCGCCGCTAGGTGGTCTTCGTGATTTTGTTGGATCACATCCAGAACTAACGATTTTGGAATCCAAAGCTTCCAGCACAGGTCATCCGCTACACGATCACCGGATGCGTGTTCTGATCGCCGATAAATGTATTTGTCTATAACCTTGACATCGGGTAGCTGGGATTGCTTTAATTGAATCTTAGCTTTTAAATCTTTATATTCATCAGCGTCGAAGGCGTCTGACGACAGATTGAAACCAGTTGCTAAGGTAATAGCTGATATATCATCAGTATGTACTCGGGATAAAGCGTCAGGAACTATATTTCGTGAGCCTTTCCTATGCATTATTTTAAATGAGAATCCTTGCAGTTTAAGTGCCCATCTCGCCAATCTAGAACTTAAGTCAACTTGCGTCATTAACCATTTTAGGGACGCGTGATCTGTAATAATAGAGAATTCTTGACCCTCAATATAAGCTCGAAATTTTTTTACACATAGGACAGCCGCAAGGCATTCTTTTTCTGTTACGGAATAAGCCCTTTGACACTGATTTAGTTTTCGTGACATGAAGGCGATTGGCACTTCATTTTCTTCGTTATCGATTTGCATAAGTACACCTCCCACACCTGTATGACTAGCATCACAGTGTATAGAAAAAGGAGCGTTAAAATTAGGGCTATGTAGTACAGGGGCGGTACACAGAGAATATTTTAACCGATCAAATGCATTTTGTGCTTCTTCAGACCAAATGAATTTTCGTTTGTGCTTTAACGTGTCGGAAATGGGTGCGGCAATACCAGCATAATTTTTTATAAACTTATGATACCATCCCGTGAGACCTAAAAACCTACGTACTTGCTTTACAGACTTGGGCACTGGGAATTCTTGGATCGCTGACACCTTATCAGGGTCCGTCCTAATGGTTCCATTACCAATAACATGGCCAAGATATTTGACTTCTTTGAGGCAAAAACTACTTTTTCTCACATTAATTGTAAGTCCCGCTAGGATTAGTCTATTAGCTAACTCAGATAATACTGAAATATGTCTCTCAAAGGACTCCGAAACTACTAAAAGGTCATCTAAGTATATAAAAATTTCATTTCGCAAACTTGGTGGTATCACTCGATCCATAAGTTTGGACATTGTTTGAGGGGCGTTTGACAAACCGAAGGGCATTACAGTAAACTGATAGAGAGGTCTTCCTGGTATGGTAAATGCCGTTTTCTCGCGGTCGCTAGCGGCTAGCGGTATTTGCCAATAAGCATCCTTTAGATCAATACTTGAAATAAATTCTGCTTTCGGTAACCGACTAAGAATTCCGTCAATTAAAGGCATAGGATAAGCATTTTTAATCGTGACTGCATTAAGTTTTCGACTGTCAATACATAATCGAACTTTTCCTGGTTTGCGCACCAGTACAACAGGTGATGACCAGGGGCTATTTGATTCTTCTATTACCCCAAGGGCAAGCATACGATCTATCTCTTGGTACATTAATTTTTCTATGGCCGGAGATACAGCATAGTGCCGCTGCTTGATCGCTTTTGCATCACCTACATCAATTTCATGTGACAGCCAGCTGGTTTTTCCTAATCCTTTTTTCTCGAAGGATGGAAACAATTGAATGGTTTTAAGTAAGTGTTTTTTCTGGGATTCGGATAATGACACATTTAATTCGCTATCGAGATTAATACAAGCTACGGTTGGTTCTTTTTCTTTATACGCCAAAAAGGCCGGTAACAAATTAAAGGCTCTCCAAAAGTCTATGCCTAAATAGAGATTCTGTGCCAGCGAGGGTACAACATAAAGAGTTATTGGTTTTTCGATTCCTCGAAAGCTAACAGAGGTAAGAGTCTTTCCTAGAATGGCTTGTTTTTGTCCATCTGCTGTGTGCACCATGGTTTTTACCGTCTTAAGGGGTAGCAATTCGTTGATCAATTCTGTCGCCAAATTTCCACCTACACAACTAATTGACGCTCCAGTGTCCATGAGACCCTTTAATTCTCTTCCAAAGAGGTTCACATCTGCGTACGGCCGCCAATCAAGGGAATCATCTATTATCGAATCCAAAACCGCCGTTTTCTCTAATTTATGTTTTTTTCTATATTGAATTAATCGCTTAATTCCTCGCATCTTTTTAGTATTTGCACATAGTGGAGATATAAACTCCCGTAGGTGCATAGGAATAGTTGGGAGTTGTGACAAAGTTGGTAGTGAGGAATCCATCGAGGATTCCCCTAAAGGGTGTTCACCGGGTTCAGTTTGAGTGCACTTTTCGACAGTGCACGGCGAACTCCGTTTTTTGAATTAGTACATCGATTACAAGTAGGTTTGTAGGCATCAGGTTGACCGCAGCCATAGCAAAATATCTTTCGCTCTGCATCGCAATCCTGATATCTATGTCCATTTTCTTTGCAATTCCAACAAATTAAGTTAATAGCAGCAATTTCCACCTCGGAATCTATATCCGGGTCGGTTTCTAATTTTACATTGGTAGCCGAAAATTCTAATTCATGAACCTGCCGTTTCGGGGTGGATCTAGGCATGGTTGTCGTCACTGACTTATTTACCGATTGCATAAATCGTTCACGTGTGCACACAACGTGGCGCAAATGTGAAGCCGACATTATTGGTACGTACAAAATCTCATGTTGAATTTCTTGTAGTAAATTTGCCTTCAGCACATCTAACAATGCAGACTCTGTCAATGGGACGGCTAATCTATCTCCCAGTGTTACGATAGCGTCGTAAAAACTATCAAAGGGTTCATTTGGACGTTGTTTTCGCTGAAACATGGCCGTACGAATTTCTAGATCGGTTCTTCCGTCTTGAAATTGTGCTCTTAGTGCCACCCGAAGCTGTGACCAGGTCACTAGTGGAACGCTTCGGTGAAACCTCCAGAACCAGTCGCTAGCAGCTCCTTCAAATAAGTTGCTCGCGTAGCGAGATACAAGTTCTAAATCATTATTGAGTGTTTGTTTTGTGAGGGCTTCGACTCTATATATAAAGTCATCTACCGCTATGGACGAATGTCCTGAAAATCGAATTTTCCAATTCGTAATTATTTGACTAACCCGATCAGCACGCAATTCGGAACTTGGATATGCTCCACTATTCATCATAGAGGTACTTGGATACGTAGTCTGATTGGGTCGTTGACTTTGACTTTCCCGTGGAGGGATTTGAAATAACTCTTCAAATGTCTGTCTTTGTCCCGAGGGTTGGATGGATGCTCGAGATGCTACGTTTTCTGAAAGTAGTGGGCCGTTAGACGCCGCTCGTTGTAAAGTTATCTCTAAAGACTGGGTCATTTGGGCTACAGCCTGAGACATGGTCTGCGACAAGGTTTGGGAGACCTGAGTCATTGATTGAGCAACTACCTGATTCATTTGGGTAAGGCCTTCGGAAAGGGCTCGGGCTATTACTTGATCTATGCTTGCTTGTGATGACGGCAAGTCGAATGCCTCTGGCGTGTTGACCTGTGGTTCCATTTCTGGGTTAGCCTCAGTTGCTCCTGCTACGGTACGTGATGATCTTAAGATCGGCATGTCTCCGCCGCCTGCTAACAGTAACTCGTCCGCCAAATTAGTAACGTTGGATAGAACGGAAGTACGACAAACTGGACACACTGATTTAGCTCCTTCGCGAAGCGAAAAGCAACTAATGTGAAATGAATGATTGCAGGGGGTGGTTATCCACTCTGCGTTGAAGTCCAACTCCCGCACACAAATGCCACAGCTTCTACTAACTTCTTCAGATCTGTCCAAACTATCGGAACTATCGAATACTGACATAACTTGCTATCACTTCGATTGAAATATTCTTATTATTATTGTACATCTAAATATATATAACACTTTTCTATATCAAACTGGGTATAATGCAATATTATGGTAAATCAGAAAAATTCATCTAAAACCGGGAAACCATACAACCATGTCTGCAAACGTTAAAGGTCAGCCTAAATGTACTCTAGATACTACAAAATAGATAGTTGAAAACATAGACGAAGCACATACGAGAAAACAAACATTTGTCTCGCATTGCGCTGCTTGGCCAGTATTGCGGCTAAGTGGTAGCTTAATGCCACATTACTTGACTCCAGCTGTCCTGGCTCGCAGTCCAATGCTGATGTCACAGGAATTCTAGAATTTATTCCGGGCAGTCGGTAGTATTTATCCACCAAAGCTGAATCCAGGTAACAAACCTCTCATTCTTTATAAGACCAGACAAACGGGTGCAGTTTGAAGACCGACATATCAATTGAGTCCGGTCCGACGGTAGCACTTAGCCACTAATTCGGCGTCCAGGGACGAACAATATATTACGGTGTTTTTTTTTTTTTTTTTTTTCAAACGGGAATTGCTAAGTCAATGACCAGCGTTTCTTAGTCAGTGCGGGTATTTAAGTGAGGTACTTAACTTAAATAATTCCAATCACTACTAACACTGCTCACTACTATGATTACATAAAATTCACAGGAGAAATGGGATACTAGTCGATAGCATAAATCCAGCGGTTCTGATAACACGACTAGTACAAGAAAAAAAATCTGGTTGGGGCAGCCGAATCGGGCCCCACGTTGGGCGCCAAAAATTTTATCTTATCTGTAGCATGTAACGTTGAATCTCACAAGGAGTGTTGAGCAGATGTTCGTGCATAGTGCTGGCCGAGTACGCGATAGGTTCGGCTAGGGTCAGGTCGGCTGGGAGTGGGTTATACGATAGAGATTAGCCAGAACTATAGTTACTCACATTCGATACAGACGTAAAATTTTAAATTCGCGTACTTAAGGACACCAAGGGATAACGGTACAGGTTTAGATGCGAAAGAAAGAAGGCCTGAGGAGACCAGAAACAAGAACACGTTAAACTATGTAGTATCAGGAGGCACACATGTTGGTTTATGTCATGATATCCTATAGGCCTATCATGTGAACGCCCACCCTACCATGATCCTCGGGCCACGTCTGAATTGAGGATCCCTCCAACATGTCTTACGGCCTCTTGTTATCTCTCAGTCGGTTGCATGGTTCCCCAAAATTTAACGATTATAGGGAGTTCATTTCAAAGAACAATAGTTTTATTAATTTCTAAACTTATGAACAAGGCAGGATTCATTTCCTAATTTAATTCATTCTTAATATCTCTTTCGGAAACAAACGAACTTAATATTATTCAGAATTAATGAAGTTAATATGTAGAGGTCCCTAAAGTAGTATTTGTTCTTTTGGGCTATTCAAGCTTATCTTCATACTTTGAAATCTTAAACTAAATACTGGTCGAAAAATAAGTTTGGATCTTATCCTCAATTTCATACTATATACGATGTAGCAATGCGGTTATCAAACATAATTATCTTACTCGTTATCTTGAGATTAGGTTACAAAAAAACCAAATTGAATCAAATTTACAAAAAACCGAATCATATCAAACTGATGCCGGGAGAGAAAAAGGATAAAAATAACAACTACACGGTTAAATTTCCTAATAAATTTAAGTATTGGCAATGGCACCAACGTCCAACATATTCAAAGGCTCCAAAAACGAATAAACCGAATCAATTAATATTTTTTTTTTTTTTTATGGTTTGACTTACAGTTTTAGTCCAGCGGCGAAAGATCTTTCGAAGCGGAGGCTGTTCAAAAATAGATAATATGATTTAAGGTAGTCAGAAGCCTCTGATTTGGTTTGGGAGCACCCGTTTTCGATTAAGCACATTAACATTAACATTATTCGTATCCTCTCTCTCTCTCTCTGTGAACAAAGAACTCTTATAAGTATTGAATGTCTAAGTATTACAAGAACATTGTCTTCGAACGTCCCTAGGTCATGCCAATGGGTTGCAACTGCTTCATTGGGTACCCGTGTAGTAAGACCTGAATTCCACGGATTCAAGTTTTTTTTTTTTTTTTTTTTTTGGTTAAGTACTCGCGATAATCATTGGCAGGACCGAGAGGCTCGAATGCATAGACACCATTAAATTTGAAGGGGCTTTTAAACGCTTGCACCCATCCTGATTATTTTACGGCTGCACTGCACAAAACCACGTGTTCTTTTTCGGAATGAGTCCGGTCAAAAATGGACAGAAAGGCGCAGGTTAAAAACTTCCTTCGCTCAACGTTTAGTTAATTCATTGAGACTGAGTCCTCTTTCCTCAGTTGAAAAATCGGACTTGGCGGTCTACCACTCAGGGGTAATCTGCTACGTACTTGTGGTGCCAGTCCCTAGTAGGAACAGGTTAATAAGCTACACGTCAAACAATTATATATATATTTACCCTATGGAGAGCGACACCACAGCCACAAAAATTTTGGAATAAATTTATTCCGATTGGAGCGGCGATAGCCAAAACGCCACAAAAAAAAACGATGTTATTGGACGCGGAATTAATTTCTGCGACAAATCACAGGCGCTCCGCGGATATTCTCTCCAATGCACTACCAGAAACTACACCAGAACCAATTTGGGTGTTTTGTTGGGCAATCCTATGAAGGATGCAATTGAAAGGGTTATATATTTTTTTCTTGCACGATACACGTGGTGGGTGCAGCAAAGATCGCCGTGAAGTTGGCAGCGAGGAGTGTAGCACCTCCGTCTCCTTTGGAAGTTGAGTTAAGAAAGAACGAGGCCACGCGTATTTTAATCTTTTAATTTTCCTTTCGCCAATATTCTTTAATCTAGGGATGAGCTTTAAGCCGATATCTCACCGATCGATACGTGACGACTTACGTGAATACGTAAGGTCATAAATTATCGATAACACTAGGTACTGATTCGGATACTAAAAACAAGCTAAATGGGTTGTCTCCACGATTACCCATTTTCGGTTGCGTTTTCAAATTTTGAACGACAAGCGCATGTTACACTCCTTATCGGTGAAATTGTCTCTGTAGGAGCGCTTAAAGTTGGGTGGGCTTTCCACAGAGGATGTTTGGTGCTGGTTGGGCTGAGCTTTTCTATGTATTTTCTTTGAGCCCAGCTTTCCTCTTGTCTTAACGCCTTGGAGAGGTTGCGATTAGCATGCCTTAGGCGAAGTTTTGCTGCTGGTGAGCGAGTAATCTGCCATTCTCTTCTTAGACGTCGTTTTTCCGTTACTAATTGTTCTATCCGCCGGTTCGTAGGCCTGTCAACAGGCTTAGTGTATGAAGAGGCAGGTGGAGTAGATACTCTTGCTGCAGCTGCCATCATAGACTCAAGTGCATAGACGCACATATCAATGTCCTCTGCAGCATCCAGTTTCGGCGAACAGTCAATATGGGCACTCATGTACATTTTAAATTTAAGCCAATTTGTTTTTTTGTTTGTAAGCCTATATGGGCGATCAAGTACTTGAGGTCTTGTTAATAGTGTAAATAGCACTGGATTACGTGGAATCCTCTTGGTTACTGCGAAATCAATCAAGTCAGGCACTTTCTGTGGATCTGTGGGCCAATAAGTAGGCCTACCCGGTGAGACGCAATCCATCTTATTGAGAGGGTTGACTATTGTGTTGTACAACTGCTTGCCTTTAGGATTTACCAGGCGAGATCCCCAGTGCGTATGTTTGGCGTTATAGTCCCCTGCTGCAATGAAGCGATCTCCGAGTGTGTTAAAGAAATCGGTAAATTCCTTTTCAGAGATTGAGAAGCGTGGTGGGCAGTTCAGGGCAACCAATGTAGTGTTGCCGCAACTGGTTTGGACGGTTATAGCAGTTGCTTGTAGGTGCTGTGTTTCAAATCTGTTGAGGAACGAGTGTTTTATACGGTTTTTGATTAGGATACCAGTCCCGCCATGAGCTTTTCCGTCTGGATGGTTTGTTGCATAGAAGGTATATTTTGGTATTTGAAAATTATTTTTTGATGTTAAATGTGTTTCCGAAATCAGCAAAACGTCGATTTCACTTGAGTCTATGAATAGTTGCAGTTCATTTTTATGCTTGGAGATGCCGTTAGCATTCCAAAGACATAGACGTAGGGAAGCCATTATTTATTCTCGATAAGCTTCTGGATAAGCAGGTTTTGATTCCGCATCAGTTCGTGCATACAGTTTTGCATGAACGTCATAAAAGTGGTCATGTTTTGATTGAGTAATATCAATAGGGCCTCTAAGCCACTTGGAGTTTGCTGGCCAAGCTCGGGTGCGCTAGGTTGCGGATTCTGTAGATGGTGGAGTGACGGGGTCTCTTTTGCCGGAATTTTAATTAAATTTACAAAAATCGAATCATATTAAACTGATACCGGGAGAGAAAAGGATAAAAATAACAACTGCACGGTTAAATTTCCTAATAAATTTAAGTATTGGCAATGGCACCAACGTCCAACATATTCAAAGGCTCCAAAAACGAATAAACCGAATCAATTAATATTTTTTTTTTTTTTTTATGGTTTGACTTACAGTTTTAGTCCAGCGGCGAAAGATCTTTCGAAGCGGAGGCTGTTCAAAAATAGATAATATGATTTAAGGTAGTCAGAAGCCTCTGATTTGGTTTGGGAGCACCCGTTTTCGATTAAGCACATTAACATTAACATTATTCGTATCCTCCTCTCTCTCTCTCTGTGAACAAAGAACTCTTATAAGTATTGAATGTCTAAGTATTACAAGAACATTGTCTTCGAACGTCCCTAGGTCATGCCAATGGGTTGCAACTGCTTCATTGGGTACCCGTGTAGTAAGACCTGAATTCCACGGATTCAAGTTTTTTTTTTTTTTTTTTCTTTTTTTGGTTAAGTACTCGCGATAATCATTGGCAGGACCGAGAGGCTCGAATGCATAGACACCATTAAATTTGAAGGGGCTTTTAAACGCTTGCACCCATCCTGATTATTTTACGGCTGCACTGCACAAAACCACGTGTTCTTTTTCGGAATGAGTCCGGTCAAAAATGGACAGAAAGGCGCAGGTTAAAAACTTCCTTCGCTCAACGTTTAGTTAATTCATTGAGGCTGAGTCCTCTTTCCTCAGTTGAAAAATCGGACTTGGCGGTCTACCACTCAGGGGTAATCTGCTACGTACTTGTGGTGCCAGTCCCTAGTAGGAACAGGTTAATAAGCTACACGTCAAACAATTATATATATATTTACCCTATGGAGAGCGACACCACAGCCACAAAAATTTTGGAATAAATTTATTCCGATTGGAGCGGCGATAGCCAAAACGCCACAAAAAAAAAACGATGTTATTGGACGCGGAATTAATTTCTGCGACAAATCACAGAGCGCTCCGCGGATATTCTCTCCAATGCACTACCAGAAACTACACCAGAACCAATTTGGGTGTTTTGTTGGGCAATCCTATGAAGGATGCAATTGAAAGGGTTATATATTTTTTCTTGCACGATACACGTGGTGGGTGCAGCAAAGATCGCCGTGAAGTTGGCAGCGAGGAGTGTAGCACCTCCGTCTCCTTTGGAAGTTGAGTTAAGAAAGAACGAGGCCACGCGTATTTTAATCTTTTAATTTTCCTTTCGCCAATATTCTTTAATCTAGGGATGAGCTTTAAGCCGATATCTCACCGATCGATACGTGACGACTTACGTGAATACGTAAGGTCATAAATTATCGATAACACTAGGTACTGATTCGGATACTAAAAACAAGCTAAATGGGTTGTCTCCACGATTACCCATTTTCGGTTGCGTTTTCAAATTTTGAACGACAAGCGCATGTTACACTCCTTATCGGTGAAATTGTCTCTGTAGGAGCGCTTAAAGTTGGGTGGGCTTTCCACAGAGGATGTTTGGTGCTGGTTGGGCTGAGCTTTTCTATGTATTTTCTTTGAGCCCAGCTTTCCTCTTGTCTTAACGCCTTGGAGAGGTTGCGATTAGCATGCCTTAGGCGAAGTTTTGCTGCTGGTGAGCGAGTAATCTGCCATTCTCTTCTTAGACGTCGTTTTTCCGTTACTAATTGTTCTATCCGCCGGTTCGTAGGCCTGTCAACAGGCTTAGTGTATGAAGAGGCAGGTGGAGTAGATACTCTTGCTGCAGCTGCCATCATAGACTCAAGTGCATAGACGCACATATCAATGTCCTCTGCAGCATCCAGTTTCGGCGAACAGTCAATATGGGCACTCATGTACATTTTAAATTTAAGCCAATTTGTTTTTTTGTTTGTAAGCCTATATGGGCGATCAAGTACTTGAGGTCTTGTTAATAGTGTAAATAGCACTGGATTACGTGGAATCCTCTTGGTTACTGCGAAATCAATCAAGTCAGGCACTTTCTGTGGATCTGTGGGCCAATAAGTAGGCCTACCCGGTGAGACGCAATCCATCTTATTGAGAGGGTTGACTATTGTGTTGTACAACTGCTTGCCTTTAGGATTTACCAGGCGAGATCCCCAGTGCGTATGTTTGGCGTTATAGTCCCCTGCTGCAATGAAGCGATCTCCGAGTGTGTTAAAGAAATCGGTAAATTCCTTTTCAGAGATTGAGAAGCGTGGTGGGCAGTTCAGGGCAACCAATGTAGTGTTGCCGCAACTGGTTTGGACGGTTATAGCAGTTGCTTGTAGGTGCTGTGTTTCAAATCTGTTGAGGAACGAGTGTTTTATACGGTTTTTGATTAGGATACCAGTCCCGCCATGAGCTTTTCCGTCTGGATGGTTTGTTGCATAGAAGGTATATTTTGGTATTTGAAAATTATTTTTTGATGTTAAATGTGTTTCCGAAATCAGCAAAACGTCGATTTCACTTGAGTCTATGAATAGTTGCAGTTCATTTTTATGCTTGGAGATGCCGTTAGCATTCCAAAGACATAGACGTAGGGAAGCCATTATTTATTCTCGATAAGCTTCTGGATAAGCAGGTTTTGATTCCGCATCAGTTCGTGCATACAGTTTTGCATGAACGTCATAAAAGTGGTCATGTTTTGATTGAGTAATATCAATAGGGCCTCTAAGCCACTTGGAGTTTGCTGGCCAAGCTCGGGTGCGCTAGGTTGCGGATTCTGTAGATGGTGGAGTGACGGGGTCTCTTTTGCCGGCTATTTCTTGAGTAGGGACCGATGGCTCAATCCCCTTCAACACAACCTGGAGCCCTTTACTGCTTTTTAGTTGGTAGGTATAGAAGTTGATGTTAGCATTACGGAGGTACTTTTCGATGATGCGGAAATTGTCCTCAGTTTGGGTTTGATATTTAATTACTTTAATGTTACCCCTATTGAGAGGGCTTACAACAAAGTTATTTGCCCCTACTGTTTCTACTAGCTTCGAAATCAGGGCGCTGCAGTTGGCCCCACGGATGTATAAGGGGGGTGGTCTAGCCGATTTAACTTTATCTACAGCGCCGGCTTGATCATCTTGCTGATCGACAAGAATTTTAAAACGATTCCCGCTAAGGGGTGCTACTCGTTCATTTGGTTTGGTTATTTTCGGCGTGTTGCCACTTTTTTTCTCTTGCGGGCTTAGCTTCCGCTTAGTTATTTTAATATATCTATCCATTCCAGTTTGGACAGAAGTCGTTGGGTTTACTATTGTGGCTGACTCAGGGCGACTTGTCGTTGACTGCTTGAGGCAGGTCAATACTTCGGCAGACGTTGCAGTAGTTGCTGTCAACGAGCTGACGGTGCTGGTCGGTGCAATCGGTGACCCAGTTATCGTTATTGATGGAGAAGCACACTGCTCTCTACTCGGTAAGTTGCTTTTGATTGCTGAGTGGCTGGCACTTTCGGTGTTATTGCTTACGTTAGCATTCAGTGGGGTCGGCGACACCACCGAAAAGTACGCGTTGTTGCGTTGGACCGAGAGTCGACGCTCACGTTGTTGTTGTACAATTAGTTCTTGTAGCTGTTGCTGTTGGGGATCGAGAGAGCTTGGGGCCGAATTGGTGGACATGGCTTTTGTAAAAATTACGCACTTTGTTGTTGCAACTTAGTATTTATTGCTATTAGAGCAATCTAATAGCAATATGATTGTAAATAGGCGTCTCTGAGGCGACTGAGAGCCCTACACAAATTTTTGCAAACGCGGTCTTTTTTTTTACACTCAATTTTTGCGGAGTGCATTAAAAAACACGTCTGTACACGGCGGCAGTGAAATTATGAATCACTCAGAATGATCTCGTTTTTTGTCTCTCTTTCTGTCTGCGTCTGCCTTTCTGCATAGTTTTGTTCACTTTCTGCTTCGTTCTGTTCGTTTGCAGTTACTTCTTGCTGCTTGAAATAAGTCTGCCTCGAAATTTCGCGTCTGATTGGCGCCATCGTCTGTCGTATGTAGAATGCTCTTCAGGTACTCCAAGCAATCTTTTTCAAGCGGATCTGCGCGTTTACCTGATCCTATATTAGGAGCAGCCCCATCTTTTGGATGCTGCCCTCTCGCTACAGGGCTTAGAAAGTTTAATCGTTCGGCTAGCACAATTTTAGTGCCAGTACCCGGTAAAGCTAGGTTTTTGCACCAGGTTTGTAACTGGGACTTTGAAAAATCATCAGGATTTATTAAATCCATTATTGTTTTATAATTTTGTTTCTTCTTAGCTAAATTATAGATTTTCCACTGTATTTTCATTGGGTTTACTATGACCACATCTGAAATTATAGCGAGTAAAACACGTCTGACTTTGGTGAGCTCCTTTTCAAGACTGTCTCGCTCTCTTTATTTTATTTTATTCTCTTTGTTCATTTTTAATACTGGCGTCTACTGGATCAAAGTGGGGCTGGAACATGTTGAAGACACGCTCGGATAGAAAGGTTGAATCGGCCCCGAGTCGATCCACGAAAATGGTGCTCTACACCGCGGTAGTGAAGAGTGACAATCGCAGTGCCTAAGAGCCTTCTGCCTGGGGTGGTTGCAAAATAATTTTGAGCATTTGTGAGCTGGCCACTCGTGGACAGACGCTCTGTGGAGCTGAATGGTGGGACTTGCGCAGCGGACGACGAGGAGCCCTTTAGCAGCCCTTCACTTGATGACCGCGAGCAAAACTTTTCAAACAGAGTCCCTGCTGTCTAATGGTTTCTGAACGCCTCTGAACAGGCATGTCAGGGAAACTTGGGCAAAGCCGTATTGGGTGATTTTCTCGATGGCAAAGCTTGCAAGACGCCGGTTTGAGTAGAGCTTTCGCGGAAAACGCTTGGACTTTCATCGTCGCGGAGGATTTGCGGGGCCAATGGGGATTGCTTGAACACTTGGGGCTGACTTATGTTCTTCGGTGGCATCCGGTACACGATATCAATCGGTGAGAAATTGGTTCAAATCGTTTTATTTGGCACTGATTGTTCATACATCCCGATTCTCAGTACTAACACCCGAACGCTCAAGGGCGGTTACGAAGTCTGCAGCTCTTTCAAAGCTTTGCCCGATTCTTGTGGCACCGCGGGAATCTGAACGAGTTGTCTGGCTTGAGTCATGATAAACAGAGGGCTATTTTCGTATCGTGCGGTGAGGTTCTCCCACGCGACTTGGAAACCCTCAATCGTCAGGGGGGACTTAGCCACGATGGTTCTCGCTTCCCCTCGCATCTTGGCGTTCAAGTTATAGAGCTTCTCCATTTGCTACAAATAGGGATCGGCGATATAAATGGCAGCGAACAAATCGCGGAATGTGGGCCATGCTAGGCTATCGCCATCAAATGTTTCCACCTCACACGGAGGAACTCTATGGCCCGGAGGCCCCGACGGAGCGGTTGGCGGTTGACGCATACGTTCGATGAGTTCTCCGAACAAAGTTCCGCATCGCACATACATCGCGTAAGCGTATTTGTGCTTCGCCTTGATGTGGCTTATGTGTGCCTCGTCTGTTTGGGCCGTCAAGGCCTTGTGACAACGGGAGTGTTCCGTCTCGACGGTTGACCAAAGGGATTTGAGCTGCTGAAAGTGCATTTAAATGGAAAATAAAGGCACTTCAGAAGTTAGATCTTAAATTTCACGAGTTTCAAACAAAGTCAACGCGTTGAACGACAATACGAAGTCGGAGAGGGATATGTTGGATTGTTCTCTAAGCTGTTGGGATACAGATCGGGTGACGGGAACGTCAGAACAGTGCGTCAAAATAACGTGCGGGATCTGAGCATGAATTGAAAGCTTGGAACGAGCTTTGTGTTCACTCGAGTCTTTAACCGCGAATCTGCGACCCTTAGGTAGGCTGGACGAGGACGGACGGGACTTTGGGGATTCGTTGAGGCTGCGAGCAGACGGGGACGGGGGAATGTCCGTACACTTCGCGATCACCGGAGTCTTCCGAAGCCGAACCTTCTCCGGAGTTACAGAGGGAGACGAGAGACTGTTAGACTTCGGCGCAGTATTGGACGACTCCGTGGACATACTCAGCGGACGACCTTACCGACGAAGTCCGAGTTTGCTGGCCCTTTTGTTTTGGAGAGACAACAAGAAAGAATACGAGAGAATTCTCTCTCACTGTGAACCGCAGGATGAGGGAGAATGACCTCGCGCGTGGCTCGGAAAAGGAGCCCTTTTAGTGAAGGTATGCGGAACAATATACGAACGCACGAATGCAGATCGAAAGATACACTTAGGCAAAACGAAGTGATTACAAAACTTTACAAGGATTTATAAGTATCGATGGGAGTACGTAAGCAACAAACCATGAATAAAATATATAAATAAAGACGAATATAAATTTTTATATAAATATTGCTGGAAATATGTATGTGTGGGCAACTAGTCGATGGCAAATTTTATATATATGTATATAATTTATAAGTATGGTCGGATATATATATATGGGCACAATAATGGATGGAAGAAAAAATATATATATGTGGGCAAAATAATGGCTGCAAAAAATTTATGGATATAATTATTTATAAATATGGAGGGATATATTTATATATGGGCACAATAATGGCTGGAAAAAATTATATATATATATGTATTGTTAATATGGACGCATATACATATATATGTAGGCAAAATAATGGCCGAAAAAAAGTAATATACAGTGGTGGTCAGCGTGTAAGCCCCTTTTTTTTTTGATTTTAAATTTGATTTTCTCGGCTCCTAAGAAACTTAATGAAGAAATTTTTTCAGTTATTTGTTGGTTATTGTATTTAGAATCTGACACGTAATTATTGTCATTCCAGCTTTCGACGTTTTTTTACAGGTGCGTTTGAAAAAAAAGCTCCCCCAAAATGTTTGACAATAGTTTAGCCCGGTCATTTCAAAATCTTTAATATTATAGTTAGACATGTATATTCTTTGAAAAAGTTGTAGATCTAGGTAATCTAAGATAAACTGCATACCAAAAATTTTCATTTTAGCCCCAGTATTTATTTTGGGGCCTATCGAAATTTCGGGATTTTGTATGTAATTCTTGAGGTCTCTTTGTTTGGCGACGTTTTACGATACCAATTTAAACTTAAGTATTATTTTCTTATTCTAAGTATGAAAGTGAATTGAATTTCCCGTCAAATGATACATGTTTCATAAAAATCCGACAAAAATTAGATTGATTTCACCGCCCATACGTAAAAAAAACCAGGTAAGCAAAATTTCCCCTACATGCGTGCAAAGAAAGAGACGGAGGATGTGTGGGAAATTTTGCTAGTTCTAGTCTTTTTTTTAAGTATGGGCGATGAAATCAATCTAATTTTTGTCGGATTTTTATGAAACATGTATCATTTGACGGGAAATTCAATTCACTTTCATACTTAGAATAAGAAAATAATACTTAAGTTTAAATTGGTATCGTAAAACGTCGCCAAACAAAGAGACCTCAAGAATTACATACAAAATCCCGAAATTTCGATAGGCCCCAAAATAAATACTGGGGCTAAAATGAAAATTTTTGGTATGCAGTTTATCTTAGATTACCTAGATCTACAACTTTTTCAAAGAATACACATGTCTAACTATAATATTAAAGATTTTGAAATGACCGGGCTAAACTATTGTCAAACATTTTGGGGGAGCTTTTTTTCAAACGCACCTGTAAAAAAAACGTCGAAAGCTGGAATGACAATAATTACGTGTCAGATTCTAAATACAATAACCAACAAATAACTGAAAAAATTTCTTCATTAAGTTTCTTAGGAGCCGAGAAAATCAAATTTAAAATCAAAAAAAAAAAAGGGGCTTACACGCTGACCACCACTGTATATATTTATGTATATATTTATATATGGACGGATATAAATATATATATATGGGAAAACAATAGCCGAAAAATATTTTATATAAATATTTATGGATAAATATGGACGGATATATATGTATATATATATATATGTGGGCACAATAATGGCTGAAGACAATTATATACATATATATGTATTATTAATATGGACGCATATATATGTAGGATTGCGTGAGAACCCCTAATGGTATCAGAATGCCGATAACGATATTAGTTGGATAGATATCGATAGATGGTCAATCGGAAAGGCAGAAGAGCTTGAGTTGCTGGACGAAGAGGTTGTGTTGGTCTCGTTAAATTAAAAGTGTTCAATAAGATGGTTTCTTTTTCTTTTGTTAATAATTAAATAAAAATGATAAGCTAAGATACATACATAAAAGCAAAGTGGTGTGAAGAGTATATTTTATTCTGGTCCAGTGGACTCAGCCTTTCTACATATATGTAGGCAAAATAATGCCCAAAATAAAAAAAAAAATACAAAATTATATATATATTTATGTATAAATATGGGCGGATATATATATGGGCAAATAATGGCCGAAAAAAAATAATATATAAATATTTATGGATAAATATGGACTGATATATATTTAGCAAAGGAGAAGAATCGGAAATAATGTAATTTGAAATTGACGCACTCGACCCGCCTATCGATATTACAACTCGACTCACGTGTCACCACAACTCTGAAAACAGCTGCCGGCCCCTGTTCATATATTTGTTTTTTTTTTTGTTTTGTTGAATAATTGTTTTATAATAATTTTTTTGTGGTTGTGCGGAGACCAAAAAAAAAACCGACGCATTTTACACACCGCGAGTGTTGTGCGCGAAAGAAAGAGAAAAAAAACGATCAGTGCGTAAGTACACAGGTAAGTATACATAAATGTACATACATATGTATGTATGAGCGTACATCAGCAGATGACGATGTATGCACACATCCCTGTATGTGCACCGGTTTGCGGAATACGCGCGTGAGGCAAATTATTGGACATTTGGCCCATGGAACTGGTCTTAAGACACAAGAAATCGCGGTGAACACTTTAATTGTTTTGTATTATAACACTTAATATTCTCTCTCTTGTCTTTTGGAAAATATTTAGCTATGTATGTAAGTGGATGGAAAAAATAAAAATGGAATTGGACAAGTGAGAAAAAGTGCGTGGTCGTGAAATGAAAAAAAAAAAACGTTGGACAAATACCATATAACCTTGGAACGGGTCAGGTATGTACATACAAGGATATAAAAGTGTGTAGGTCGCTATGGAAGAGCGGGAAATCGCACACTTTTATTAGTGTGTAGGGGCAAATGAAATGTGAATAAAGAAATGTTGTACCTATCAGGAATTCCGCCGATGCAAGCTGGAGGAGCGGAAGAATATCCGGCTCGAAGGACCAATGTTCGTGGAGGGGCGGAAGGATTTGCTGATGTACAACGTTGGCGGGTGCCAATTTCTTCTGGGTCTGGTGAGTGCGGAATGAAATTGAAATTAAAGAATTCTGATTTATTTAATTCACAAGATATCCCGACACACACGAAATGGTTCGGGTTGAAAGGTTACAAATCGAAGCAAATAAAAATGCCAGGAAAAAATACGGGTGTTCGGATTGAAAGTTCGCACGCAATTGAATATGGCGATGGCCATCAGAAAAACTAGTCACGCCCCCCAGAGTGACCGTAGCCGCAGAGGATCAAAAAACCCTCCTTACTCCTCACTGCTCTTCGCCGCTCACTGCTGTTCACCCGGTGCAGTGAACAAATGTAATTTTATGTCGTTTTAAAATAAAATAAATTTATTCAAGATTTTTACTAACGGTATGTGTCGCAAAAAATATCATTTTATTTGTATTTCAGCTTTGTTACTAAAAAATAAAATTTCTGTTCTGGAATCTAGCATATATGTAAGTCAATTTATAATTTTGTTGTAAAGAAAGAGATGGTCACACTCTTAATAAAAAAAAATGGCTACATTGGAGAGACAAACTTGGAGTTTCGTTACTTTCATTTTTCTCTTTCTCACTTCGCGATGGAAATTTCCAGAACATTGAATTTTGTAAATGACTTATTTTTTACTCTTAAAAATTAAATCGTTCAAAGCGGTTGCACCTTCCGTGCCCGCCGACAATTGTAATATATTTTAAGGTTAAGAAAATGATTCAAATGAAAGCCCGGTAGATTTTTGATGTCACCATCTGTATTTATGAATTCTACCACTATTTGCGTCTTATTGTCTTTTGAAATTTCGGCAATAAACAAAGAATGGTTTTGCACACTTGTGTAAACAAAGAATGGTCCCACGCACTGAGTGGACCGCCTGCAACTACGTCAAGTACCCAAGCCTTCACCCAACATAATCGATTCATAGCAAATTAGTCTTGTGCCTAAGTTCAAATCATAAAAACTTTAAATATACTGCAAATGTAATAAAGTGACTTTAAATACGAAATAAAAACGCTAAGAATCAGACAGAACCAAATGTATCGCTGCAATTTCCTTTAAGATCCGTTCCGAGGAAAACTGATAACTCGAAAGTGTTTGTACCTTTAACGTTGAATAGCGAGCCCTCCTACAAGCCGATCAGTAAAAGCACCAAAAAAGTTAGTAATAATGTGAGTTAAGCAAAATTAAATGAAGTGAAAGAAAAAGAAAATAAGAAACAAAAATTTGTGTAGACACAGTGGAGGAAAAATTATAAACCAAAATATGTACAAGTTGCAGATCTAGGTAATCTAAGATAAACTGCATACCAAAAATTTTCATTTTAATTCCAGTATTTGTTCTTGGGTCTCTTTGTTTGACGACGTTTTACGATACCAATTTAAGCTAAAGTAATATTTTCTTGATCCAAATGATACATGTTTCATAAAAATCCGACAAAAATTAGATAGATTTCAGACTTTAGATAATCATCTAACTATTTATTGACATACTCTGTCCCATTAATACTCCTTATGGATTTCCCTTTCAAACCTGTCTGACGCTCCACCATGGTAACGTGTTCTTTAATGATTTTGGCCACCTCTGTTTTATACTTCATGGGATAGACATGAATATATTGACTCAAATCATCCATCATTGTCATAAAATATTTGGCCCCACCATTGGATTCCTTGTTCATAGGCCCACATACGTCAGTATGAATTAATTCCAGCAACTTCGTAGCTCTAGTTTGCGATTTTTCAAACGGCTTTACATGACACTTGTTTTTCATGCAATTTATGCAGTCTAAATTTTCTCCAGTATTGCTTGATGTCAAACCTTGAGCCATTCCTTTTTTCTGAAGCTCAAGCAAACGTTGCACACTTAAATGACCATATCGCATATGCCATTTTTCGAGCTCATCGGAGGCTTTAGAAACACACAGTCTCTCTTGAGTTTTAGTTTCACACAGAAACAATCCACAGACCTTTTATGCCATTAATATATTGATGGCTTTATCATTATTAACTTTGGCAGTTCCCGAATTGAAAAGTATTTTGCATCCATTTAAAACCGCTTTTCCCACTGATATGAAACTGCACTGCAAGCCTGGTTGCATATAAAACGTCTCTGAGCGTTATTGTGTACCCAAGTTTGCTGTGCACAATCACTGTTCCTCTGCCTTGTGACGCCATAAAATGATTTCCTGCCAACTCAATAATTTCATTATTTTGTTCAAGTTGATTAAATAACTCACCGTGCGCACACTTATGTGATGTGGCGCCACTATCGATAAGCCAATCATCGATATCCATCCGATTGTTAGTGGCAATGTTTTCATTCTCTTCTTTCATCGGCGCCTGTCTGCCTCTGTCTTATTGTCTCGTCGCTTACCCCTCTCACTACCGATAGAGCATGCTGCGAATGCTGTACAACATCGTTTTGATTGTTCGTCTTTCGTCGTTCATTTTCATCACGAGCTTCCAAGGCCACGACAAAGTTCTCGAAGGACATGGGCAAACTCGAAAGCAACAAAATTACGGTGTTTAAGAATAAACATCGTGTTCATCTGAAGCGGCTTCACCAAATCAGATGCACTAAAGAAAATATAAAACAACTGTACTTTTGTCACAAACAACTAATCTAGCATATGACTAGAATTACAATCAGCCACACACATTGTAGAAAAACACTTGTAATTCTAAACTAACCCAAAATATCACAACGGCAGGATGTCAAGTGGCCGACGCCGTGCCCAAAATAATAATAATTTTCAACCCCCGAAATCTTGGGTTTGACTCTCATTAGAATAAGGTATTTTAAGAACAATTGTAACCTCCTAGAGCCTAAGATTCCCTATATAAACTCCATACTTTTGTTAATAAAATGAGTTCATATTTTGAATTCAACGAATGAAGATTGGGTTATTCTTCTCCTCCGGAATCCCTATTCAACGGTAAACTCTTTTGACAAACATACACCGATGACCGACAAATTTTCAACAATGTTTGAAAATTCCAATATGTGTTTTTGCACGCTGTCACCTTCAGCCACTCTTTTGTTTAATAACTGCTTAAACAGGGTCACTTTTCTTACTGGACCTGTTGGTCGATGGAACTTTTCTAGTTCCAGTTTTTCTTTCGCACTTTTTTATGGAGTTCAATTGCGGCGCACTTATCGACAAAAACAGCACTGCCATGGCTTTGTCGTTTTGACGTTTCCATGTTACAAACGCTTCAGCATTTTGGTTTCCACAAGCTCACCTAACACCACTGACCACAAATCTTGATGTACCAACACGCTTCGCACAAATACACACCACGTGTCATAGTTGGCGTCGTCCAACCTTTCAATATTGTACAACAAACTCATTTTTTTCTTGAATACACTTAACACTGGGCCCATAACCTGTTGGTTTATGAAAAGAGTAGAACTACAACGTTTGGTTGTTTAGGTGAAAGTGAGAGCAATTTTATTTTTCCATAAGCTTAACTAGGGTTGCCACATCTACAGGGCTGACAGATACAGCACAGAATCAACAATATTTTTCGTGACTTCATAATATTCGCGATATCGTAAACTTATTTCATTAAAGTAAACTTGATTTAAAATATTTATACCCTTGCAAAAAGGGAATATTAATTTTGGTCAGAAGTGTGCGACGCATAGAAGGAAGCATTTCCGACCATATAAAGAATACATATTCCTGATCAGCACGACGGGACGAGTTTAAATAGCCATGTCCGTCCGTCTGTCCGGCCGTCCATCCGGATCAGCGCAAAGTCCTCCTAACTCCTCCACCGTAAGAACTACAGAGCTGAAATTTTGCATGTAGGCTTGTATATAGTGCACAGGTTGTATATCTCGGATTCAGCCGGTTTGGACCACTATATTATATAACTCCCATTCAAACTCAAAAGTCAAGAACAGGCGTTTCGCAATTATTAGACTTTAGAGAAACCCTTTTTCCCACTTTAAATAGGTAAGGAAAGAGTAACAAAAAAGTTGCAAAGGTATACAAACTTTGACACGGTCGAAATTAGCCCCCGCCCTCTGGTTTTTCCCAATATGACTAAAGATAGCTGGGTTAGTATTCAGGCAGCAACTTCCGATGCTCCGAAAGCAGCCATCTCAAGTGCAGCAACCACAAACAGAATAGAGGCACTGTCAATACAAGGATTAGATGTAGCCATCCAGATTATTTTTTTGCCTCATCTACAGGAGATAGTGAAGTAACTAAATTATTCTTAGCCAGGACATGTTCCCTTTAGGGACCAGACATCTAGCGTCCAAGATAAGTTCTCAGGTAGTCGTGAAGAATTCTCAACATGGTTTACTTCCGTTACGCGTTTGATGGAAGTGTACGCTTTTATTCAGGGAACACCCAAATACTTTGCAATTCTTACAACCATTCGAGGCAAAATAACAGGCCATGCACCACCTGTTGAAAAGTTTAACTACATGAACAAGCCAAAAGTTAATTCACCACAACAGTTTGCTCTCAAATGAGTCAACCAGTCTACGACAAATAAAGTACTGCAATACTACACTACTGCGATCATCAGGCCGCTTACCAAGGCCGAAAAGACCTTTTCGAATCAGTTCCATATTATGAGGTTCGTGAATATCAACAGCAGGAGGATTATTTTACCTCACTCAAAGGGGACAACTCAAAGTGATGTAGTATGTTGTATGCCAAATGAGCATAAGCCCACTGTATTGTAGAGTATACAATATAACGAGTGGTCATATGCCCAAATTTAAAGTAAGAGTAACACTTCATAACATAAGGACACTGTGTGGCTATGTTTATACAATAACAAATATACATAAGTGCAGTAATGGGATCCGCCACTTATGCGGACTGGCCGCAGCATGAGAACGCTACCGTAAGCACTTCTTGACTATGTACCATACGTACATATATATGCATAGATACAAATACATATGGCATGCTATATGCCGCTACTTTGAGCGACAGAACTCCAAAACCTCATTATGTACTTTATGCTAAGTCCATTATTAAATAAAGAGAGTCGATTCATTCTGAATCCGTCAACAGTAAAGACAAGACACAATATTTTAATTGCTACATGGCGACCGTGACTGTGAGCAACAATAACAAATGAATCCAAACGAACCAAATGCTTCGTCTCTCCGGTGCCGGAAATCAACAGGACTTCCATCACCAGCAACAACAACAGCAGCAACAACAACAATAGTTGTTCAACCAGCAACAAAATTTCCAGCAACTAAGCCACATAGCGACAATTACAGAAAATACTAAGACAGAAGCGATGGAGGGATAGTTGTGGAGAGACAAAAACAAATTAATATCTGAGTGAGTAGAGTGCGGATGGATAAAAATCAAAAACGAAATAAAAAGCGCGGCGTTGTTAAACAAAGACTGAGGTCGGAAATTGACCGTCTCAGTAAAATCTTGAACAATCAAGATAACCCGATAGCATGGAACGATTCTGTTTCCATACAAGAAAAGCGCTCGTTTCGTGAAGCACAACTAGTGCAATTAATAAATAAAAAACAAAACCCATCCTGAACCTATCGCTAGATTAAAAATATACAGGGGCGGTCAAAAGTATTTACACAATGAACTTTGTTCTGAAACTTTTATTTACAAAGTTATTTTGTTTTTGTTGTAAGTAAATTACAACCAGAAAACATTCTAATCTTTGCTCTCAGAGCGTATTTCAATATTCAACTTAGTGTTTTCACCATTTTAATAGTTGGTTCTCGAATTATCAATCTTAATATTTTAATTGGAGCTTTTTTAGTCCCAATGAAAGCAAAACCAAAATTTTTAGAAACTGAAGTCAAAGAATAAGAGTACATTTTCACTATGAAAATACTTTTGTCGCAAACAATAACTGTGTAAATACTTTTGACAACTGTATATCATTCGTTTATTTGATTTTGACTTGCTCTATATACCGTTATTTTTTCATTTTTCTTTTTCTTTGTATTTCTGAATAATCAAGCTTCAAAGCTTACAATATTTTCTTGTTGTAATTTACTTACAACAACAACAAAATAACTTAGAAAAGAAAAGTTGCAAAAAAATGAAGCAAGTAAGTCGACTCGTCGACTTGGGTATACCATACACCAGGTGAAACAAATATTTCAAATTTCGAAAACCAAATGTTTGTCTATTAAATTGTTTTTACATGTCTTATACTATGTGCTACTACGAGCACTCTAGCGCCGCCACTAGCCCAGGGCCAATTCTGGCCTTGTGGACCGCTTAGTAAAATACGTTCATAAGCATATTTTGCATGCTTCTAGTCCGATTTCAATAAAATTTGGTGATTTGATAGAAATAGATAAGAGTAATTAGTCTGCCGAATTTGAATGCGATAGTCAAAAAAATACAGGAGGAAATCGGTTTTTTCTAAATTATGGAGGCGGAAGTGGGCGTGGCAAAATGTGAAAATATATAAATTCTCTGCGCATACTATGCCAGTATACATACTAAATTTGGTGACTTTAGCTTCGTTAGTTTTTGATAAAATCAGTTCTGTTTAATTTGCGGGGCGGAAGTGGGCGTGGCAAAATGTTTAAATAGCCAATATCTGCGCGTCTATTAAGCTAGTCTATATACCAAATTTAATGTCGGTAGCTATCATAGTTTTTAAGGAAATCAGTTTTATGTAAATTCCGGAGGCGGAAGGGGGCGTGCAAAAAGTTTAAATAATCAATTTCTGCGCGCTAACTAAACGAGCATATAAATCAAATTTGATGTCTCTAGCTATTATACTTTTTAAGAAAAACAGTTTTATGTGATTCCTGGGGGCGTAGGGGGGCGTGGCCGAAATTCCAATTAACTCTGTACATGTGCATAATACACGAGTATACATACCAAATTTGGTGGCTCTAGCTCTTATAGTCTCCGAGATCTGCGTGTTCATACAGACGGACGGACGGACGGACGGACGGACGGACAGACGGACATGGCTAGATCGACTCGGCTGTTGATCCTGATCAAGAATATATATACTTTATAGGGTCGGAGAAGCTTCCTTCTGCCTGTTGCATACATTTTGGCGACTTTAATATACCATTTCACCCTATGGGTGTATGGTATAAAAAGTTCATTGTGTAAATACTTTTGACCACCCCTGTATACACACCAGTAACTTCCCCCATTCCAACAGCTATACTAGAATATAAGAGCCAATGTCCCGCGTACTGTGAAAGTCCATTCTACAACGTTTGCTGCGCACTAACTTGCGAGAATTCTCGGGCTGTGCGAAGACCAGCACCGGCAACTTGAACGCGTCTCAACAGTGGACCGGCAGCGCTACATGGAGCGCAAAATACAGAGGACAGCATACGATCTTCCCGGCCTGTGCGAGGACCAGCACTGGCAACTTGAATGCGTCTCAACAAAGAGCGCACTACCAAATATTTTTTTTATATGTACATACATATGTATATACTTATTGTAAAAATTGAGCGAGAACTCGCCCGATTAGAGTTGCTGGGAGGCTGTACAAAATATAGGCAGGAAAAATTGTAAATTCACGTGCGAGTGAATAATAATAGCTAGGAGATCACTGTGTTGATCGACTAGAAAAACATAAAAAAAAAAAAAAAAAAAATATCAAAGAAGCTAACCTCGGCTATGCCCAAGTTTTTATACCCCTACGGTCCTTAGCAATAACATTTTTACTTTTTGAAATTTCTTTCCCTGCAACTCAATTCATCAATACATATACAAACAAAACATTATTACTCTTTTTACTACAATTTTTTCTTCTTCTGCCAACATTCCCTAACAACATATGCATGTGCTCTGTTGATGACTTATGACGTAGTAGACAGCAAGCAGCGCTGCCGGCAGAGCTGAGAGCAGAGAATAGATTATTATATTGACTGTAACTTGTGTTATATTTATCCGATCAGATCAAATTTTTGGGATCTGGTGTTTAATATCTAATATTATCACATATGTAAATTTCATAGCGATAATCCAATTTTTATGAAAATGTTTGTTTTGGAGCTTTATAATATAGTAATCCGATCCTGATAATTCTCATACTTGATCTGCTCCAGATTATAAAAAGCACAGAAACAAAATTTCAGCCCGATATCTCTCAAGATGGCCGGACAGACAGTAGGACATGGCTATATCGACTCAGCTTCTCATGCTGATCAAGAATAGATATACTTTATGGGGTCGGAATCGTCTCCTTCTATGCGTTACAAACATCTGACCAATTTTATAATACCCTCTGCAGGGGTATAAATATACTTTCATCTATTCTTCTGGAAAAATGTAAGTGCTTAGAAAACTTTTCCTGCTTTTCGGTCACTCACACGAAAAAAAAAAAAATGACTTGACAAATAAGCGAAATTACGGTAAACTCATACTCTTACGGCTCTCTTAAATTTTTTACGGTTAATACACGTATCTAAGTTTCATTTAAGAGCAGAACCTTTATGGTAACAGAACCTCTAATGCCGCAAATAATTTAAAGAGTAATCTGTAAAAAAACTAGCAAATTTACTAAAAACACAAACTCAACTTTCCGTACAAATATTTTGTACATTTGAATTTTTTTTCAGATCTTTGGTACTTTATGTTTAGATCTTGTGGTTGACCTTTTTCTCGGAAATGCTCATATATATGTGAAAAATTATCGGAATCCGCATAGCCAAATATAAGAAATCGAGCGACAAGTTGGAAAGTTAATTGAACAGGGTATTGTTTGACAGTCTGTTTCGCCTTATAATAGCCCACTTTTATTAGTCCCGAAGAAAGCTCGTCCGGGCTCTAAAGAGAAAAAATGGCGATTAGTAATTGACTATCGCCAAATAAATAAGAAATTGCTGTTAGATAAATTCCCACTCCCCAGAATTGATGATATTCTTGATCAATTGGGTAGAGCTAAATATTTTTCATGCCCTGATTTAATGACAGGTTTCCACCAAATTGAAATTGAGGAAAACTCAAGAAATATTACGTCTTTTTCAATAAGCAATGGTTTATATCGCTTTACGCGATTATTTGTTTTAAAAATAGCGCGTAATTCATTTCAGAGAATGATGACAATAGCATTCTCAGGCCTTGAGCATTCGCAAGCTTTCCTTTATATGGATGACTTCATCGTTATTAGTTGTTCTGAACAACATATGATTAAAAATTTAACAGATGTTTTCGCGAAGTGACATATTTAGGTCACAGGTGCACAGATAAAGGAATCTTAGCAGATGACAAAAAATTTGACGTCATCAATAATTATCCAGTCCCTACGGACGCAGACAGCGCTAGAAGCTTCGTTGCATTTTACAACTACTATAGACGTTTTATAAAAAACTTCGCCGAATATTCACGGCACATAACTAGATTATGTAAAAAGAATGTCCCATTTGAATGGACAACAGAGTGTGAGAAAGCATTCCAGTATCTAAAAAAGAAACTTGTTGAACCAAATTTATTACAGTACCCAGATTTTAGCAACGAATTTTGCATAATCACGGATGCAAGCAAACACGCATGTGGGGGAGTTTTAACTCAAAACTATAATGGACTCCAACTCCCAGTTGCATATGCATCACTAGAATTCACTAAATGTGAAAGCAATAAGAGTACAATAGAACAAGAGTTAGCAGCAATACATTGGCATTGGTTAGCAGCAATAACACATTTTCGACCATATATTTATGGAAAACACTTTACAGGTAAAACTGATCACAGACCTTTTACATATTTATTTTCTATGGTTAATCCTAGTTCTAAATTAACACGCATGCGACTCGAATTAGATCTAATTGACATGATCAAAAAAGTCCTGAAAGTCACTACCAGGCACCAAAATAGACAAAACATTTTCTGCGCAGAAAATAAACAAGAACTATTGCCAAGGCAAAGTCTTGAAAAAGCTTCTAGGTCCAACGTATACGAAGATATCACAAATGACGAGGTACAAAAAGTAGTGACCTTGCGAATAACAGATTCCACATGTTTATTGAAACATGTCAAAGCAAGAATTAATGTTAGCGATTTATACGCCAATGGAATTCTCGACTTAGGCCAGTTTTTCCAAAGGCTTGAATGGCAAGCCGGCGTATCTAAAATCAGACAACTAAAAGTGGCACCGAGCAAAAAGATCTTTGAATCAATTTCAATAGATAGGTACTTTTAAAAATATGAGCAATAAAAATTTAAAATCATTAAGAGGAGCGCTACTCAAGCCGGTGACCCTGATCCAAAACGATGAAGAAAAAGAAGCGATATTTTCTACATTTCATGAAGATCCAATTTATTATGATTTGAGAAAATAATTTTTTTTTTATGATTGCTTAACCAACTTGATGCAAAATATATTAAAGAAGCTAACATCGTCTATGCCGAAGTTTATTTACCCTTGCAGTCCTTGGCAATAATAATTTTACATGTTTAAAATTTGTTTTCTGCAACTCAATTCATCAATATACAAATATACAATTTGTTCTTCTTCTTCCCTCATTCCCTAAGCAAGACAGCGCACGCATACACATACAGTTCATGTAGCGTTGCGTCTGTGTGTATGCATGTGATCTGTTGATTTGATGATGACGTAGTAGGCAGCAAGCAGCGCTGCCGGCAGCGGTTGAACCGATTTATATTGACCGTAACTTGTGTTCTATTTATCCGATCAGATTCAAATTTTTGAATCTGAGTTTTTATCCAATACTATCATAGTAGTAAATTTCACGGGAATACTCCAGTTTTTATGAAAATATTTCTTCTGGAGCTATATGCTATAGTGGTCCGACCCTGACAATTTTCATACTTTACCTGCTCCGGACTATAAGTAGCTCAAATACCGAAAGTTTCATCTCGATAGCTCTTAAGATGGCGGGGTGAAGTTCATTTGCACAGACGGACGGACGGACAGACGGATATGGCTATATCGACTCAGCTTCTCATGCTGATCAACAATATATATACTTTATGGGATCGGAAATGTCTCCTTCTGTGCGTTACAAACATGTGATCAATTTTATAATACCCTCTGCAAGGGTATACTAAGAAAATACACAAAATTGAATAAAAATAATAAATAATATATATATATGTAAGGTTTAGATTAACTTAATGTTTATTATAATGGTTATTCAATAGGTTCATGTAAATACAGAATCAATATATATGATGCATGTAATAATTTTAAATCGACTTTTCACACAACTTCGAGACAACTTCGTACTTCGCCCGACGACCAACGAGAGACACTGCCAACTGAGATCCGATTACCCAACGAACACTTGCTTCCGAGCCAGACTACCCAGCAAACAGTGTACCTTGGTGCGTTGCCAGCTATCTGGTATCTCTATCTCTTATATTCGGCCCTCCTGTTCATCCTCATCTGTCCCAGATGATAATAGCTCGTCATTTTCGGAAACAAAACGCCATAACTTCATATTATCACAACTTGTTGATGTGATATTTGGTCCTTCGACGCTTGCCGCTTTTCTCACGTCATAGCGGCCATTTCGTTTTACCTCAGTGACGAACTGTGTCTTCTTGACCGCTACCATATCTCCCACTTTATAGCCGTGCTCAGGCCGACGTCTTTTATCAAAATTCTTTTTATAAGCTTGTTGAGCGTTTTCAATGTTTTCTTTTGCTCGAAGACGCAACTCTTCGCGCTCGATGTTAAACTGCGAAATGAGCTCTTCATTTGGGACCTCTAATAATCTTCCATCCGCGTTGTTGTGCATTTAGGTCCCAAACATTACTTCAAACGGTGATGACTTCAACGATGCATGCACATGGGAACTAATCGCTTTCTTGACCTGTGGCACAAACTTGTACCATTTTGTGGAATCATGAACCGACAGCTTTGCGATGATACTCAAGATCGAACGGTTTACTCTTTCGACTTGGCCGTTACCTCTGGGTAAACCTGTTGTTGTCCACACGTGCTCCACTTTGTTTTCATTAAGAAACTCAGAAACTCAAGTAAACGCCACTCCTCTGTCGCTGATTATACGCCTTGGGAAACCGAACGCAGCAGACCAGTCTGTGATCTTTTTATTTACTTCTTCATAGCCGGTTGACTTAGTGGGGAAAAGCCATACAAATTTAGAAAAAGCATCCACAGCCATCAGAATATATTTGTATTGCTTCCCAACCAAATGATCTATGTGAAGCGTATGCAGTGGCGTATCTCCTTTCTCTATGCAGTGAAGATAGCACTCTTGTTTGCCCAACTTTTAACTGAAAATAATACAACTTATACAATTAGCAATCACTTTAGCTACTTTCCTGTCAAGATGTGGGATCCAATATTGCTGTTGGATTGAGTGCATCGTCTTTGCTGTTGAGAAATGCCCCACCTCATGCGACCCTTTGATGACTTTATAAAAAAGACCTCCTTTCAGCTTGAAATCTTGATATGGACGTTGTTTTAAAATTTCCAATTGCCTTGATGAAGTTGTCTTCTAGCTGGGCCTTTCTTATGCGAGTAGTCAATTCCGTTGTTACGACCATGCTTCTGAGCGGAAAACGGCTGAGGAAGTCCACGTGTCTCATCTTATCACCCGGCCGGTGAACTGCTTTAAAAGTGAAGTCTTCCATATACAAAATCCATTGCGAGACTTTTCTTGGTACATCGCTCTTAGTAGTTGTCTGCTTAAACGCCGCACAGTCAGTAATAAGATGAAAAGACGCTTGATTGAACTCGAATAACAACTCTTTTGTGACGAATGCTGTGTACGGCTTGCTTTGCTCCTCAATAGGGACATGAAAAAATCCATTCTCCAGATCCATTATGGTAAACCATTTCGCCGGTTGTAGCTTTTCCAACACCTCCTCTGTAATCGGCACAGGAAAACAACCAACCAATACCATATGGTTTAGCTTTCTGTAGTCCACGCAAACACGAAGTGTTCCATCTTCTTTTTTCACGAATCCTACTCTGCTGGCGACATTTGAAGATGACTTTTGAACGATGCCTTGTTCGATCCATTGCTCGACTTGCTTCCTCACTGGCTTCATCTGCTGCTAAGCGACTCGGTGAGTGATGAAACGGCTTGATCACTCCATCAGGAATAATCTTCAATTGAATCGGGCACTGCTTTACAACTTCTGAAGACCCATGATAACTGCTTTCAATCATCTGTTCGACCTCTTTGCGATATTCTGACGGAGCTATAAAAGAAGATTCTTCTGTGAAATTATATATAAGTGCAAACTCGTTCATTGGATTTCATCTGAATTCTCCTCCAGGAATGTATATCCTTGTTTACTGCCCACCAAACGGAACTTTTTGATCAAATCATCCACCAGCAGTCCATCGTAATCAATCTGGCTATTCAGAACTACTATGAACTTTTGGTTTGTGTTCAACTTATCCACGACCACATCTGTAGTGAAGTGTTCAATTAGTGCCACGTTTTTTAACTTCTTGAAAATACTCTCCTTGATCACTGAGACGTCTGATCCTGTATCTACCAGACATTCGACTTCTACACCATTTATACGGATTTTCTTCAAACGACTGCGATTGGAAATAACACGAACTTTATCAGCATTCTGAGGACAGTCACGGGATGTATGTCCGTTTTGGTTGCACTTGAAGCATTTTGTTTTGGCGTCACATTGATTGCGCTTATGATTTCCCGATCCGCAGTTGAAACAATACTCTTTTTTAGCTATTTGCCCGTTGTTCTGCTTGAAAAAAGATTTTTGTTCTTCTTTACTGCCCTTCCTTTCTGATATGCTTAAACGATCATAGATATCGAACTCTTCTTTTAAAGGCTTAAAAGACTTACAACGATACATTGCAAATTTATACTCTATTTTTATATCCAGACCATTGACAACGTGGCTTATAACAGCGGCATCTTCAATATAACCAAGTGAAGCTATCTTTTTCATTTGAAGTAGGTACTAATGCAGTGTCCCACTGTTCTTTCTCTTTCTTTCTTGCAACATCTGATGAATGTCAGCACTATTGTAGTTGCATGCATATTCCTCCACTAGGGCGCTTTTAAGTTCTTCATAATTGCAAATATTCTTGGATTCTAGAAACAGTTGGGCGTACCACTCATTTTAGCTCTGGAAGACCAATATTTCTGCTTCTCACTAAGATCATAAACTTCGGCAATTCTTTCAAATATTTCCACTTTTCTACTTGAATAGATTTTCCATCATATTCGCCCACAACTTTTCCAAAGTTGTCCGCAGAAATTTTCATTTGACCATCACGCTTCTCATCAGACACAATTTTTAGGCTCAGCAGCTGTATTATTTGTTCCATTTTCGCCTCTCCAGACTTTCCAGCTTCCTCCATATGAAATTCATTTGGGCATACTTCAAGTTCATCTGTCAGCTCGCTTTGCATTGGAATCGGCGTTGCGTGTTCAGCTCTCTCGCTCTTACTTTTTGTTTTAGATTTAGTATCTGCTATCTCTTTTTGACTCGCACGTTTTACCACCGGCTTCGCAACTTTTTTCTTAGCCTGAGGCGTCGACATGATATTTCGCGCCTTTTTAGTTGTGTCTCTTTTCCTCTTTTTTTCGCCTAACTTTGAGAATTTTCTTGCGACGCACAGTGTGGCCTTCTGGCATTTAGCATTGCAAAAATCATAGCGTTTAAGCCAATAAAGCGATTTCAAAAATTTAAAAAGCATATGATAAAGAATACCTTAAGCTTCAAAATGAATGTTTGTCAAAAGTACTGGGTGTTCGTGGTGCTGTAATATTCAAGGTCAAAGTTAGAAAATATTTCCAAGCATGTTTTTCCTTTAAAAATGGATCGAAACCCGGGTTTTTTCAATCAATACCTTAAGCTTCAAAATGAATGTTTGTCAAAAGTGCTGGGTGTTCGTGGTGCTGTAATATTCAAGGTCAAAGTTAGAAAATATTTCCAAGCATGTTTTTCCTTTAAAAATGGATCGAAACCCGGGTTTTTTCAATCAATACCTTAAGCTTCAAAATGAATGTTTGTCAAAAGTGCTGGGTGTTCGTGGTGCTGTAATATTCAAGGTCAAAGTTAGAAAATATTTCCAAGCATGTTTTTCCTTTAAAAATGGATCGAAACCCGGGTTTTTTCAATCACAAATGGAACTTTTCGTTGTTCTAGACGACTATGTAACATTTTTTAATGTTTTAATTTGATTTTTTAACATAATTACAACAAAAAAAAAAATTTTTTTAAATTTTTGGGTAATTTTGAAAACTTGCTATTGATGGCTGATTTTCATCAAAATAATTTTCAATATTTACATCAGTATCTAATAAACTCAACATTTAGGAACTATAGTTGCTATTTTCCAAATCCTTTCGAGATCGCACGTGTCTCAGTGATGCAATAAGTGGGTCCGAAGAGGCTGCTAGCATGTTAAAAAGGTCTTCATTTTGTCTAACACGAGAAGTTTTCAATGTATTAGTGTATCTGAACGTTTTGTAGTCCTTGTTTTTACATTCCTGTGGTTCTTCGGATAGCTCTCCAAGTGGTAAACGCTGATATTCTATTAAATCCTTTCCGTGAGCCGTTGGGGTAAGTTTTTTTTTGCGGATAAAATTCAGTCAAAAGATGAGCAGTCTTTGAAGTATATTCGGCAAATTTTTCACCATTTACCATTTCCTTGCAATTTATAACATTCAAGATAACAGCCAACCTTTTAATGATCTCTTGACTAACACCTGTTATAAAATATGTCACTTCATCATTTTCAAAAAATCGACTTGAAGTATTTCCATCATTCGTGTTTCGGTATTACCCTTTTTGTATTAATTAGGTAAACAACTTAATATTTACATCCAATTAGGTAAACGGAAGTAAAAACGACCAACCCACAAATAGGACAAACTTTTCAATAACAAGTCTTGTCAATAAAAAGTCTTGTCATTTTTTCCAAAGCAGGTAATTAGCAATTTATCATTGTAGAAAGGCATATACGTAAGGTAGTATTTGCAAAACAGCATTACGCAATGTTATCAAAGAAGCTACAGGCCAATACGCATGCGCTCTTCTTCTTCCTTATACCTGCAGCGCATTTTTTAGGCGAGGTTGCCTTAGTTTTATGGCTTACGCATCGCTGTCGCAGGTCTCCGCATATTGGGACTATATACATCTGATAGGTAAATATTTCACCTACCTAATGTATGTAGTCCGGTATTGATACTCGTTGAGTCTTGCTAGTTTTATTCCATCAAAGTTCAAAAAATGCCAATATTTAGTACATTTTTTAAACGCTTCTAGTTCAATAACTATTTAAGTAATTATTAAAATTTATGAAACATGCTATTAATAAAGAACATACTTTTCAAAAAAAAAAAGAAGAATGTTTTGTTTTGAATTGTACAACTTAATGTTTTTAGCTACTTGTAACAACTTTAACAACTTTTTAGGAACATAAAACAACTTAGCAACTTTTAACAAAACAACACTCGGCCTTTCGCTATCAAATATGCATTTAAGTCTTTGTACCAACGAGAGAGATTGAGAGCCGATTACCCAACGAACACTTGCTTCCGAGCCAGACTACCCAGCAAACAGTGTACTATGGTGCGTTGCCAGCTATCTGGTATCTCTATCTCCTACATATATATGTATATATTCTTATAATGAAAAAAATTATTCTTTATCCACAATCGTTTCCATTATCCCCGACGGAACTTCCTTTCAGTATTGCTTCATCGGAGGGAAACTCCACCTATGTCGGGGTTCGAACTCGAGCACAACAGAATTATAGTTTTAGTAGGTCTCCATTGATATGATATAATCAAATTAAAATAAACACAATCTTGAAATGAAAATGCATTTAGAATTAGCTTCAAAGAGCTAGGGAAACTAGACGTGATAACCACTATTAGGAATGTTTGGAGATTATAAAGGATTGTTGGGCAGTTTTTTTTATCTGGTTTCCAGTATAGTCTTGAAAATTTTAAAGGCAACTTGGACAAAGCAAGGGGTTGCAAAGAATGCCGCAAAATCCGTCAAAAGGATGGCAAGAAGAAAGTACGTATATTAATCATTTTCAATCTTTTACCTGCAATCCAAAATTAAAATTTCATGCTTTTAAATTCGATTTCTAAAGACAGTAATATATTAGAACAAAAAACCATGTTAGATCAAGAATCAAAAGTAGCGGACTCAACCGCGAATGTCATTAACAATGTTGAAGCCGTATCAGTAGATTTAAAAGTGATAACTGTTATGTTAATAATAATTGTTCTGCTTTTATTAACAAATGTGCTAACCAAATGATATAAGTTGCACAATAAATGCATAAGGAAAAGATACGCAAGTAGAGCAGGTAATTTAGAAATGATTTAAAATAATGAGCACAGTAAATGACATTTATATTAAAGAAGAAGAAATTGCACAATAATTGCATAAGGTAATTTACAAATGATTTAACGTGATGAGCATAGTAAGTGACATTTATATTAAAGAACCCAATTTTAGCACTAATGCATTACAAATACTGCAAAAACACAGAGAATTCATTAAAATAATAGAATTCGAATACGAATACATAGAAACTTTCCACAGTATTGCAAGCCCATTAATCAGTTGTTTAAAAACTGAAAAGGGCGTTGTGTTGAGTACATTATGTAATGGTAAAAAGTATCGAGGAAAAACATGCAACACTAGGGACAACAAATATATTGATGCTGCGCTTACACCGCTAAAAACTCCATATTTTCCATTAAACAATGGAATGGAATACATTAGCGAGAAAAAAAAACGATTATAAAGACAAATTCGAAAAATCATATAAATGTATCAATTCCGATAAAGTAATAAAATCAGATACATTGCTACATCATACGCAAATACAAACAGCACAATATAAAAACATTATAACTATAATAAGGAAAGAAAATGATAAATTAACTCAAGAGCATAAAAAAAATATGTCAGAAAATTGCAAAAAGTTTAAAAACAAGACTACATAATATTGGTGTTAGACGAAATATTGTAATAACAATACCAGAAGATCCAAATCTGCTCGCTGAATTCTGAAACTGCTTCCCAGTAATCGGAGGCAGCCTTTATTTATAACGGTCTAGAGTCTAGACCAATTAATGCAGAAAAATTCTCCACAAACGAGTCTATTTCTGCAATGATTAAAAATTGTGAGCCCAAAATAATACTGGCAGCTGGTAACTTCGTTACTTTCAATGATGTAATAGGTAAGTATATCCATTGCATCAAAGAAATGACTGGAAGTGCAAGTACAGTATTATTTCAACGAGGTCGCATTAATAGAGGAGGTAGTTACTATTCCCAAAGAGCAAGAGGAAATGGCCGAGGTAACTATAATAATAATAACAAAAACAGAAACAACAATAGACGTAGTGGTTATAACCGAGGTAGGAATAATTCTAATCGAGGCTACAACCAAAACAGAAATAATTACAATAACAATTAGGTCCGAATTGCCCAAAATACTTCGGGAAACTCCCTAACTCCTCCAGATACACAGGG
The DNA here is from genome assembly GCF_018151085.1 of Drosophila tropicalis. Classification (NCBI taxonomy): domain Eukaryota; kingdom Metazoa; phylum Arthropoda; class Insecta; order Diptera; family Drosophilidae; genus Drosophila; species Drosophila tropicalis. The sequence goes on from NW_027173405.1 coordinate 693,807, forward strand.
ACAAATAGTAAAATATATACTGTCAACTTAAGTCTCAAAAATTTCGTATCATTCAAAAATGTTGCAACAAATAAAGAGATAACATTTTTGGTTGATACAGGTGCAAATATTCAAATTATAAAAGACAATTCTGATGTCTTTCACGACGTCCAAATCATAAGAATTCTACACATTCGAGGAATAGAAGAAGGAGTAATGTAACCTTCCTATTCGGTTTCTCGTTGCGCGCAATAATTTTTATATAATCGGTTCTCCTATCACAGCGACGATAAAGCTATCGATAACCAAAAGAAGGCGGTAGGTGAATTGCAGCAGATTCGAGATCCTCTGGTTCCGTAGCTCTTGCGGGGTGGGGGGGTTGTTTGCTGAATCTCTACCTTTAATTATAAAATTTAATTTTATTAGGATCTCTACTGAAACTAACTTTAAATGAAAATAGAATGACTGGCAGAAAATACTTACGAAAACAGTAAGGAATTCATGTTTATAAAAAAAACGAAAGAAATGAAGGTGTATCCTTTTGTTCACAAGCTAGCGGTTACTGAGGTCAAGATGTAGATGACAGCGGGGTAAAAATTCTAATTAACCTACATACCTGCTATGATTTATAACCAAAGATTTGGGCTACAGCTTTTTTTTATTCTACACTTTTCTCCTCAGAATTAAATGAAAATGAAGCCTAGCAAAAAAATGAAACGCGTTGCCACCTCAAGAAAAACGATAGTTCATTTATCGCTATCTCCATATTATGCGTTTATCGATCGATCGATACCAATATTTTTATTTATTGATTAATCGCTATTGGCAACGCGTAAAGTCGTTAAGTTTAAAAATTTGAAAGTTTAAACTAGCGCACGCTACACCACCCGATAATATGCAACGTTAGGCAGCATATTAGTGGGAATTAGTTCCGTATATCCTTGGCGTGAAATGTTCCTACTTCTCTACCTTGCATATTTTCTAACAAATAAAAGCAGTTTCCGAGCTTCTTTTTGATTCGACATTTTATGAATTTAGGGGCTAATTTAGCATTGAAGTTTTGAGAGAATTTGCTTAACGCCAAATTTCTGCGAAAAACTTCTTGGCCTTCTTTAAAAGAGACAGACTTACTGCGAAGATTATACTGTGCTTCATTTCGATCATATGCTTTCTTAATGTTTTCTCTTATATCCTGTCGCAAAAGGTTTAACTGGTCAGTCTGATTGAGCGGTGTTATGGGCTCTTGTAACAACTTTAATTCCTTTAAAAGTTTATAATCTGATCCATGAGTAACCATGTCCAGTCCGAACAAAGCTTTAAAGGGTGAGCAACCTAAAGATTGATGCAACGAGGATCGCAATGCACAAGATATACTCGTTAAATGTTGATCCCAAAGCGTTTGATCCTGATTTTTTAAATACGAACGGATCGCAGCTAACAGAGAACGATTAACACGCTCAGCTGCGTTGCTTTGCGGAGAATATAAAGCGGTATACTGATGTTTTATGCCTAGTTCAGTAAGAAAAGAATTGAACGAATTTGCCTTAAATTGAACACCATTATCACTAACGATGATTTCCGGTACTCCAAAACAATGAAATATCTGTTTTAACAAAAATTCTTGTATATCCTCCGTGCGAAACTTTTTCAGAGGTTGTAACCAATGATATTTACTGAAATGGTCAAGAACAATTAATAAACCGACAAATCCATTTTTGCTACGAGGGTAAGGACCAAGTAAATCGATATACAGACGTTGAAAAGGTCTACAAGTTGGAATATGCTGTCCCATAGGTGGTCTAAGCGTATGATTTGGTGCTTTGGACTCTTTACAAGTGTCACATTGACGAATATAGTCCCGCACATCCTTTACCATACCAGGCCAAAAAAGAGTTCTACGTATCTTGTCAACAGTTTTCTGCATACCTGAATGTGAAGAGGTGTGGCTATCGTGAGCTTGTTTTAGAACATCAACTCTGAGTTTATCCGGCACCCATAGTTTCCAAGAAAGCTTCTCTTGATAAGAATCTCCATTGGCATGTTCGGTTCGAATATACAAATGTTTATTTACAATTTTGATATCCGGGAATTTGTCTGGATTTTCAGTGATTTTCTTCTTCAGATACATATAACTATCGTCCAAAAATGCTTCAGAGTCAAGATCTATAATCGGACCCATTTCTATCGCCTCTATCGAAAGGTTGGGCAATCTTGATAACGCGTCAGGAATCAAGTGTTCTTTTCCTTTTCTATGCGACATATTAAACTTAAATTGTTGTAAGCGAAAAATCCATCGAGCTAATCTCCCAGAAACATTTTGTTGACGCGTTAGCCACAATAAACTAGAGTGATCAGTAACTACTTCAAATTCTTGCAATTCCAAATAACACCTAAATTTTTCTATAGCCAGTATAACGGCTAAACATTCGCGTTCCGTAACACTATAATTGCGTTGGGCACGACTTAACTTTTTAGACATGAAAGCAATAGGCTTCTCTTCCTCTGCGTCTGATAATTGGACAAGTACAGCGCCAATACCATAATCGCTGGCATCACAATGTAAGAAAAATTTCTTATTAAAGTCCGGGTTTTGTAGAATAGGGGCAGAAGTTAATAGATCCTTCAACTTATTCATAGAAGCTTGAGCTTCCGGAGTCCAAACAAAATTTCTTTTTGTTGACAACAGTTCCGTTATAGGATAAGTGAGATCGGCAAAATTCGGTATAAAACGGCGATACCAACCGCAAACTCCAAGAAATCCTCTAGTTTGTTTCAAATTCCTAGGTGGTGGCCAATTTTTAATACATTCAATCTTTGACGGATCGGTGCAGATACCTTTACTGTCTATTTCATATCCTAAATAACTAATGCTTGCGACACAAAACTGACTTTTCTCTATGTTAATGGACAGATTAGCTTTCCGAAATTGCTCCGAAATTCTTGCTAACACCGAAAGATGAGATGAGAAATTCTCTGAAATTATGCACAGATCATCTAAATAGCAAAATACACAATGGCGAAGGTCAGCAGGGACTACTTCATCCATTAGACGACTCATAGTAGATGTGGCATTACAAAGGCCGAAAGGCATAACTGTGAATTGATATAACGGTCTTCCTGGTACTGTAAATGCAGTAAGAGGTTTGGATGCTTCCGTTAATTCTATTTGCCAATAGGCATCCTTTAAATCGATTTTGGAAATAATATTTGCCTTGGGTAATCTTGAAAAAATACTGTCAATGCTGGGCAAAGTATAAGCATCCTTAATTGTGACTGCATTTAATTTGCGAGCGTCTAAGCACAGTCGCACTTTATTGGGCTTTATTACTGGTCGAATAGGAGAGCTCCAGGCGCTAACAGCTGGTTCGATAACTCCTAGTTGAATCATACGATCAATTTCTGTGTATACTAATTTTTCAACAGCGGGACTAATAGCGTAAAAACGTTGTTTTACTGGTTTGGCTTTGCCAATCTCGATATGATGTTTTATTAAGGACGTACGTCCGAGATGATAACTTGCATTGGGAAACATTTGCTTGACGGCTTCAAGCTGTCTAATTTGGGAATACGTGAGAGAATAAGAACTAGGGTCAGTCTCTAACTTTTTTTCAGAACCAATCTCGATCGAACTAATTATAGACGGGGCAAGTTCGAAAATTCTCCAAAAATCATGACCTAATATTAATCTTTTCTTCAACGTAGGAATTACAAATAATTTCAACATTCTTTCCAATCTACCGTACCGTACTATTACTTCTAACATACCAATCACATTTTGGCCGTTTCCGTCCGCTGTGCGCACTTGACCTTTAGTTTTTACAAATTGGGAAAAATGTGAAAAATCTGTTTGTGCTAAATCCGAGCCTATACAACTAATGCTGGCACCGGTATCCAATAAACCTAATTCTGTGAACGTAAGAAATGGGACTTCTGCATAGCTCCTATTATCGTTGTCGTTTCTAAAAATTGTTGCAACAAAAAGTTTCTTGGTTTGTCTTGCGTGATCATAATATTTCCTTAGTCTTAACGTGCGTTTAGACAAGGGTTGGTCAGATCTGAAAATTCTGTCTTTAACAGTAAGGTAATGTTGTAAACGCTCAGGATATGGCAAAAATCTTAGTGGGAGTTTTTGAGACTTTCGTACGTTTACTTTGTGGTTCACAATGTTGATACTTTGTTGAACGTTTTCCGAGTTTGATGTAACTATTGCGGGAGCATCTGACGTTGTCTGGATGCACCCTTCGGTCGGTTTTCCGCTAGCCTTTTTATACAATCTTGACATTGAGGCTTGTAAACATTGGCCGTGCCGCAACCGTAACAAAAAATTGTGCGTTCCTCTAGACAATTTTGCCAGGTGTGACCGGCTTCGCGACAATTCCAGCAAACGAACTTCCTTTGCACAGCGGCAACTTCATATTCCTCGTCTGGGTCTGGAACTATTTTATTATCTTCGGTTTCCCCTTCTTGAATTTCAAAAATTTGTCTGCGTCCATTCGCTTTGGTGTTAGAAATTACTTTTACTTGAGGGCTGAGCTCTTGTGTTAGATTTTCTTGCATCTGTACTAATCTACGAAGGTGACCTATTGATGCGATGGATTGATATAGCAACTTTTGTCGTATCTCTGGCAACAGGTTATTTTGTAAAATTTCCATCAGCTCCTCTTCCTCAAACTTTATACCGAACTTGTCAATCAAAGAAGCTACCTCATCGTAAAAACAAACAAAAGATTCTCCAGCTTTTTGCTTTCTAGCACGAATCATTTCTTTGCTCATAAAATCTGATCGATAGTCTTTATATTGCTGACGAATAGCTGAACAAAACTCGCTCCATACTATTCGAGGGACTTGCTTATGATATCTCCAATACCACTCGCGGGCTTTTCCTCCAAATAATATTTGAATATGTTTAAATAAATTCATCTACTCCTAGACCTTCCGTAGATCCGTCAAAACGTAGATTCCATTTCTGCATTACATTTGCAATTTTTGCATTTTGAACAGTTGTAGGGCAGGGCGAACTTATCAGAGATCGGGTTTGGACCGTGTCTAATGGAACTTCTCGCTGGCCTAAATTCATAGGTAACGACGATACTACACGAGAAACTGTTTGTTCTATCATATTTTGTATAACCGTATAATCGATCTCTCGATTAGGACGAGTATTATTACCACGATTTGGTCTTGCTCTTCGCTGATTAGGCATGGTTCTAGGTAGTTGCGGTTCTGGTTGATTACTACTGTGACTGGCATCTAAGCATGATGCTGGTGCTTCGCTAACTGATATAGCTGGTTCGTTAAGCTGTTCTGCTCTGTCTCTTGGGACTTGACTTAGCTGTTTTGTAAAATTACGAGTCATTGCTGGGTGCTAATGACAAATGTTTTTCCTTCGCTTTTGGTGAACAGTTGCCTACTACGAGCTTTATACTAGACACATTTATCTCATTCTCACAAATTGGGCAATGCTTTTCCTTTTCTAGTAGAGCTTCCAAACAGGATTTATGAAAAATGTGTTTACAGGGAGTACAGAAACATGTTTGCGTGTTGTCCAAAACCAAGGAACAAATTTTGCGTATGTCTTCTGCTGGAGTGTCCGTATTTGCGAGACTATGTTGAACTAGAGCCATTCTTTTTTTTAAATAATTTTCCTAAAATTAAAATGATTTGAAATCTTAATTAGCTAAATGAACCTAAAGAATATTGGTAACTTTGTTATTTTTGTTTTTGGGCTATTGCATCTACAAAATTGTTTCTCTTGGTCAGGCTTTGGCCTTTTGAATTTTCTTACATACTTCTAAGGTGGTCTGCTGTCAAAATAACCACATGCCGTAACTTAAATAAACTTCTTGTCTATATCTAATATTGTCAAGAAGTTGAGTATGCTTTTATCCTGCCCCACGTTGGGCGCCAAAAATTTTATGTAACCTTCCTATTCGGTTTCTCGTTGCGCGCAATAATTTTTATATAATCGGTTCTCCTATCACAGCGACGATAAAGCTATCGATAACCAAAAGAAGGCGGTAGGTGAATTGTAGCAGACTCGAGATCCTCTGGTTCCGTAGCTCTTGCGGGGTGGGGGGGGTTGTTTGCTGAATCTCTACCTTTAATTATAATATTTAATTTTATTAGGATCTCTACTGAAACTAACTTTAAATGAAAATAGAATGACTGGCAGAAAATACTTACGAAAACAGTAAGGAATTCATGTTTATAAAAAAAACGAAAGAAATGAAGGTGTATCCTTTTGTTCACAAGCTAGCGGTTACTGAGGTCAAGATGTAGATGAAAGCGGGGTAAAAATTCGAATTAACCTACATACCTGCTATGATTTATAACCAAAGATTTGGGCTACAGCTTTTTTTTATTCTACACTTTTCTCCTCAGAATTAAAAATGAAAATGAAGCCTAGCAAAAAAATTAAACGCGTTGCCACCTCAAGAAAAACGATAGTTCATTTATCGCTATCCCCATATTATGCGTTTATCGATCGATCGATACCAATATTTTTATTTATTGATTGATCGCTATTGGCAAAGTGGCGCGTAAAGTCGTTAAGTTTAAAAATTTGAAAGTTTAAACTAGCGCACGCTACAGTAATAAACTCCAAAGTAGTAGTCTCAATCGAATTACAAACAGACAACTACATTATTCCATACAAATTCAATTTACTTCATTCAAATTTTGCAATCCCCTGCAATGGAATAATAGGATTAGATTTCATAAAAAAATTTCATTGCCAATTAGATTACAATAGTTCAGAGGATTGGTTTATTATTAGACCACAATACTTAACGCATCCTATATATGTATGTTCCAATAACGTTATTGCAACAGCACAAAACTCTTTTGTCCTATTCTTAAATACCACAGATACATGCCAAATAGTAGGCATTAATAACATAAAATGTGAATCACTTTCGAACTACGATGTAGTGCAAAACCTAAAAGACAATAGAAAAGAGTCTTTAATTAGTAAATCAAAGAAAAATTTTCCAATTCTGTTGAAAAAACAACTTGAAAAAAAAAAATGCACCGAGTATGGTGATGTGTTCGGACTTGAAACCGAACCAATCACAACAATTTTTACAAGCAAAAATTGTGACTTAATGATGATGAGTCAGTATATGAAAAAAATTATCGATGTCCGCATAGCCAAATAGAAGAAATCAGGCATCTAGTTGGAAATTTAGTTGAACAAAATATTGTTGAACCGTCTGTATCATCATATAACAGCCCACTCTTATAAGTCGCGAAGAAAGCTCTTCTGGGTTCTAAAGGGAAAAAATGGCGATTAGTAGTTGACTATCGCCAAATAAAAAAGAAATTGCTGTCAGATAAATTTCCACTCCCCATAATTGATAAATATCTTGATCAATTGGCTCGAGCTAAATATTTTTCATGCCTTGATTTAATTTCAGGTTTCCACCAAATTGAACTTGAGGAAAACTCAAGAAATATTATTATGCAATGGTTCATATCGCTTCACCAGATTACCATATGGTTTAAAAATAGCGCCTACTTCAATTCAAAGAATTACGACAATCGCATTCTTAGGCATTGAGCCTTCGTAGCATTCCTTTATATGGATGATTTAATCGTTATTGCTATCAGTTGCAAATGCATCACGATAATTCATTAAAGATGAAAGCAATAAGAGTACTACATAACAAGAATTAGCAGCAAAACATTCAGCAGTAACACATAATTGACAATATATTTTTGGCAAACACTTTACAGTTTAAACTGATCACAGACCTTTAACATATTTTTATACCCTTGCAAAAAGGGTATATTAATTTTGGTCAGAAGTGTGCGACGCATAGAAGGAAGCATTTCCGACCATATAAAGAATACATATTCCTGATCAGCACGACGGGACGAGTTCAACTAGCCATGTCCGTCCGTCCGTCCGTCCGCCCGTCTGGATCAACGCAAACTCCTCCTAGACCGTAAGAGCTACAGAGCTGAAATTTTGCACGTAGGCTTGTATATACTGCAGGGGTTGTATATCTCGGATTCAGCCGGATCGGACGACTATATCATATAGCTCCCATACAAACCCCAAAGTCACGAACAGTGACTTTTCTCAATAACTTCGTTAATTTCTGTCTATTATCGTGTTATTAGAGAGTTTCTTACGCCTATAAACTACTGTGCCAAATTTGATAAAGATCGGGTGACTATATCATATAGCTCCCATAGGAACGATCGGTTGAAAACAGTGACTTGTAAATAACTTCGTTACTTTTAACGCGATTGCTTTCAATTTAAACATTTCTTAATTTAATATATCTGTTCATGACTGTGCCGAATTTGATAAAGATCGGGTGACTATATCACATAGCTCCCATAGGAATGATCGGTGGAAAACAGTGACTTGTAAATAACTTCGTTCCTTTTACCGCGATTGCTTTCAAATTAAACATTTGTTAGTTTAATATACCTGTTAATGACTGTGCCAAATTTAATCAAGATCGGGCGACTATATCAAATAGCTTCCATAGGAACGATCGGTGGAAAATAGTAACTTTGATCAATATCTTCGTTATTTCCTATGATTGTAGGCCATTCATTCGCAAACATAAGCCTTTTTAGATAAAACGTTCTAACACATTGATGGCTAATAGGTAAGGAAAGAGTTACCAAAAAAGTTGCAAGGGTATACAAACTTTGACGCGGTCGAAGTTAGCCCCGGCCCTCTGGTTTTTTTCTATGGTTAATCCACGTGCTAAATTAACACGCATGCGACTCGAATTAGAAGAGTATGATTTTAGGGCAGAGTATCTGAGAGGTAAAGATATTTTTGTGGCAGACGCCCTGTCAAGGATGACAATATCCGATCTAGTTGACATGAACAAAAAAGTCCTGAAAGTCACTACCAGGCACCAAAGTAGACAGAATAAACAGAAAATAAACAAGAACTTTTGTCAATGTTGCGGTGCCGGCTTAATTGCTGCCCCGCGCCAGTAGAAAGGCTTACCCAACGCGCCCCTGGTTTTTATTCTCTCTCATTCGAAGAAGAACAGTTAGAATTTACTTTGTCTTTGCTTGCACTTATGACAGAGAGGCGGCCCGCTATGACGGCGCGCCAGTCACAGAAAATTAGGAAAGCAGGAAAGACGTGAAAAGGAGAGAAAAACACAAATGTAAGATAAAATAGAACATGTGAGAAATTTGAATTCACATTGAAATAAAGATTTCAGCCAACCGATCTAACCGATCGATATGCCCACAAATTGTGGAACTGAATATAGCGCAATACAACACAAAACCGGCGTTTAATTGTTTGGTTAGAGGGCTCGGGGTATATGTTCGACTCGCGAACTTTTTTGGAGCTGTCCCACGTCACGACCTGAACATTTTCTACATCCTGAAATATTTATTTCTTTGGCTCCAGAGATATTAGCAGAGTCTGAATATCTCTGAACCACGTGGATTGGAGTGGAATCTTCCAGAAGCTTCCTTCGTGAGAGCGACCGCGGCAGACGATTACATGCCGGCTCGCTGAGAGAGGAAGAGAGAGGGAGATAGTGAACCACGTGCAAACAGGCAAACATAACCTCATTGTTACGCAACATATGCAATGAGCAACAGTGATAGAGTACCAGTTCAACCTGAGAGAGTCAGGAAGACGGCGCTGAGGCGACTGAGAATGGAGCGGTCTCAAGCGACAGAGAAACTGATACACCAACGATGTCAACGCCATCCAGAGGCGACGGTTTGTCAGTGCAACAAACGATTCTTAATGGAATGTTCGAGAGTCACGCAGGAAACGGTACGGCAATTAAACTGCCCAGTAAAATTGATCTAGCTCCGTGGTCCGTACCTGCGTTGGCGCAATCGACTATTCAAGGAGTAAGTCTACCTTTTCTGGCCAATACAGCTAATCTTCATAACGGATTGTGGACCCAAGGACAAAGTAACGCGGGTGGAATGCAGCATGGACCTGGAAGCCAACTGCCGGCTACCGGACACTTGACGTTAAGCCCTGGAATGCACTCTACGGATTTAGGACACAAGAAAACTTTATTGTCATCGGAACAGATAGCGGCCCGCCAAGTACTGAACAAAGACTTACCCGTGTTTTCCGGTAAGCCAGAAGAGTGGTTGTTGTTTATAAGCCATTACGAACAATCTACTGAAAGATGTGGAATTAGTAATGAAGAGAATCTTATTCGGCTCCAAAAGTGCTTAAAAGGAGCGGCTTGTGATGCTGTTCGAGGAAAGCTAATGTGTCCAGAGACGGTGCCGTATGCAATCGGTACGTTACGGATGCTTTATGGAAGACCGGAGATTATTCACTCGAGCCTTCAAAGGAAACTAAGAGAAGAACCAGCGGCACGCTCAAATAATTTGGATTCGGTTATTCAGCTAGCCTTGGCAGTGCAGAACTATTGCGCGACACTGGTCGCAATTGGGCTTAAAGAGTATCTGCACGATCCAGCTTTACTAGGCGAGCTCGTCGAGAAGTTGCCGGGAGACTTGAAACTCGATTGGGGAAGACACCGAATGACTCTAATTGGATGTGTGGCTAACTTGTCTATCTTTGACAATTGGCTGTTTGGCATTGCAATGTGTGCCTCAATGGTTACGCCGTATACAGTTCCAGCTAAGGATGGAGCAAAGAGAACCAAAGAGCGAATTTTTCTGCACAACGAATTGCAAAGTGGATCTAGTCAGGAATCGAAAACACAAGAAGTACGCATCCGGTTGTGCCCCAAATGTGCAGGGAGTCATAACGTAGCAGACTGTCGCCTCTTTCGAGAAATGAGCATAAAGCAGAGAAAGGAGTTCGTGCGGCAAAAGAGGCTCTGCTATTGTTGTTTTGATCAGCACGTGATACGGAATTGCAAAAGTAAAAGAAGTTGTGGTGTCGATGGGTGCAGGCAGATACACCATTCGTTGATCCACGAGACAGCGGACTACAAGGAAAGCAAATCGCAGGGGCAGACGAATGAGGATGATAAACCAGTTCATCCACCAATCTTATTCCATGGAGATATAACAAGCAAGGCTTTATTCAGATATATGCCAATCATGTTATACGGAAGGAAGCGAAATTTAGCGACATATGCCTTACTGGACGAGGGAGCTGCTTGCTCTTTGATTGAAGAAACTCTGGCAGACGAGTAAGGACTAGATGGCCCGGCCGAAGAACTGTGCTTAAAGTGGACCAGTCAAGTCACTCAAACGGAAAGCGCGTCCAAGTATGTGAGTGTCGGAGTGTCGTCGATGTGTCAAGGTGCGACGCAATTTGAACTCAAGAGTTTGCGCACGGTACGTAAGTTAGACTTGCCTACGCAAACAGTTACCGACGAACTGGTAACATCGAGAAAGCATCTACAGTATTTACCAAATTTAAGTTACTGTAACGTAAAAGCAAGTTTAATTATTGGTCTGGATAATTTGAAAGTTTGTGTGCCTTTGGAGATACGGGAGCCCGAAGGAGACGACGTGGTCGCGGCGCGCTGTAGATTGGGCTGGTCTGTGTATGGCCGGTACAGCGACGCCGCTCCAGCGTCCTCACACATATTGCACATATGTGAGTGCAATGAAGCGAGCAGCATGCGCGCTTTGGATGCGTCAATGAAAGAATACTTTGCTATGGAGTCCTCGGGAACACGTGTGCCAAGTAAGCCATTAAGATCGAAAGAAAGATTATGGAGGCGACCACAAGTTATTGCCCGATTGACAAACGTTGGCAAACTGGACTGTTATGGAGGTTCGACAGAGTAGATCTACCGGATTCATACTCGATGGCCATGAGGCGTCTTCAGTGTTTAGATGCGAAAATGGCAAAGGACATCGATCTTAGAAGCTTTATGTTGGATATTATGCAAAGCTATGAAGAAAAGGGATACATCCGGAGATTAACAGAAAGTGAGCTAAATAAGGGTAAAAGTTCATGGTTTCTTCCTATATTTACAGTCACTAACCCAAACAAGAACAAGACGAGGCTGGTCTGGGATGCAGCTGCGAAAGTCAACGGCACGTCATTAAACGACGTCTTGCTAAAGGGCCCGGATATACTGGCATCTCTAGTTGGCGTGTTAATACGTTTTCGGGAGCGACCAGTAGCAGTGGCTGGTGACATAAGTGAGATGTTTCACCAAGTAAGAGTGCGCCCAGAGGACCAGACGGCTCAGAAGTTTCTATGGCGCAATGGAAATTCGGCTAAGGCGGCAGAAACGTACGTGATGCAGGTTATGACATTCGGGGCTTCCTGCTCGCCGGCCTTAGCTAATTACATAAAGAATCGCAACGCAGAGCGGTTCAGAAAAGAATCTCCAAGAGCTGTTGCGGCCATTTGTAGAAACACGTTTGTCGACGACTGGCTCGAGTCGACAAACACCGAAGACGAGATGACGGAGTTGGCCATGAAGGTGCAGAGAATTCACTTGAACATGAGGCGCTGGACCTCGAATTCTGCGAGCGTAGTGAGAGCGCTTAAGAACCAAGAAGGAGACGTGCCTAGGGAGGTGGGATTCCTTGAAAAATCGCAAGATAAGGTTTTAGGCATGTGGTGGCTGCCCGTGACAGATCAACTTACGTATGTAGTCAAGCCGGATTTGCTTGAAAGAGCATCGAAAGACTATGCGACCAAAAGAACTGTGTTAAGTGTGGTTATGTCAATTTTTGACCCACTTGGATTGCTTGGCTTTTTCACTGTTCGTGCTAAAATTATTTTGCAGAATATCTGGCGAGCAGGAACGGATTTGGATGAGTCTCTTCAGGAAGAGGACCAAGCAGACTGGAAAATTTGGGTGAAGCTGTTACCCAAAATCAACGAAGTGTGGATTTCAAGGTGCATGCCGAAGGTTTGTTGTGCAAGACGAGTACAACTTCACACGTTTGTGGACGCCAGCATCAACGCTTATGCAGCGCTTGTGTACCTGCGAGCAGAAGTGGATGGAATAGTCCACTGTTCCCTGGTAGCGTATAAGGTACGAGTGGCCCCCTTGAAGCCAGTCTCAATACCACGGATGGAACTGATGGCTGCTGTTTTAGGTTTACGGCTGACGAAATTCATCGAACCTGAACTCTCAGTAACAGTATGTCAGCGTATTTTCTGGACGGATTCTAAGGACGTTTTATGCTGGATTAGATCAGATGCCCGCAAATACAATCAATTTGTAGCATTGCGAGTTGGAGAAATTCTGGAAGACTCTGACGTGCTATCTTGGCGATGGGTGCCCACCCAGCATAACGTTGCAGACGATGGCACGAAATGGACAAAGATGCCAGACATGACCGGGAATTCAAGGTGGTTTGTTGGCCCGAGATTCTTGTATGAACAAGAGACACAATGGCCTAGCATAGAGCAGAGCCCGAGCAAGACGAGTGAAAGTATTTTGCACCATCAGGAGAAAGTCAAAGGGAACTCTAGTTTGGCTTGCATCACACCTGATCCGGAACGATTCGGAACGTTGGAAAAGCTACGGGCGGTACAAAAGCGAGTTCTAAACTTTTTGCAAGGCATATGTAAGAGGCCTTGCGGAGAACAACTGATAAACATTTTGGCTATAAACCGCGATGTGGAAACCGATGCAGTTTTTATTCGTGCATGCCAAGAAGAGGAGTTTCCAGAAGAGATCAGATGCCTAAACCAAGGACATGGCATAACAAATAGGAAAAGTAAGCTATTTAAGTGCACTCCTTACCTGGACGAGTTAGGAGTGCTACGTATCAAAGGACGAATCGACAGAATTGAAGGAGTAGATATGGACACTAAGCGACTCATTATACTACCGCAAAAGCATAGAGTAACGTTTCTGATTGTGGAGTACTATCACAGGAAGAATTACCATTTGCACAATGAAATTGTCGTTAACGAGGTACGACAGCGGTACTGGATAACCGGCTTACGCGCTTTAGTGAGAAAAGTCGCGAACGCCTGTGTAGCGTGCCGTATACGAGTGGCCCGACCAGTGCCACCAAAGATGGGCGATTTACCAAAGGAGAGGTTATCGCCGCACACACAACCATTCACTTTTACTGGAGTGGACTGCTTCGGCCCATTTGAAGTCGCAGTGGGCCGCAGGCACGAGAAGAGATGGGGCGTGTTATTCACATGCCTTACGACCCGAGCGGTACACCTAGAAATTGCTACATCACTGTCAACCGACTCATTTCTTTGCGTATTGAAGGCGTTTGTAGCCAGAAGAGGGGTGCCGCGTACCATACTATCGGACAATGGTACAAATTTTAGAAGAGCCAGCCGCGTATTGAAGGAGCACATAGAACGGATATCAGCTTCAGCTGTGGAACAGCAGTATCCAACGTTGGAGTTCAAGTTTAACCCTCCCAGTTCACCGCACATGGGCGGCGTTTGGGAGCGACTGGTACGTTCTACTAAATCTATACTTTCAGAAATACTGCCAAGGGCCGGCCTGAAGGAAGAGGTGTTAAGAGGAGCCTTTGCTGACGTAGAGCAAATTTTGAATTCAAGGCCTCTGACGTATGTGCCTTTAGAAAGCGCCGAATCGGAAGCATTAACGCCGAACAATTTTCTAAAAGGCAGTTCTAGTGGCCTACGTGAGAGCGGTTCACTGCAACAGTCTGGGCCGCAACTCGCAAAAGGGTATCGTGTTGCCAGCCAAATTGCCGACCGTTCTGGAAGAGGTGGCTAAGAGAATATCTACCTACAATCACAAGGCGCACGAAATGGTTCCAACCACAGCTCAAGCCGGTAGCAGTAGGTTACGTGGTGATAATTGTAGACGATGCCGCTAAACGTAATACGTGGCCAAAGGGAAGCGTGATCGACGTTCATCGTGGGAAAGACGGACAGGTGCGAAGCGCAGTCGTTCGCACAGTAGATGGACTTGTGACGCGACCAACAGTGAAGCTGGCCGTACTGAATTTGGAGAGTAATCCACCGCACGAAGACGCTGGTGAATTACGGGGTGGGGAATGTTGCGGTGCAGGCTTAATTTCCGCCCCGCGCCAGTAGAAAGGCTTACCCAACGCGCCCCTGGTTTTTATTCTCTCTCATTCGAAGAAGAACAGTTAGAATTTACTTTGTCTTTGCTTGCACTTATGACAGAGAGGCGGCCCGCTATGACGGCGCGCCAGTCACAGAAAATTAGGCAAGCAGGAAAGACGTGAAAAGGAGAGAAAAACACAAATGTAAGATAAAATAGAACATGTGAGAAATTTGAATTAACATTGAAATAAAGATTTCAGCCAACCGATCTAACCGATCGATATGCCCACAAATTTTTCAACTGAATATAGCGCAATACAACACAAAACCGGCGTTTAATTGTTTGGTTAGAGGGCTCGGGGTATATGTTCGACTCGCGAACTTTTTTGGAGCTGTCCCACGTCACGACCTGAACATTTTCTACACAAAGTCTTGAAAAAGTTTCTAGGCCCAACATATACGAAATCATTAAGAGTAGCGCTACTGAAGCCGGTGACCCTCATCCAAAACGATGAAGAAAAAGAAGCTATATTGTCTACATTTCATGATGATCCAATTCAAGGGGGCTATACAGTCTTAAATAAAACAATTGCAAAAATAAAGAGACAATAGTATTGGAAAAACATGACTAAATATGTAAAAAAGTAAATTATTAAATGTCCAAAATGCCTGACGTCGAAAATAATAACCGAATTTGACAAAGTATTAAGTAGCAATTTCCGTTGCAAATAAGATTGCAACAAAGCCATATTCTAATCTTTTATTCTGAAGTACGGTCCAATAAGGACGTTCATTACGGACATGGGAACAGAATATAAAAATTACATTATAAATGACTTGTGCAAATATTTAAAAATATACAACATAACGTCTATAGCACTCCACCACCAGACATTAGGTACCGTTGAAAGAAGTCATAGGACGTTCAATGTGTACATTCGTTCATACATTTCAGTAGATAAAACTGATTGGGACATATGGTTACAGTTATTTTTTTAGCGGACGTTGACGATACTACTCTCGATGCGCGCGAGCCCGAGCAGACCACCTCCCACCCGACCCACCGAAGGGTGCAGACGTATATCGCACGGCACGAATCGCGTGGACAGATACACAATAAAAAAAACAGACAAACAAACAACTAAATGTGATAGGATAGATGTTTTAAGTATATTAATAGAAAACTCTGAGCCGATTACCGGGAATAGAAGATTGTAATCAGAGCAGAGGACCCTAAAAGGTTCATGCATGGCATAGTTAGAAGAACAACGACTAAGGGATAAACGTATCAAAGGATGTCTACTCCAACAGATTTACCAGAGCTAATAACTCAGGCAAGTCGATATCACCAATTAGGAGCTTGTGCATAAAAATAACACGAAGCATAATTCTACGGTTAGTTAAGGAAGGAAGGGTAATCAAGAGAAGTCTACTAGAATATGAAGGCAAATTGACCTTGCGATTCCAGCTTAAGCCACGAAGAGCAAACAGCAAGAACTGCTTTTGAACGGATTCAAGTCCAATCTAATGCGACTCATATTGAGGTGACCAAATGCAAGATCCATACTCTAAAATAGGACGGACAAGCGACGTAAAAAGAACTTTAGTTGTATAGGGGTCGTCGAATTCTTTTGACCATCTTTTAATAAAACCCAGAACACTCATGGCCTGTGCGACCGTGGTGGAAATTTGGGTGTTAAAATTTAACATGTGGTCCATAAGTACGCCCAAATCATTCATATAATTACGACGTTCTAAAATACTATTGTTTAGAAAATAAGTGACCAGTTGAGGAGAGTTACGGAAAAAAAGTCATTACCTTACATTTGGTAGTGTTAAGATTTAGTAGATTAAACTGGCACCAGGATTGAAAGTTTTTAAGATCAGCTTGTAGCCGACTAAATGAATCTGTATCATTATAAGTTAGACAAAGCTTGACATCGTCAGCATACATAAGCACGCGCGAATGAACAATGACTGATGGAAGATCGTTAATGAATAATGTGAAAAGCAGAGGGCCAAGATGACTACCTTTAGGTACACCAGAAGTCACAGGAATGGAATTGGAAAAAGAAGACTTAAAAAGTACCTTCTGTTTCCTATTTGTTAAATATTCTCGAACCCAAGAAAGGAAAAGAGGTGGAAATCCAATGTCGCTCAGTTTAGAAAGTAATAGAGTATGATTAACAGAATCAAAGGCTTTGCTGAAGTCCGTGTATATGACATCAGTTTGTTTAGCATTTTTGAACCCCTTGATAATTATAGAGGTAAATTCTAAAAGGTTAGTGGTTGTAGACCTACGTTCCACAAACCTATGTTGGGATGGCGAAATAATAGAGCTGCAAAAATGTTGCAATTGAGAAGTTATAATTTTCTCAAAAGCTTTCGGAATAGCGGACAATTTTGAGATACCCCTATAGTTAGAGGCTTCGAACTTTTTGACATTTTTATACAGAGGAATGATATACGACTCTTTCCAAATAGATGGAAAAGAGGAAGATTTGACAGACAATAGAAAAAAATTTTAAAATGGATTTACATAATGCGTTGTGCACAGAACCTGAGTACATATTTAGGTAGACCATCTGGCCCCGGAGAATAACTAGGTTTAACTAGTTTTAGTTCGCTAAGAAGAGAATTTTCATCAATCACTGGATTGACAACGCAATTAGCATTTCTAAATGATAAGGATACGGACTTGCTCGATATTCCGTTGAGGAATAGGTT
Organism: Drosophila tropicalis; assembly: GCF_018151085.1. Classification (NCBI taxonomy): domain Eukaryota; kingdom Metazoa; phylum Arthropoda; class Insecta; order Diptera; family Drosophilidae; genus Drosophila; species Drosophila tropicalis. Next base: position 711,436 of record NW_027173405.1, read on the forward strand.
GTTTTGAAAAAACTCGCAAATATATCGGCAATTGCCTGATCAGTGCTCGCTTTTTTATTTTGAAAAGACAAAAAAGGACTTGTTCTTTTACTTTTCGGAGACTTATTCATAAGCGACAAGCTTCTGAACTGAGTCTCCACCGCAGTAAACTCCGCTTGGAGTTTGTTAAAATCCTGCCCTTAAAGTGTCAAAACTATCTCTAATCCGCCTCATGAATGATCGCATCTCGTTCTCGACCTCACGGCAAGCATCACTTCCATATTTTAAGCCACCACTTTTAGCAATAGACTCCTCGATTCTGCCTGTGTAACCAGCACACTTAACGTGAACCGCATTGTCACACAACCAACAAAGAATATAATCGTGGAAGTCAACCGCATTAGTGGCAACTATGCAATTATTTTTTGAGCAGACAACCATTTTATCAAAAAGTTAATTTATTTTCAAAAGGAATAAAAAAATAAAAAATAGAAATTGCAAAGGTAAAAAATCTGTGTATAAGTATATACTGACCAGTACTGACACAAGGGTTAATGTGCAGAGTAAGCCTTCACAGACAACTAAAAACCAGAGGGCCGGGGCTAACTTCGACCGCGTCAAAGTTTGTATACCCTTGCAACTTTTTTGGTAACTCTTTCCTTACCTATTAGCCATCAATTTGGAAGAACGTTTTATCTAAAAAAGGCTTATGTTTGCGAAAGAATGGCCTAGATTCATAGGAAATAACGAAGATATTGATCATAGTCACTGTTTTCCACCGATCGTTCCTAAGGGAGCTATATGATATAGTCACATGATTTTTATCAAATTCGGCACAGTCATTAACAGATGTATCAAACTAACAAATGTTTAATTTGAAAGCAATCGCGTTAAAAGTAACGAAGTTATTTACAAAAGTCCCTGTTTTCGACCGATCGTTCCTATAGGAGCTATATGATATAGTCATCCGATCTTGATTAAATTTGGCACAGTTATTAACAGATATATTAAACTAACAAATGTATGGGACTACATGATATAGTGGTCCGATTCGGCTGAATCCGAAATATACAACCCCTGCAGTATTGTCTGGACGTTGACGCGTACAATGCGAAGTACGTTCAAGTGGCCCATACGACACCAGCACATAGCCTGTTTCGCGCGAGCCCAAGCAGAGCGCTGTCCACCTCCCGCCCACCGACCGTGGGGCGCAGCCGCATATCGGACGGCACGATCGCATGGACAAATACAAATAAAACGGACAAACAATTAAAAATATGATTAACTACAGCTAATTACGAGCTAAATGTGCTAAAATAGAAGTTTTCACAAGGGAAAGAGAGGCTTCTGATCTAATTACGGGATACAGAAGATTGTAATCAGAACATAGGACTCGAAAAGGTTCATGCAAAGAATAGTTAGAACAGTGTTTTAAGGATAGAGGAATAAAATTTCTAGTAGGTCTACGGGGTACAGATAGGTTTAACTGGTTCAATAGCTCAGGAGAGTCTATTTCACCTATTAAAAGTTTATGAATAAAGATAGCACCAAGCATTACACTACGATTAATTAAAGAAGGAAGATTGATTAAAAGAAGCCTACTGGAGTATGATGGCAAATTGACATTGCAATCCCAATTTAGACCGCGAAGAGCAAAAAGCAGAAATTGCTTTTGAACAGATTCAATTTTACTTTGGTGCATCTCATATTGAGGTGACCATATGCAAGATCCGTACTCTAAGATAGGACGGATTAAAGAAGTATACAGAATTTTGGTTGTTTACGGATCGTCAAACTCTTTTGACCATCGTTTCACAAACCCAAGAACATTCATAGCTTTACTAACTGTAGCAGAAATATGAGGATTAAAAGTTAATTTATGGTCCATAAGAACACCTAAGTCATTGATAATATCTAACCGCTCTAAGGCAGTGTCGTTAAGATAATAAGTTGCTAAGTATGGAGTGCATCTATAAAGAGACATAACTTTACATTTAGAGCCGTTAAGGTTTAATAGGTTTGTTTCACACCAACTCTGAAGATCATTAAGATCCGATTGAAGTAGGCTAGAAGATGATATGTCTTTAAAACTGAGGTAAAGCTTGACATCATCCGCGTACATAAGCACCCGAGAATGTGACACTACCAATGGAAGATCATTTATAAAAAGAGTGAATAGCAATGGACCCAAATGACTACCCTGAGGTACTCCAGAGGTCACTTGGATGGTCTTAGAAAATGAAGACTTAAAGAGGACCTTTTGTGTACGCTTAGAAAGATATTGAAGAATCCAATCTAGCAAAAGGCTGGGGATGTCAGTATAAATGACGTCAGTTTGCACGGCAGTCTTGAACCCTTTGATTGAGTGAGATGTAAATTCTAATAGGTTAGTAGTTGTCGATCTACGTTTTTTAAACCCATGTTGGGATGACGAAATGATTGAACTACAAAAATGCTGCAATTGAGATGTTATTATTTTCTCAAATGCTTTGGGTATGGCAGACAATTTTGAAATACCCCTATAATTGGAGGCTTCGGACTTCTTCCCCTTTTTATGAAGAGGAATAATATATGATTCCTTCCAGATAGGCGGGAAGGCGGAAGATGTGACGGACAGTGTAAACAACTTAAGTATTGGCTTACATAGGGCCTCCGCGCAAAGCCTTAATACGCAGCCTGGTATTCCATCAGGGCCATGTGCATATATTGGTTTGACGGAACTGAGCACGCTAAGAACCGAACTTTCATCAAACACAGGGTCTAAAATGCAATTAGACGATTGCAAGTGATGAGGATAAGGAGGATTTGCTTGATAAATCGAAGAGCAATAAGTTGTTTTGAAAAAATCAGCAAACATGTCGGCAATTGCCTGATCATTGTCAGCTTTATTGTTTTCGAAAGACAAGTAAGACGGGTGCACCGATGTCTTACGTTTAACATTTACAAATTTATAAAATTGCTTAGGATCGCGAGAAAACCTGAGAAAACCTAGCTTCCAAATGGTGAGTGTATACTGCCAAGTCGCACTGTGGTGGAATATACGAACAAGTAATATAGGCAGAAAAAGAATTAAACAAAATTTTAACACAAACAAATTCAATCTCCTGATTGGAGGACTGGACAATTTGAGAGGAGAACGCCGAGTCAACAGCGATCAAAACGCCACCACCATTACGGATAGTCCGATCATGTCTATATATTAAATATTTTGAGGGGAAAATTGAAGCATCAGCAATATCAGGCTTCAGCCAAGTCTCAGTAAAGGCAAGAATATGAAAGTCAAAGGCTGTACTATCTACATAGAGTCTAGACAGTTTAGTCCCCGTACGTTCTGATAGGCCAGAGTTAGGGACGAAATTAGTTTTTTGACTCGCCAACAGGTGCAGACGAGCCGGAAGGAACGTTATTCACAGAGGCAGGTAGCAAACTAATCGGAGGCCGATTCTTCTTTTTTATTGTATAATCTTTTACAACAAGGTGTTCCGGCCAAAAATCTTTATGACATATTTGGCCAAAAAGATCTGGGGAGACACCTATTTTAAAGGACGAAATGTCCCGAGTATATGAGAAACGGAACTTTTCCACCGCAATGTTTGGTGCTTGAACTTTTCCCTGGATGTAGGCTATGACTTCTTCAGAAGTAGTATTGGGATCAAGCCTCGAAATAAGAATTTGCTTTTTGAGTGGAACTACAACAAGGGAACTAGGAATACTAGGCACAGCTGTAGCGGCTACAGCAGACGCGGCAGCAGCTGAAGCAGCCAGCACTTTACTAGCTCCTCTTGTAACTACTTTATTGGCAATATTCCTGGAAACGGATGTTTGCGCGGACGGTTCGGAAACTACAACCGATATCGTGTTAGTAGGTGGGATACTGTCTCCAGGGGAAATGGGAAGAGACTCCACACCTGCCAAAGCCGGACTCCTAAACGACATCAGCTGCTGTACATTTGGTGACATAGGGTCAATGTCGAAAGCCGAAACTGGTAGAGACGAAAGTGCCGACGGACTGAGGGACGCGCCCTGAAACCTGGCCCTCTTGCGCGTCGGAGATTCAATCAAAAGTTTAGAACTTCTGAATTGAACCTCCATCGCCAAAAGCTCCTCTTGGAGCTTATGAACGCCAGCTGACAGGGTTTTAAACGCTTCCCCAGTCCGTTTCATAAAACTTCGCATCTCGAGCTCCAAACCACGACACGAATCACAGCCCCATTTAAGGCCGTCACCCTGTGCAATACTGTCCCGCACCTTGACTGTGTAACCAACACATTTAAAGTGCATTGCATTGTCACACAGCCAACAGTAAAGAAAGTCTTCACTGGTCTTGCTGGGATTATTGCAATTATATTTGCAACAGACAGACATTATTAAATAATTGATTTATACAAAAACAAATTATAAATCAATATGTAAATAAAAAGAAAACTGTATATGTATGTATGTAAAGAGAGACGTATACAAACCAAGGCAAAAGCTAACTGCAATATGCAAATTAGAAAGAGAAAACAAAAAGAGAGAATATTTGTACTTATCTGTATTAAAACACACAACAACAAAAACTTGTCACAAGCGCGAAGTTAACGGCCGCGAGCGCGATCAAAAGAGAAAACAAAAGAATAGAGAGCACCAACACCACACAAACAAAAGCAAACTATGAACTGTTAATTGAGAGCGCGGGTGGGAGCAAAAGATAGAACGAAATCAAAAACTAAGCAGCGCAACAACAAAATTATATTTGCGTTTGTTAAAGTTTTGATTATAAATTTATATAAATGTTTGTAAATTTAACGCAAACTTCGCGATGAGTATAGCGATTTATTAAGAATTAGTAAGGCAATGAATTTAAATTGAATATTATAAATTAGCTTCACGAAAGAATGAAAAACAAAAATTAAACGAGAGCGCAAAAAAAAAAAACACGACCGACTTCGATGAGTGACAATATGTATTGTGTCATACAAGCCTATGTGCAAAATTTCAGCTCTGTAGCTCTTACGGTCTGGGAGGAGTTTGCCTTGATACAGACGGACGGACGAACGGACATGGCTATTTGAACTCGTGTCGTCGTGCTGATCAAGAATATATACATATACTTTGTATGGTCGGAGATGCTTCGATCTATGCGTTGCACACTTCTGACCAAAATTAATGAGCAAGAATATACAAAAACAAAGAACAAGTATCACAGAGTCGCGGGTAGGCAAAAGACGAGAGCGGAAATCAAACAAGAATAGGAAAGAGCGGGAGAGCGCGTAAAATTGAACACATGCAACAACAATTTGTACGCAAGAGCGCGAGAGTTAGTTACAACGGTAAAGACAAAATGCAAGTATTGTTGTAAGTTTTGATTTATGTATATTTAAACAAAACCACAAAAGCGATTAAAAGAATTCGCGAAATGAAAATAAAATTCGGATGCTGAGATTATTATTAAACCGATAATAAGATTAAAAGTTATAGAAAGGTATTTAATCGCGAGAAAAAAATTAAATATTATAAGCGCAAAAAAAAAACACGTCCGTCTTCTGCAACGACTGAAAGTGTGCTGGTTAATATAAATTTTTTTTTTTCAATTGATTGATTGTTTTCTTTGGTGTTTAACTGTCCTCTATTTATGTGTATTTCGTGTATTGTTTTAACACAACAACATCAGTAACACATAATTATTGTCCAAGAGGCCGTGAGTTAAGCCCACCCGCCGACGAATCAGAAGCGGCGCCAAAAAGGCCAAGAAGGGTCCAGACAGGTCTAAAAGAACAGATTACAGAGCTCGGCGCAATAGTCGACCAAATAACGGCAATGGTCACTATTTCTGCTCCAAGCCAGCATTCGAATGTAAATTGTGGAATGAAGGATAAATTGGCAAGAATGAAGAAGGTGTTGGATGGTATAAAAACCCAACTCCAAATCAGACCGCGGGCCAATAAGCCAAACCAAGAGATGCGGCCATTGACGTTTGCGGCTATTGTGGCAAAAAGTGCTACACCACAAGTAGCAGGTACAAAAGCGGAAGGCAAAGGATCGAAAAGCTAAAACACTTTCCAGCGCAGCACTAAGTCAGCCAACTACCCATACTACGACTGCTGCTGAATCGGTAAAGGGTACCGCCCCTAACAAAAAGTCACCCATAAGTGGGAAACGGTCAAAAGAGCTAAAGGCAAGAGTAGAAGACGGTCTGATGCTTTGATAGTGCAATGCAGTGACCCTGCAAACTACGCAAAAGTACTGGAGGCAGTCCTGACTGACCCTGCCATGCTCACACACAAGGAAGGAGTAAGTGGAGTGCGTCGAACAGCAGCAGGAGAACTTCTCCTGGAGATGAAGAAAAATGATGACGGCGGTACGCTAGCCCTACACAAGGCGTTACAGCAAGCGCTTGAAGACGAAGGACGGGTCAAGATCATCACTGAAAGGTTCACACTCGATATAAGGGGTATACAGTTCTATTCTAAACTCGAGGACGTTTAAAATGCAGCCAAAATATTACCGGAGGAAACTCTGCAAGAGCAATCGTTTCCAAAGATGCGGAAGGCATATGGCGGTACACAAACTGCAACATTGCTGCTGAATGCCAATAGGCATCAAAAATCGTTGCTGCCAAAACGGTGCGCATTGGCCTTGCAGAATGCAGGATAAAAACAACATGGGCGCTGCAATGTGGAGTTGCAGCGTTAAATCACGGCAAGAGGAAGAATCCTGCTTGAACGAGAGTCATATATACGACATATATACGCACAGTGACCACAGTGCAATAATATTCGAGTGTGGTGGCCAAACAACGCGTTTGGCCCGGCCTAAGTTCTCGATCTGGTCGCAAGATACCCTATCCTCGCTTAAGATGCTTGTTCTTGTTTATGATGAAGAGGAAGAAAGCAGGCGATGCAGAAACCCAGGTGAAATGCCTATGTTCTGCCAAGACAGAGGCTGGTACTACTCCCAAAAGGACGACCTTTCAGCGTACAGGCTTTGCATTATAGATGTGCTGGGAAAGGTTTTCGAATCGATCACTCGCAACAGCACCAGTTTGGCTTCCGAAAGAAGCGTTGTACGGTCGACGCAATACACTGTCACCGAAATAGCCAAAAACGCCATAGAGGCCATACGATGGAAAGGAGGAGGAAGAATACTGCCTTATCGCCACTCTTAATTCCAAAACGTATTCAACTCAGCGAGATGGATTTGCATAATCGAGTCTTTGCAGCGCTTGGCTGTACCAGAATACCTGGTTGCAATGATTTGTAATTATTTCGAAGACCGGATACTGATGTACAAAACGGACAAAGGGCAACATAAACATAAAATAACAGGCGAAGGCCCACAAAGTTCTGTTCTTGGTCCAACACTGTGGAACGTCATTTATGTAGCAGTGCTTCGTCTGGACATTCCGCCAAAGACGCAAATCATCTGATTCCCAGACGACATAGCAGTGGACATAGTGGCAAAGGAACTGGGAGAAGCGAAGGCCAGGATCAACGACGCCGTGCTGTCAATTGTTTCTTGGCTGCAAAGGAATTCTCCGACTCTGGCCGCACACAGAACAGTAGCCGTACTATTCAGCGGCGGAAAACGTGTTGAGGCTGCAACCATTAATGTTGCAGGTTGCGTCATCCACTCCAAGTCGGCAATCAGATATCTTGGGGTGATGGTTGACCATAGGCTAAGATATAAGCACCATCTCCAGCATGTAGCAGCAAGGGCAACCTCAGCCATAGTAAAGTTAATGTCCAACCGCGGTGGCCACCCACAGAAAAGCAGATTGCTCATCACCACGCTGGTACGATCCGTGTTCCCAAATGCATCATACAGCCGCGCCTGCAGTATTCGTATCCGAAGATGCTGCCTAGGTTCTATCGGGAATGGCGCCACTCGATATCGTTGCTTTAGAGAACAGAAGCAACAGTACAGCAGCTCAAAAAGGAATGGTGTCTTCTCGAACATGGCAGGACCGCTGGCGCCATTCTCCCAATGGACGCTGAACAAGCCGCCTTATACTTAATAAGCGGGAATGGGTGAGTAGGCCGCACGCCCAAACAGATGCAGGATCAATTTCAATTTGGGTTTGTGCCTACAGACTTAAAGACGTTATATTTAATTATATTTTTTGATTTAAGGTAATATTTATTTGTTTATTTGTATACTAGCAAACCGGGCGAACTTCGTTTCGCCAACTGATGGCTTTCTTTTTTTGTAACATTTCGTTTGGGGATTAAAAGATGAAGAAAATTTTTTTTTGCAAAAGGTATTATAAAATTGGTCAGATGTTTGTAACGCACAAAAGAAGACGTTTCCCCCCATAAAGTATATATATTCTTGATCAGCATGAGAAGCTGAGTCGATATAGCCATTTCCGTCTGTCCGTCCGTCCGCCGGTGCGTACGCGCTTTACTCAGCCATCTTAACAGCTATCGCGATGAAATTTTTTTTCGGGGGCTTTTTATTACCCGGGTGAGATCAAGTATGAAAATTGTCACGATCGGACCACAATATCATATAGCTCTAGAAGAAACATTTTTATAAAACAATTTTTATCCCCATGAAATTTACCGGCATCATCAAATCAACAGAGCACATGCATACACACAGACGCAACGCTACATAAACTGTACATGTATGCGTGCGTTGCTTTGCTTAATGAATGAGGGAAGGAGAAGAAAAAATTGTAGTATGAAGAGTAAAATTCTTTTGTTTGAATATTGATGAATTGAATTGCAGAAAACAAATTTTGAACGTGTAAAATTATTATTGTCAAGGACTGCAAGGGTAGATAAACTTCTACATAGCCGAATTTAACTTCCTTGATATTTTTTTGTTCATTTTCCGCAATTTTTTCAAATTTTTGGTTAATTTTTCTAATTTTTGTTAATTTTTGCTCAATTTTTCTTAATTTGTTCTTATTTTTTAATAGAGAGCTGCTCGGCTTCACTCAAAACATATAAAGAAATGAATGGAATCGAACTGAATTGAATTGAGTGAGTGCTTGCTAGCACTGGAGTGAATGTGTGTGAGTGTGAATGTATATTGCTTCTCATAACTCACAGCATCCAACGAAAAAATTTGTTCTTATTATTTACTAATTTTTTCGAAATTTTTCCTACTTGTTAAAAAAAAATTTTTAAAAGAAATTTAATTTTTTCTTCATTTGAAATCTATACTCGTTCAAAAATATTAATTTAGGTCAGAAGTGTGCAACGCAATGAAGAAAGCATCTCCAACCATATAAAGTATATTCATATTGTGGGAACCAGCACCGAGATGCTAAGCGGCAATCGACGCCTACAACTCTAACTCTCTCTCTCTCTCTCTCTCTATGATTATTATTACCTCTCTCTCTTGGTTAATTAGTATATGTATTTAGTATATTTGTGACAATCAAAGCGGCTTCATCGAAGCGGGAGAATATACCTGTGTTTATGAATTTGGAAGTAACGTGTTTTATTGGAAAGTACCGGGTTATTACATTGGCGACGAGGTAAAAAAAAAAACAATTAATTAAAAACAATATAGTTAAATAGTGAAAAGGAAAAAAAAAGGAAAAGAGAAACATTAGCAATATATAAATGCAGCGTGGCTGTACCAGTGCAAGTCCAATGCCTACGATCCGTTAGTTTTTTTTATTTCTTTTCTTCCTTTCGTTTTGCGTTCTCTGTGCTTACGAGTTCAAAGAGAAAAACAGAAGTAGAAATATTTTTTTTTTAAGAGAAACCCTAAAACGGTGTAATCATATTAAAAAAAAGTCAAATGCACTTTTCACTCATAATAAAAGAAAAAAGAGAAGAAAGCGAAAAGAAATCTGACAAATGTCAGAGGCGAAATGCCGATTAATTATTAAACAAATGTTTAATAAAGAAGTATCTGTCAAAGGTCAGAGGTGGAAACCGATAAGATATTAAACAAATGTTTAATAAGAAGAACTATCTGACAAAGGTCAGATACGATAAGCCGATAAGGTGTTAAACAGATGTTTAATAACAAAAACTATCTGGCAAAAGTCAGAGGCTAAAAGCCGATAAGAGATTAAACAAATGATACAAAGATATTATCTGACAGTGGTCAGTGGCAGTCTGCCGATGGAAAATTAATAGAACAAATGTGTTGGGAATATTCGATAAAACGCAACTTGCTCGACAGAAGCATTTAATGAATGGTTGATTTTTGTTTTCAGACAAACATCTATACTTATTCGCAATGTCCGAAAGCGTCTTAAAACCTTTTCTGTGTGAAAGTTTGGGGAACGCATTGCTCCAAAATGAATGGGAAAAGTGGCTGCGCGCTTTTAAGATTTATCTGGAAGTGGAAGAAGTCAAATCTGTAATTCAGAAAAGAACAAAATTATAACATTTGGGTGGTATCCAATTGCAGACCAATTGTGCCATAGTAGAATTTAACGAGGCCGATCAAAATGTGGTTTTTTTATGCTAGTCGATAAACTGTCAGCTTACTTCTCAGCCAAGCAAAACTCGACTTTTGAAAGACACCTTTTTAGGAAAATCTCTCCTGAAGAAGGTGAAACATTTGGAAAGTTTATTTTGCGTTTGCGCCAACAAATCAAAAAGTGTAATTTCGGGCCTACGAAACCCGAAATAGAAGAAATTTGTTTAAAAGACATCTAGGCTAGTACGGAACTAAAAAAGAAATTATTGGAAAAAGAACAAACTTTAAGCGAAATCATCGAAGCCTGCCAGGTGGACGAGGAAATCATAAATAAAATCACTAATATCAAATCAAGGAAAATTAATAGGAGTGATTGTGGAAGGTGCGGACGGTCAGGACACAAAGAAGATAGTCAGATGTGCCCAGCACGCAAGATTAAATGAAACCGATGCTCTCGTGTGGGTCCTTTTGCCCGCAGATGCAGAACAAACCTTAAACGCCCATACCCACAGTCAAATGACAAGGAAGCAATGGGAAATTCCAAACGCAAATATGTGCACCGAATTGAAGAAGATAATCCAGTGGAAAAGAAGACAATCCAACGGAATTGTTTTAAGATAGACAGTGACGAGGAGTTTGAAGAGATGCCGAATTGGAGGTGCAGATGTTTCCCTAGTAATTGATTCTGGATCCCGGTTTAACCTTATCTCGCAAGACGATTGGTTAACTCTTCAATTAAAGAAAGCAACAGTTTTTAACGTCCGCGGAAATTCGCAAAGTCAATTTAGGGGATACGCCTCACATAAAATCCTTAAAGTTATTTGTATTTTTGAGGCATCGATATCAATCAAGTAGAACCCCGAGCTGATTGCATCCTTCTTTGTAATTGAAAAAGGACGGCAGTCACTGCTGGGACGGGAAACAGCAACGAAGTTTAATGTTCTGCGAGTTGGACTACCGGTTAACAACATTGAGATTGTGCCACTATTTCCCAAGTGGAAAGGTATTAGTGTGAAACTAACAATAGACCCCTACGTTGATCCTGTGAAACAACCAAGAAAGTCAATGCTAAGTTGGAGGAAGCCTACAATCTGGACATTATTGAACCGGTCAAGGGTCACAGCCCGTGGATCTCTCCAATGGTGATCGCGTTCAAAGAAAGTGGTAATATTCGAATATGTTTGGATATGAGGCAAGCCAACCGTGCGATTCTTCGTGAGAACTACCCTTTGCCGACATTTGAATCTTTTATGACTAAATTAAGAAATGCCAGAATCTTTTCACGACTCGATCTAAAGGACGCGTACCATCAATTGGAGTTAGATGAAACAAGTAGGCAGATAACAACTTTTATTACACCGAAGGGGTTATTTAGGTATAAGGGACTAATGTTTGGTTTAAATGCGGCGCCGGAAATCTTCCAACGACGAATGGAAGAACTCTTCGCACCATGCAACAACGTGATGAATTACATCGACGATGTAATAATTTTTGGAAGTAGCAAAGAAGAGCACGATAAGGCACTGGAAAAGGTTCGAAGCGTTTTCAATAATAATAATGGTCTTCTAAACAATGAGAAATGCATTTGGTAGACAAATAGAATTAAATTTTTGGGATACATTTTAACAGACAAAGGAATTGAAGTAGATCCTGATAAAATTGAATCTATTAGATTATTTCGGGCACCCAAAAATAAGGAAGAGACTCGTAGTTTCCTAGGACTAGTTACCTATGTGGGCAAGTTCATTGCAGACCTAGCGGACCAAACAGAGCCTTTACGTGAGCTTTTAAAGAAAGATCGGAAGTTTATTTGGGGACCAGCTGAAGAAAATGGGTTTCAAAAGCTAAAGTTAGCTTTAACTAAAATCCCGAGTCTCTCATATTTTAACCCTAAAAATAAAACGCGACTAATCGCTGATGCTAGTCCGGTTGCTCTAGGTGCAGTACTGTTGCAATTTAACGATGAGGGCGAGCCCAATATAATTGCATTTGCTAGTAGGAGCTTAACGAATATAGAAAAGCGATACTTCCAAACGGAAAAGAAGAGTTTAGCTTTGGTCTGGGCGGTAGAGAAATACTATTTTTATCTGATAGGTCTAGAGTTCGAATTAGTGACTGACCACAAACCACTAGAAACCATTTTCAAGCCAACATCAAAGCCTCCAGCGCGTATCGAAAGATGGCTTCTGCGTCTTCAAGCGTATAAGTTTAAAGTCATTTACAAATCAGGAAAGGAAAACATAGCTGATAGTTTGTCCCGTTTGTGTGAGCAAACGCCAACCAGTTCTTACGACATCAAGGGTGAGCATAGCATATTGCGAATTATTGAAAACGCTACACCAATATCAATATCGATATCTGAAATAGCTGAAAACAGCACACAGGATGAGGAAATATTAGACGCAATGGTGTGCCTTCAGCAAGGTTCTTGGGACTCGGCAATGTCAAATAAATTATACCCATTTCGACATGAACTGTCAACTATTGGAACAATCATGCTAAGAGGAGTTCGGATTGTTATTCCGGCACCATTGAGACAGAAAGTGTTGGTGCTGGCACATGAGGGACAGAATTTCCGAATGGGCCATGGATTTCGGTCGCTACAGATCTTTTAGGGCCACTACCAAACAATGAATATATTTTTGTCTTAATAGACTATTCCTCTAGATACATTGAAGTTAAATTACTTCGCTCCATTACATCGGAATCACTAATTGGGGAGTGTGGGGAAATTTTCAGTAGGCTTGGTTACCCGAAAGAGTTACGAACCGATAATGGCCGACAATATGTAAGCCTTGAATTCAGAAACTATTGTAAATCATGTAAATCGAGCAAATAACAACACCCCCATATTGGCCACAGTCTAACGGCGAGGTCGAGAATATGAACAAGGCATTAGTCAAGCGGTTGAAACTCATCAAAACAAGAAAAATCTAAAGGATGAAATTCAAGCTTTCACACTGATGTATAATGTAACCCCTCATGGGACCACAGGCTCCGCTCCTACAGAGCTGATGTTCAATCGAGTCATTAGCCCTTTCGACCCCAACTTTTTTCCTGTGGAATGAAAATTTTTTTTTACTCTCAATCTTTTTATATCAATTTTAGAAGAATTTAGGACAAAATTTTAAGTCGCAACGCCCACCGGTTTGGGGGCTACGGAAAGTTGCTTGTGAGCAACATTGGGCCATATACATTGGTATACAAAACAAAGAAATTTTTTTTTTAACAAGTTTAAATGATTTTTATTGATTTCAAATAATTAGGTATGAAAAGTCAAAAAACTGTTTTTGTTGTTATTACAACAAATGTTGACTTTACATTTACGGCATTTGGACATTGGTGTCGCAGTCTTGCACAATTTGCAACGTCCTCTTTCACCAAATACAACCCAATGTTCCATATTATCATTTCGCTGGGAGATTGAAGAATTTGGCTGGTACTTGAACTTGAAATTTTTATTCGATGCACCTGCAGCTTATTGAAAATAACTTTGCCAACTGATCTTCAAACGTATTTTTTTTCGCATATTTTGGGTACATTCTTGAAAGCACCGTTATCACTGCGGAAGAGCAGACAAAAACAAAATAAGAGCTGTTTAGCTCTTAATCAGCTGATGTTGCTCACAGGCAACGCTGGGGTCGAAAGGGTTAGGGATAAAATCCCGGGAATGGGAGTGTTTACAGACTCAGCGGAAAGGGATAATGACTGCATCAATAAACAAAATGGAAAGGAAACTGCAGACAAAAGGAGAGGAGCAAAGGAAGTAAATATCAATGTAGGAGATAAGGTGGTTCTTAAGAATGTAGTTTTTCCCCACAAACTAACACCAAATTTTGACACTACTGAATACGAAGTCTTGAATAAACAAGGGAATATAGTACAAGTATGTGGGGGAAGCAAAACACTCATAAGAAATGCAAATCACCTTAAAAGGGTCCCTGGTGATACGGAATTGTCCGATGCTACCAACACAAAATCGTTTCCAATATCTTCTACAAACCAAACTCCACAGCCAGCCGCACAACTCGAGGAGCAAGCACCAGAAGATGATTACGAAAACTCCACCGAGGGATTAAAGCTTAGGGATGTGGGAACCAGCACCGAGATGCTAAGCGGCAATCGACGCCTACAACTCTAACTCTCTCTCTCTCTCTCTCTATGATCCATTATTACCTCTCTCTCTCTTGGTTCTAATTAGTATATATGTATTTAGTATATTTGTGACAATCAAAGCCGCCGCATCGAAGCGGGAGAATATACCTGTGTTTATGAATTTGGAAGTAACGCGTTTTATTGGAAAGTACCGGGTTATTACACATATATTGACGCGGTCAAAGTTATATCAACAACAAATTTAATTGTGTCAGAGTTCTTTTTATCCTAATTTGTTCAACTGACTATTTTGCTATCTAACTATTTTTAACGTTAATAAACAACAACTATTGTATACGATATTAAAAACGATTTAAAAGATTTTAAGCGCAAGAGAGACAGATATAGTATTACCCAAGTACGTCCAGAAGCAATGCAGACGAATCGTGGCAGACTGGCGCCGAAGAATCAAAGAGAGATAACGGAAACGTGTAATACATGCACACGAATGTGCGCAGCAGCGAGTTGGAGATGCTGATCAGAATGTTGGCAGTTAAATTTGAAGACAGTGGTTCACAATGCAACGATAATTTTTCAAACGTTACAGTCGATAGTTTTGCAAAGGTGGTAGCAGACTTCGATGGGACATCAATTAAAATTGGACAGTGGCTTAGGAATTTTGAAGAAAATGCGGAGTCATATCAGATGAAGGAGAAATAAAAGTATGTCAATGAACGAAATAAAATGATAAGCAATGTAAAGTTATTTTTATAAACGTCGCCAGAATGTCCAACTGAAGCCAGGCGTTCAAGCTGAGTCAAACTATAAAGGTAAACAGTTTCATTGCTTCAACTGTGGAGCCATAGATCATAAAAAAGCTGATTTTAATGTGGGTTCTAAATGCTTGAAGTGTAACGGCGTAGGCCATATATTAAAGGAGTGTCCTAAAAGAAAGCATAAGTAAGTACAAATACGAGGAACTTTTTCTGGATCGTCAGATGCAAAATCACGTCGAAGAATTGTTTGGTCTTAAAAATGTAGTTACAGTATAAAAATATTATATATTGGGGAGAGTGGGGTTAATCGGCCCATTATTTTTTAATCCATCATATATCCTGATCGGGAACTCGTATCCTTTCATATGAGCACTTAAATGAAAGGGTTATTCATTGGCCAACTATTGATCAAAGATAGTTTAACATTAAAACATTTGTTTTATAAAATGAATTAAATAAGTCGAACCGCCGACTTGGGTATACCATACACCAGGTGAAACAAATATTTCAAATTTCGAAAACCAAACATGCTTCATACTATGTGCTATCTCGCTCACTCTACAAACACACGAGCACTCTAGCGCCGCCACTAGCCAACGGCCAATTCTGCCTTTATCGACCGCTTAGTAAAATACGTTCATACGCATTTTGATTTAATTTAATTGCGATAGTCAAAAAACTACAGGAGGAAATCGGTTTTTTCTAAATTATGGAGGCGAAAGTGGGCATGGCAAAATATGAAAATATATATACTTTGCGCGCATGCTGAGCCAGTGTACATACCAAATTTGGTGACTTTAGCTTTGTTAGTCTTTAATCAAATCAGTTTCGTTTAATTTTCGGGGGCGGAAGTGGGTGTGGAAAAATTTTTATATAGCCAATATCTGCGCGTCTATTAAGCTGGTCTACATACCAAATTTAATGTCGGTAGCTATCATAGTTTTTAAGAAAATCAGTTTTATGTAAATTCCGGGGGCGAAAGGGGGCGTGGCAAAAAGTTTGAACAATTAGTTTCTGCGCGCTAACTAAACGAGTTCATAAATCAAATTTGATGTCTCTAGTTGTTGTACTTTTTAAGAAAAACAGTTTTATGTGATTCCTGTAACTATATACATTTACATACTACACGAGTATACATTCCAAATTTGGTGGCACTAGCTCTTATAGCCTCCGAGATCTGCGTGTTCATACAGACGGACGGACGGATGGACAGACGGACATGGCTAGATCGATTCGGCTGTTGATGCTGATCAAGAATATATATACTTAATGGGGTCGGAAAAGTTTTGGCGACTTTAATATACCATTTTACGCTATGGGTGTATGGTATAAAAAACTTTTTCTACCTCCAACAATGTTGATTGGTTCGGATTTTCATTTATGATTGTTAAATTCATTGTTTATATGGTAGCTATGTATGTGATATAGTATTTTGGGTCGTCTGATTTTAACATCTGTACTGTTTTTATCAATAACTAGTTTATATATCTGAATTTTATTCAAATATACATAGTTATGATTTTAAAAAGCCATATTTAAATTTCTACTTGTGCGCCATTTTGCCCCACCCTTACTTTTAGCATTTTTTTTTTTTTTTAACGTTTAATATATATTTGTTGAATCTCTTAAATTAGAGCCTAAGAACAAGTTGGAGATATTTTTCTTAATCTAGTACTTAAGATAAATCCTGGGGATATTGCAGGCGGCCCGAATCACTTGTTATTGGGTTGGTCTGTCATTTCTTTTAAGACGAGTTCTACTATTAGTTCGCTTAAGGGAATTGGCAAGAACATTTGGGTGTGCATCCAGTTTCGCAGAATACTTTAGTTGTTGACTACCTATTTCAGATTTTACGCTAGGTATATTTAGATCATTTTGAATGTTGTCGTTCCGTATATACCACGGGGCCCCCGTGATTGATCTTAAAATCTTCGACTGCGCTCTTTGTATAATATCGACATTGCTGGTACTTGCATTTCCCCATAGTACGGCTCCGTAAGTCCAGATGGGTTTCAGTACGGAGTTGTATAGGAGGACTTTATACTCCAGACGTAGAGGGGACCGAGCATTGATGATCCAATGTAGGCTACTCGTTTTCAGTTTAAGCTGTGACTTTTTTGCTGCGATGTGCTTGCGCCAAGTTAGTCTTCTGTCTAGGTGGATGCCAAGGTAAGTAACATCCACAGCTTGAAGAACTGGTACGTTGTTTAACATTAGTGCTGGACAGTTTCTTCTGTTAAGCGTAAATGTAACATGTTTGCATTTCTGCTCGTTGACCCGGATACGCCAGGTTGCTAGCCATTCCTCTACCACCTTGAGATGTTCCTCTAATTTTGCAGAGGCTTGTATTGGGCATTTGGATCTGCTGAGGATTGCCGTGTCATCGGCAAAAGTGGACGTTGTAAGTCCTAAACTCGTTGGTAAGTCTGCAGTGTACAGTAGGTAGAGCAATGGGCCGAGTACACTGCCTTGCGGTACACCAGCTTTGATTTCAAAATCAGCCGAGACGGAGCCATTACATTTTACAGCGAATTGCCTATTGTAAAGATAAGATTCCATGAGTTTGTGGGTGTACTGTGGCAGTTTTTGCCGGATTTTGAACATCAGACTCTCCAGCCAAACTCTATCGAAAGCCTGGGCAACGTCGAGAAAGACAGCCGCCAGTATTTTTTTAGTTCGAATGCTGTTCGTATTTCGGATGTTATGCGATTGACTTGTTCAATTGTACCATGTTTTTCGCGGAAGTCGAACTGGTGTGAAGGGATTGTGTTCTCCGATGCCAGATGTCGGATCTGCAGGACCTTTTCAAAAAGCTTCGAAAGACATGGCAGCAAACTAATTGGCCTATAGGATGATGGCTGGGTTTTGTCCTTTCCCACTTTAGGAATCATGATGATAGTGGACCTTTTCCATGTTCTTGGGAAGTAGCCAATTCTTATTATAGCGTTGAACAGTTTGCAGATGTATTGTATGGCAATGATAGGGAGTTCCAGGATCATTGTCGGTGTGATTAGGTCATGGCCAGGGGCTTTTTTTTGGCTTTATGTGGTTTTTAATAACTGCAGTGATTTCATCCGATTGGAGTTCCGAGTACTCACTATCCGTTAGTGTGCTCGAAGGGAAAAGTACAGATGAGTTTGATGTTGGATTTGGCTGGAAAACCATTTTAAGATGTGTGGCAAATACGGATGCCCCACCTTCGTCACTGCGGGCCCATCCACCGGTTGGACTCCTTATCGGTGAAATTGTCTCTGCAGGAGCGCTTAAAGTTGGGTGGGCTTTCCACAGAGGATGTTTAGTGCTGGTTGGGCTGAGCTTTTCTATGTATTTTCTTTGAGCCCAGCTTTCCTCTTGTCTTAACGCCTTGAAGAGGTTGCAATTAGCATGCCTTAGGCGACGTTTTGCTGCTGGTGAGCGAGTAATCTGCCATTCTCTTCTTAGACGTCGTTTTTCCGTTACTAATTGTCTATCCACCGGTTCGTAGGCCTGTCAACAGGTTTAGTGTAAGAAGAGGCAGGTGGAGTAGATACTCTTGCTGCAGCTCCCATCATAGACTCAAGTGCAGAGACGCACATATCAATGTCCTCTGCAGCATTCAGTTTCGGCGAACAGTCAATGTGGGCACTCATGTACATTTTAAATTTAAGCTAATTTGTTTTGTTGTTTGTAAGCCTATATGGGCGATCAAGTACTTGAGGTCTTGTTAATAGTGTGAATAGCACTGGAGAGTGATCGGAAGTTAAATCTAGCAGTGTATCCGCAGTGATCCGATTACGTGGAATCCTCTTGGTTACTGCGAAATCAATCAAGTCAGGCACTTTCTGTAGATCTGTGGGCCAATAAGTAGGCCTACCCGGTGAGACGCATCCATCTTATTGAGAGGGTTGACTATTGTGTTGTACAACTGCTTGCCTTTAGGATTTACCAGGCGAGATCCCCAGTGCGTATGTTTGGCGCTATAGCCCCCTGCTGCAATGAAGCGATCTCCGAGTGTGTTAAAGAAATCGGTAAATTCCTTTTCAGAGATTGAGAAGCGTGATGGGCAGTACAAGGCAACCAATGTAGTGTTGCCGCAGCAGGTTTGGACGGTTATAGCAGTTTCTTGTAGGTGCTGTGTTTCAAATCTGTTGAAGAACGAGTGTTTTATACGGTTTTTGATTAGGATACCAGTCCCGCCATGAGCTTTTCCGTCTGGATGGTTTGTTGCATAGAAGGTATATTTTGGTATTTGAAAATTATTTTTTGATGTTATATGTGTTTCCGAAATCAGCAAAACTTCGATTTCACTTGAGTCTAGGAATAGTTGCAGTTCATTTTTGTGCTTGGAGATGCCGTTAGCATTCCAAAGACATAGACGTAGGGAAGCCATTATTTATTCTCGATAAGCTTCTGGATAAGCAGGTTTTGATTCCGCATCAGTTCTTGCATACAGTTTTGCATGAACGTCATAAAAGTGGTCATGTTTTGATTGAGTGAGATCAATAGGGCTTCTAAGCCACTTGGAGTTTGCTGGCCAAGCTCTGGTACGCTAGGTTGCGGATTCTGTAGATAGTGGAGTGACGGGGTCTCTTTTTGCGGGCTCCGTCTGTCCAGTTCGGAGCACACTAGCGAAGGATACACTAGGACTGGTTGTAGCAGGCATGTTAGATGATCTAACAGCCTTGGCGAAGAATACCTCCGGTGTAGTTTTAGAGGCGTTGACGGTGACTTTTGGTCCAGCTGGGGGCTTGCGCCCGTTTAGGTGAGATTTAAGATCCTTGAAGACAGGACATCCTCTGTAGTTGGCCGTGTGGTTCCCTCCACAGTTACTGCATAATCTTAGTGCGACATTGTTTCTGTCCTTGGTGCAAATGCCATCTTTATGATGTTCGCCACAGCCAACACACACTGACCTGAGATTGCAGTTGTTAGAGGTGTGATTGTATTCCTGGCAGTTTTTACACTGCGGTGGTTGGTGTCTCTTATGGGGCTCCTCTACGGTGATTCTTCTGTGCAATAGGAGCTGTAGGTTGTAGATTGGGTGCACTTCATTTGGCTTCGACCGCTTTGCATCTGGTTGGAGCTCGATTTTAAAGAGCGGCTGTGCGACTTTGTTCCTGTTGATGATGTTGACAACGGATTTGACCGCAAACCCTTTTTCGACCAACGCGTCTGCTATTTCTTGAGTAGGGACCGATGGCTCAATCCCCTTCAACACAACCTGGAGCCCTTTACTGCTTTTTAGTTGGTAGGTATAGAAGTTGATGTTAGCATTACGGAGGTACTTTTCGATGATGCGGAAATTGTCCTCAGTTTGGGTTTGACATTTAATTTCTTTAATGTTACCCCATTGAGAGGGGATACAACAAACTTATTTGCCCCAACTGTTTCTACTAGCTTCGAAATCAGGGCGCTGTAGTTGGCTCCACGGATGTATAAGGGGGGTGGTCTAGCCGATTTAACATTATCTACAGCGCCGGCTTGGTCATCTTGCTGATCGGCAAGAATTTTAAAACGATTCCCGCTAAGGGGTGCTACTCGTTCATTTGGTTTGGTTATTTTCGGCGTGTTGCCACTTTTATTCTTTTGCGGGCTTAGCTTCCGCTTAGTTATTTTAATATATCTATCCATTCCAGTTTGGACAGAAGTCGTTGGGTTTACTATTGTGGCTGACTCAGGGCGACTTGTCGTTGACGGCTTGAGGCAGGTCAATACTTCGGCAGACGTTGCAGTAGTTGCTGTCAACGAGCTGACGGTGCTGGTCGGTGCAATCGGTGACCCAGTTATCGTTATTGATGGAGAAGCACACTGCTCTCTCCACGGTAAGTTGCTTTTGATTGCTGAGTGGCTGGCACTTTCGGTGTTATTGCTTACGTTAGCATTCAGTGGGGTCGGCGACACCACCGAAAAGTACGCGTTGTTGCGTTGGACCGAGAGTCGACGCTCACGTTGTTGTTGTACAATTAGTTCTTGTAGCTGTTGCTGTTGGGGATCGAGAGAGCTTGGGCCCGAATTGGTGGACATGGCTTTTGTAAAAATTACGCACTTTGTTGTTGCAACTTAGTATTTATTGCTATTAGAGCAATCTAATAGCAATATGATTGTAAATAGGCGTCTCTGATGCGACTGAGAGCCCTACACAAATTTTTGCAAACGCGGTCTTTTTTTTGCACTCAATTTTTGCGGAGTGCATTAAAAAACACGTCTGTACACGGCCGCAGTTAAATTGTATATGATATTAGCATTTTAAACTAAAAATTTTAAAACTGTGTGAATTTTTTTGGAAACGAAATGCACAGAAATGCTTCTTCTTCCAATTCAATACAAAATGTATCATAAAAGTCTTCATCAGTGTCTTCAGAATTGTCTTCGTCTTCTTGGCTTTCGGTTAAACCAGCATACCTTCCACATGTTTCAGAAGAATTGTATTCCTCTAAAAGTTTAAAAACTTTTGTTGGCAAATTCTTTTTCCTGTTTCGCCTAACTCGTTCTTTAAACTAACTATTTTGCAACCGACTGCTCTTTCTAGCATGTAATTTCGATCGCTTTTATAAATTTTATTTCGTGCTTTAGACGCGTTTTTTTTCAAAACCCCCACTGGAACTATACAGCTATCCATTATTTGATGTCCATGCACGAAAATTTTATGGATGGAGACATTGGATACCAAATATATTTTCACATATACAAGTTAGCACACCCACGAGGCCTCTTTCTTCTCCTCTCATTCAACAAGCACCCCTGGGACGCCTTTCCATTTACAAGTCAGACCATGCCCCGCACCCCGGCCTCTCACATTACATAGGGACTCGATCGGCACACTCACATCGGTTAAAATACCCTCCCTCGATCTAAGTAATACTAGCCCCTTACCACACACACACCCCCATACATTCTAGGGACACTAACAGACCACACACACACGCGTATGACCTAAGTGCATCGCGACCTATATCACTTGTCACTTTTAGTCAACTAAGAAACCCACATCTTTCATTTTCTGTAAACACTTAACACACTTAGCCAAGTAAGCAACTTATATTTCCTAGTGTTTATGCGACTCAAGCAGATATGTGACCAAGACGACACAAGTTGGGTCACACTAGACACTTCACTTCCCTTTTCTAGCATAAGCACTTTTGTATTATTAGCCTAGCCATTCTTTGAATATTGCCGATAAGCAGCATTCGCCGCAAGAGGCGACCCACTTTGGACACGATACCAACGCCGCTGCCGACTGCATGACGCAGCGGCCAGCGCCTATAGGGCATCTCGGGGTATATTTAAGGGACCACGCTCGACAGAGCGGGCAGTCTTAGTTTAGACGTAGAACTAACTAAATCAACTACAACTAAATAAAATCTTATAACGTTCTAAATCAAGTGTTGTGTTGTGTGTCACTATAAAAACCCAGAACTCCCAAGTCCAATCCTTGTTCCTAAGGAAGGAAATGGTAAGAATATTAAAGTTTTTTTTCACACAGATCTTTAAATTTCATTTCATTTCATACACCTTATATTCGCAAGAAATAGTAATTGATATGATATGAAAGTTTCTTAGAAACTTAAAATGAATGAAAACAGCTCGACATTTTCAAAAGGTCTTCTTACGGTCTTGCCGTCATTGGTATTACCACTTTTATATTGCTTGGGACTGTCAATATAAGACCCTTGTACTGCTTTCGTTTAGGATATGTTTTGCTTGTCAGATCTTTTAGCTTCCATAGGAACGATCGGTGGAAAACATTGACTTTGATCAATATCTTAGTTATTTCCTATGCTAAGATTGTTGGCCGTTCTTTGGCAAACTTTAGCCTTTTAAAAAATAAAACCTTTTTCCACTTTGATAGCTATAGGTAAGGAAAGAGTTACCATAAAAGTTGCAAGGGTATACAAACTTTTACGCGGTCGAAGTTAGCCCCGGCCCTCTGGTTTTAAGTCAATTTTTTATGATATTTTTAATACAAACTCCAGAAATCTGATCCACGCATGTAAAGGGCTTACTCCATATTGAAGGCTTTTGGAATTAACCGTTAATATTCCTGAGTTGAAGTCAGTGGTTTTCAGCAGTTGATTGGGGTTTGCTCCATATAACGGGTATACTTGGCATGAATTAGTACCAGTTAAAACATTTAAAACCTTTCCTTTGGCATGAATTAGTACCAGTTAAAACATTTAAAACCTTTCCGTCAAATAATGTCATGTAGGGTTTGTAAGCCACGAGTATACTCTTTTATTTAAAATTATACTAATAATTATAAAGATTAGGTATTTGTGCATCCAATCTAAATTTTCCTTTCAATATCAGTTCGGTAGTTGTAATGTACACAACCGGAAATGATTCCAGATCATGTACATCTCCTCTTAGTCAAAGAATCTTTTTTGATCTATAGAGGCCTCTTGCAGTCCCTATACATCCGATGTCACGATTGGCAAGAGCACCATGAATCAGGCAGAAGCCAACACAAACGGGCTTAATGTATTGAGAAATTTGGATCCGGGTAGACTTCTGGCTGTCGGCTAGCAAACAATCTTTGGGGGGTTCTTTGGACCAACATGCTGTCAACACACCCGTACTACATAAAATAAAACAAAGTCCCTGTTGCACTACATAATTAAAAGAAACGAACTAGAAGGATAGCAAAAAAAAAAGGGATATTAGTATCGCACGAATAGGGAAGCTACTAAGATGTTATTGTAGCTTCGCGTCTTAACCCACCCAACCAATGATTTTCCTATCGCAAGATTCGGGAACATAATTAGCCCAACGCACACATTTCGCCACAAGGAAGATCACACACTCTTTACTCAAACATTATAATGGATATTTATTCACGAGGGTTACGGAATACTAAAATACTTCAATAAGTCTGAAACATAATCCGATTTGACTAAACTAAAATAATAATCATTATAATAAACGATACTCAAATTAAATAATAGGAACGATCGGTCGAAAACAGTGACTATTATCAATATCTTCGTTATTTCCTATGATTGTAGGCCATTCTTTTGCAAACACTTGCTGATGTCGTAGCGAATCGTAAGTGATGAGTGGGCTGCTAACAAAATTTCTTGGTCCGTTTTGGTGAATAATTTCTTAATTTCTTGCACTGCACTATGGGCGATTAGTTGATTTTGGCGGCATAAAGTCCACACATAGAGCTAGGCGCTTAATTTTTTTTTTAAGTGTTACTAATATTTTAGTTTGATTTCGGATTTTTTTTTAGTCAATTTGACCACGCCTTTATTTTCCGCCCCTTTATAACCCCGGCATCTGTACAAAAATTTCAATTTTTATTATAAAGCAAAGCATAAAAATAGAAAAAATAATATTTTACCATGTTTTAACAATATTCCAAACTCAAAAAATCAAAAAGTTAATAATCTTCTTCATCCAAAACAAAAGAATTCTCATGTTTGTCATCGCTTTCGTTGTCTGATTCGGTGTCTTCATCATTTCCAAAATTGTATGAACTCAGCTCTGATGTTGGACACTCTAAAAGGTTTATAACTTCTATTGGAAGCGGTTTCTTTTTCAAATTTTGCAGCCTCTTATTTATATAGTAGCTTGATATTAATGGATCAGATGAGTCCATGGCTCTATTAAAAACGTCAGCCATATTACTTAATCTAGAATTTTTTCTGGCATGAGAACGTCGGTCCATTTTATAATGTTTGTTACGAGCTTCTGATGCATTTTCACCCAAACATCCAACTGGAACTATACACAAATTTATACGGTCTGCTCCGTGAACTAATATTTTATGTACAGTTGGAGACATTGGGTACCACGGATATGTTTTCATATATAGATTAAAAGTGTCTTTACAAAATGGTCGGTACTTTTTTGGGCTGATCGAGAATTCACACGATATTGCTATTAATATATAGTAAAAATTATTCAAAATGACCTCATCAAACAATGTTATGGATGCAAACAATTTTGTATTTCCAAAGATTCGTCTCGCCGTGTTACCATCATTGCTGTTCCGTTCTGTTTTGGTATGCTAATATGCAAACCCATTACCTTCCATACTGTTTGCTGAATTTCCTTCTTTCTTATCATCATTTTATTTTTATCATCGCCTTTGATATGCCAGGTCTTTATATCCATACGGTACGATATATTCAAGACGAATTCCATAAATCGAATCTATGCATGTAATGGACTTACGCCGTATTTTAAAGAGCTAGGCTGTGGTTGAAATGTTTCAGAATTAAAATCTGTGAATTCGATACGTTTTTTGGGATTTACTTATTTATATAAACGAAACCAATAATAATTTAAGCACTTTCAACAGCATGAAATTTTTCGCGCCAATTTATATAATTGCGAGCTTTAACAGATCAGGTGGTTTGAAGGGCTGCCACAAAAAGAGAGTTGCCACCCCATAAAAAAAAATATTGTTTTTCAGCTAACTGAAGTGTTCACTATTAATAAAAAATAACATTTTCTTAATATTTCACCATAAATTTTATGACTTTATCCCGCCCATAGTGCACTGTCCAACATCAATATATTGGTTTTCTGGCTTTGCGAAATTGTTGGTACCAAAATTTGGGCTTAACATATGTCTGACAAAAAAAAAAATCATTTATATGTATGGGATAAATATGAAAGTTGTTAATGCTTTATTTTTTTTGTGAGGAAATGTATTATTACCTTGTACTGATTCAAAGCAATACAATTTATTTCAGTTAGAGCATTATGGTAGAACGTACCGAGGCTTAACAAATCTGTTTATTTGCAAAATTACTAAAATTTAATCAGCCAAAAAAAATGGCACTTACTCCAGAGCTATGAATTTCTCGAAATTGAGAACACTAATTTCTTTTGTTTAATCATATTACTAATACAAATCCTTCACAGATAGCTTACTTTTATGCGGACTTAAAGTTAATTATGTTGCTTAAATTGTTCTTTTTTGAGCAAAAATGAAAAGTTTATTATTACCTTACTGAAAAGAACTGTTCCGATTTACAAAAAAATTTATGAAGATAGTTCGTCAATGCTCTAGGGCTCGCTTTGATCGTCGTTTAGAGCCGAAGTCAATTGTCAAAATGACATTATCCGCTATTGGCATAATGGGGAAAAATATCAAAGAAGCTAACATCGGCTATGCCGAAATTTTTTTTTTTTGCAGTCCTTGGCAAAAATAATTTTACAAGTTCAAAATTTGTTTTCTGCAACTCAATTCATCAATATACAAATAAAACAATTTTACTCTTTTTACTACAATTTATTCTTCTTCTTCCCTCATTCCCTAAGCAAAACATCACACGCATACAAGTTAACTGTGGACACCCTGTACCCACAGAACGTAAAGAAAGCGCGAGGAAAGCCGAGTCAGCGTTATCAATGGTCAGCGAGCGAGCTTGAGGTCTGGGCCTCAACGTCGTCGGTCTGCAAAGCCAAGTCAGCGTCTCGCAACATTGTTGTGCAAACATCCGCTGGGTAATTCAATACCCTGCACGAGGCGCTAAAGCTGCAGTTTCTTGGCGCTGCCACCATAAGCCAGCGACGGCAGCGTCGCCGCTGCCGGCAATCGTAGCTCATATATTAAATATTCACTCTTTGTAGATTTAGATTGTAATTGCATATAATAAGAGGCAGTTCGCCCTAATAAATATTGCTCAAATAAATCTCGCTTAGTGCTCGTGTGTTGTTCAAAATATCTCGGGAACTATTCTAGTATAACTAAAGACAAAAACAAAACAGCAGTTCTTACGAGCTTAACAAAAAGTGAAAGTGATAGCAGTGCCAGCAGTCGACTGCCAGAACAACTATCCAGCAAATCCAGGTACACCAGATCCGCAGGAGCTCTCTGGGCAGCGGTAACGAATAAACAAATACAGGCGGAACTACAACAGCAGCAGGAGGGAGCTGGAGCAGAACATACAAAACAAACAGAATTATGTTTTAAGGGGGGAGGGGACGCACTACCCGAATAACGCAGGCAGAACAAAAAGAATAGTAACACGTCCGTACAACTCAGAAGTTTATTAGAGACTAATTGCGCGTGCCAGTAATTCAGTCGGGTAAGCGCAGTATTCAAATACAAAAAAGAGATAGATAGATGTATGCGTTCAAATACATACGCAATTAAAATACATGTGTGCATTGCTCTGGAAAGTTCTTGAACGTTACTTTTTTAACACACTTCCTCAATGCAACCATGTTTACAAAGTTAACTCAAATTTAACATATTCACAAAGTCATTATGCTTTTTCTTTGGCAAATTCTTAGTTAAAATATCCGCTATCATTAAATCAGTCGAAACATACTTCAACTCAACAAAACCTTCAGATACAGTTTGTCATACAAAATGAAATCTTGTATCTGTATGTTTTGTCCTAGAATGATGAACTGGATTCTTCGCCAACTGTTGGGCACTCAAGTTATCTCCATATACAACTGTTGGGGTCTCGGCATTTCCACATCCAAGCTCAATGATTAAGCGTCGCAAAACGATAGCTTCTTGCATGCGGTCGACAAAGCTATATACTCAGCTTCAGTGCTACTTAGCGGCACACTGCGCTGTTTCTCAGACTTCCAAGATATTGGGCCTCCGGCCAAAAAGAAAACATAGCCGGTATAGGACTTCCGGTCAGTTTTGTCACCACCCCAATCGACATCTACATATCCAGAAAAAGCTTGGCCGGTCCTATATCGTAGCTTTTTATCCATCATTGACGCCAAATACCGCAGGATGTGCTTCACACCTGCATCATGCTCTGAATGCGGATATTGATTTCGCTGAGCCAACTTTGCAACTGAATGCAATATATCCGGTCTGGTGGTTAGAGCCAGCCACATCAGTTCGCCAATTTGAGTCTGGTACGACCCTCCCTATGTCAACCCTCTTGCACTGCTTATTGTCGCATGCCACTTGATGCCCAGCGTTAAGAGGAGTAACCGCCGGTCTGCAGTTTTCGATACCGTATCGAATCAACATATCTTTGATATATTGGGAATGGCCTAGAGTAATAGGCCCAAGCTCACCGTCTCGATGAATCTCCATACCCAGGAATAGCTCAGTTGCACCCTTGTCTGTGCAATCGAACGCGTTTGATATCGCTGCTTTGATGGCATCCATCTTCTGTTTCGAACGACAAGCTATAAGGAGATCATCAACATAAACAAGAATTAATGTTAAGTCTTCTACACCATGGTTTTGGTATAGACACGGCTCACTACTACATGGTTTAAAACCCAAATCTCGTAATACAGCTTCCAGCTTAGAGTTCCATGCCCTTCCTGATTGTTTCAAACCGTAGATTGCCTTCTTTAAATGTAATGCGGCCTTTGGACGATTTTTGTCTGTGTACCCCATATACACCGTGTCCTCCAGATCGCTATTGAGGTATGCTGTGCATACGTCCATTTGATGTAAATAAAGATCCAACTCTGCTGCCACCGCCAAAACAAACCGTACGCTTTCTAATCGACATACAGGTGCATATGTATCGGTGTAGTTTACACCGAACTGCTGCGAGCATCCTTTCGCAACCAATCGCGCCTTAAAACGTTCTATGTCTCCCTGCGCAATCTTTTTCAGACTAAAAACCCATTTGCAGCCTATTGTTCGTTGTTTGTTTGTTAGGTCTATCAGCTCCCAAGTTTGATTTTTTACCAGAGCTCCAAACTCTTTGTCCATTGCCTCTTGCCACTGCGATGCATATGGTCCACTTATGGCATCCTCGTAGGTCGATGGAATTGGTACCTCACCAGCCACAATCGAAGCAAGTATATTATACTGTTTTCTCGGCCGTCCAGGTTTACCCGTTCTGATTACTCGTGGTCTGAAAATCCCACCATGCGATATTCCTTTCCTTTTGGTCGGAATTTACTTTCCTGGTGACCCTTGGATAGCGCAACTGCAACAGAACCAAAAACTTTAAGAAGAAACTTTGTTTACATATTCTCGTCCATTGTCACTGCGGATACATTTTAGCTTCTTCCCTGTCTGCCTCTCCACTAGACTCTTGAACTCCAAAAACTTGCCAAAACCCTCATCTTTGCCCTTGAGGAAATACACAAAAATTCGCCTAGATTTGTCATCAATAAATGTTAGGAAATAACGTGAACCACCTAGTGATTTCGTTCCAAAAGGTCCGCAGACATCACTATGAACCAATTGTAAAATTTCACTGGACCGACTTTCTGTCATCTTGGGAAATGGCTGAACATGTAAAATATGAGTAAAATTACTCACCATGCATGTCTTACATGGAGTATTGGGCGCGAAGTTGGTCACACTTAGCCCAGACTGATCTTCTCATCATGTACAGAGAAATCTGAAAACATACTCTTATCGCAACACATATGACTCGTCGCACCAGAATCCAAGCACCACTTCTCTCTTTTCATATTCTCTGCTTCCAAGGCATTTATCAAGCTACATTGCTTGTTCTCCATTTTCTCAGTGTACTTGAACTCTTTCTCTTTTTTATCGACTCTCTCTTTGCCGCACAGTGCTTTGACATGCCCTTGCCTGCCGCACTTGTAACAAGTAATTTGCGAACGATTACTCTGTGTGCGTGCATTTTGATTTCTGTTTCTGTTCTGCATAGCAACAAATGCCTCTTGCCCATTCTCTTTCGTTACAGTTAGACGTTTTCGTTCTGCTTCCTCTTTTAATTTTATGCAGAGAATTTCAAAACTGGGAAAATCGTCGCGCGTCTCGATGGCGACAACGAAATTCTCATACACTGGTGGTAAACTCGATAACAAAATGATAGTTCTTAACTCCTCATTTATTTGTACACCGGCGCCTGCAAGCTGATCTAACACATCAGAGAAACCATTTATATAACTGGCCATATCTTGACCGTCTGTCATACGTAAGCTTAGCAGCTTATTGTACAGCGATACCTTCCGCACCGGTCCCTTTGGCTGATGGACATCTCGTAGTCTTGTCCACGCCTCAAATGCCGTTAAACAATTTTTTATGTATGCCAATTGCGATGGTTTTACGCTCAACGTAATACTTGCTAGGGCCTTCCGATCCAATCCTCCAAGATCGACACCTTCCACCGTGGGCAAATTTACAGCCGTTACATCCCACAGGTCTGAATGCACTAACACGCTGCGCATTTGTATATTCCAAGAATCATAATTCTTTTCGTCCAACTTCTTGATGTGGTACAGATTACTCATGTTGTCTTTTGAGTCTCTTCTCCCGAATAAAGTTCGTAACTTATTCGTAGCTTTAATGCTCACTGATATAAATCGGTAAATATATCACTTCATTACTTTACTATTCAAAACCGTGCCCTGGGCCCATAACCTTTTGAGGGGGGAGGGACGCACAACCCGAATAACGCAGGCAGAGCAACAAGAATAGTAACACGTCCGTACAACTCAGAAGTTTATTAGAGACTAATTGCGCGTGCCAGTAATTCAGTCGGGCAAGCGCAGTATTCAAATACAAAAAAGAGATAGATAGATGTATGCGTTCAAATACATACGCAATTAGAATACATGTGTCCATTGCTCTGGAAAGTTCTTGAACGTTACTTTTTTAACATTATGTAAGTGAGCTCTTCATAATTTCGGATAAAGATCAGTGAATAGGAGAATCTTTTTAAATCGAATTAAATGTTGCATGTGTGAGTTTGTCATTTCATTTATATTGTGTTCCGTGACGGTTAGTGATTTTTGACGTATGAGTAATACGAGAAGATACAGTGACAGTAGCAACGACAGAATTCTAGATGTGTT
This sequence comes from Drosophila tropicalis, assembly GCF_018151085.1. NCBI lineage: Eukaryota > Metazoa > Arthropoda > Insecta > Diptera > Drosophilidae > Drosophila > Drosophila tropicalis. Next base: position 742,362 of record NW_027173405.1, read on the forward strand.
AATTAAAGAACTCGAACAAGTTAAAGTAACTGAAACAGTGACAAGTAAGGGAAATATGGACGCGGAACAGCTACGCTCGATCATTGGGGCTGCATTAGCAGCCCAAAAGCAAGAATATGACAAAAGAGAGGCTCAGATTAGGGCCGAATTCAAAACACAAGTTGATGAATTGGCAGGAAGGCTTAAAAGGTCAAACGTAGCGGTACCTGAAATTTAGGTCAAACGTAGCGGTACCTGAAATTTAGGTTTACGAGGATGCACAGATTATAGAGGGCATGCGCTGCGACGAACCCCTTGATGCGATGAAGAGTTTGCCAGTGCGCGCATGACACCTACGTCGCATGGCGACAGGCATCGCACACTTCATATAAAATTTTTAAAAATTACGACGGTAGCTCACGCCATTATCAGGCTATGGTTATCCTAAGGAACAGGATAAGGGGATCGGCAAATGCCATCCTTGCTTCATTTAATACACCCCTTTATTTCGAAGCTTTCTTATCGCGCCTTGATTTCACCTATAATGACAAAAAACCGATCCATATAATTATATTATAATAGAACAGGAGATGGGCACACTTAGACAAGGTAGCATGTCCATTTTAGAGTATTATGACGAGGTAGAGAAAAAGCTCACCTTGCTGACTAACAAGGCCAACATGACTTTTAAAGAACATTTGGCCACGGGTATGTGCGAAAAGTTTAGAGGCGACGCCTTAAGGGTTTTCATATCCGGGTTACGTCGTAATTTGACAGACGTGTTGTTTGCGGCTCACCCACCTGATTTGCCTACAGCTTTGGCTTTGGCACAGGAGATCGAGTCAAACCACGACAGGTACGCATTTGCGGCAAATTTTGCCAAGGGCGTAGAGGAGAAAGCTAACAAAAATGAAGCGCGGAACAATAACCGCCAAGGTCAGGCTCAGCAAGAGCATAAGCAATCTTCCCAAACTGGGCAAGGCAAAAGCTCTGCCTTTAGAAAACAAAGAGGTCAACAGAATGCAGAGAACACACAAGCTAAACTAGCAAGTGATAACAGCCCCGAACCAATGGAGGTAGATCCAGGGTCATCTAAATATAGGCAGCCTACTAATTACCAAAAGGGCCAGGGCTCCGATAAGACCAACGCTTATCAAGGACAGAAACGCTCAAATACGTCCGATCGCATGACGGGCCAGAGGCGTCAAAGGCTGAATCATTTGTCCGCTGGCAACACAGAACAAGAGGCATCATACAGCAAGAATGCTGATGATGAGGTTGCAGGAATAGAAGCCGACAGCGAGTACGAAAGCGATTCCGTCAACTTTCTAGTTAACAGCCTAAATTTTTTAGGGCAAAGTCCCTGCTGCCGTACTTACGGCGAAGAATAGCGGGGACAAGCGTTAAATTATTCATTGACACGGGCGCGTCTAAAAACTATCTAAAACCTCTCAAACATCTTAAGAACGTTAGCCCTGTCGAGACGAAGTTTGTCGTGCAGTCAATTCACGGCTCAAACAATGTAACACAAAAATGCACGCTGCCAATGTTTGGACAAACAGCGACATTTTTCATACTAAACAATCCACATTTGATGGGATAATTGGCCTCGACCTGTTAAAACAGGTTGACGCTGCCATAAGCCTGAAAGAAAGCAAGTTGTTGATTAAGGGTAGATCGGAAACGATACACTATCACAGTTGTTCTTGACATCGATGTGCCTTCTGCGATAAAGCCAGTATTTCTTCAAATGCTTAAGAATAATTGTAAGGCTTTTGGTTGACCCTAACGAGTCGCTGCCATACAATACAGCCGTCGTTGCCACAATTCGGACAACTAACAACAAAGAGGTTTACTCGAAGCTGTATCCATACCCACGGGGTGTGGAAGATTTTGTCACCTCAGAGATAAACGAACTCCTGAAAAATGGTGTCATAAGAAAATCGAAACTAAATCAAAAAACCATCGCAGATAAATACCCAATGCCAAGCATATCGATGATTCTGGCAAATCTGGGTAAAGCTAGGTTCTTCACAACGCTCGATCTCAAGTCCGGATATCACCAGATAACTTTGTCGGAGGAGGACAGGGAAAACAGAAAACAGCGTTCTCAGCGAATGGAGGGAAATACGAGTTCTGTCGACTCCCCTTCGGATTAAAAAATGCTGGTAGCATTTTCCAGAGGGCCATTGACGATGTCCTCCGGGAACAAATCGGTAGGAATTGTTTTGTCTATGCCGATGATGTTATCATCTTCTCCGAGAACGAAAAGGACCATGTAAAACACGTTGGGTGGGTCCTAATGAGCCTGCGTGATGCAAACATGAGGGTGGCTCAAGAGAAATCCCAGTTTTTCAAAAATAGTGTTGAATATTTGGGGTTCATTGTGACAAGTAACGGTGCAAAGACGGATTCTGAAAAGGTGAAGGCCATTCAGCATTACGCCGAGCCTGAGTCACTATTTGCAGTTAGGTCATTCTTAGGTTTAGCCAGCTCCTACCGCTGCTTCATCAAGGATTTCGCAGCAATAGCGAAGCCCAAAGGAGAAAATGGTTCGGTGAGCAAATATAGGTCACAAAAAACGCCAGTAAAACTGGATGAAAAACAGAGACACGCTTTTGAGAAACTCAGGAACATCTTGGCGTCAGAAGACGTGATGTTAATGTACCCAGACTACAACAAGCCCTTTGATGTAACTACCGATGCGTCAGCATACGGAATTGGGGCAGTTCTGTCTCAAAACGGAAGACCAATAACAAAGATCTCCCGGATTCTAAAAGATAGGGAAGCAAACTACGCTACTAAAGAGCGAGAATTGCTAGCCATCGTGTGGGCCCTAGGCAAGCTTCGGCACTACCTTTATGGCGTAAAAGACATAAATATTTTCACAGATCACCAGCCACTTACCTTCGCGGTATCTGAAGGGAACCCCAACGTTAAAATTTAACGTTGGAAAGCGCGCATAGATGAAACAGGTGCCAACCTGTTTTACAAACCCGGAAAGGCGAATAACGTAGCTGGTGCACTTTCACGGCAAAAAATAAATGCGCTCGAAAGCGAGCAGCCACAATCAGACGCCGCTACAGTACATAGCCAAGCGTCACTGACCTACACCATCGAGACAACTGAAAAGCCGGTGAACTGCTTCAGAAATCAGATTGTGTTAGAAGAATCTCGTTTTCCGCTAAATAGAAATTTTATTATTTTCGGTGAAAAAACTCGCCATATGATTAATTTTACCAATGGGAACGGGTTGGTTGATGCGGTGAAATCCTCTGTCCCCCCAAACGTGGTGAATGCTATTCACTGCGAGCTTCCTGTTCTAGCTCATTTGCAGCACGAACTCGTGAGTAGCTTTCCCACCACCAAGTTTTGGCACTGTAAGAACTTTGTCACAGACGTCTTCAATAGCGGGGAAAGAAGGGAAATCCTTACTACTGAGCACAATCGAGTTCATAGGGCCGCCCAAAAAAAACAGCAAACAAGTCATGACCGATTACTATTTCCCAAAAATGACCAAACTAGCAAACGAGGTAGTCCTGAACTGCAAGATTTGCGCAAAGGCGAAATACGATAGACACCCTAAGAAACAAGAACTCGGACAGACGCCGATTCCTTCACGGGCGGGAGAAATGCTTCACATCGACGTGTTTTCTACGGACCGCAAACTATTTCTCACTTGCATCGACAAGTATTCCAAGTTCGCTATGGTTCAGCACATAGTATCCCGTACTATAGAGGATTTAATACCACCATTGTTAACGATCGTTAACGTTTTTCCAAAAACCCAGCAGATTTACTGCGACAACGAACCAGCACTTAAGTCGGAGACTATTACGTCATTACTGTTAAACAACTATGGGATCAAAGTAGCTAATGCTCCTCCTTTGCACAGTACATCAAACGGTCAGGTTGAGCGCTTTCATAGCACGCTCATAGAAATAGCCAGGTGTCTCAAACTACAAAAGGGAATAAACAGTACAGTCGAACTAGTACTGCAGGCTACCGTTGAGTATAACAGATCCATCCATTCAGTTACCCAGAAAAAGCCCATAGATACCTTGCACGACGTTTCGAAAGAAACCCAGCAGAAGGTCAGGAAAAAGATAGAAAAAGCGCAATTAGTGCAAAATTCAAGGATTAATCAGAACAGGCAGAATAGGGTATTTGACGTCGGAGAGAAAGTACTTTTAAAACAAACCGGAGGTTAGGAAATAAACTCACTCCGCTTTGTAATGAGGAAAAAGTAGAGGCGGACTTGGGGACAACGGTCCTTATAAAGGGGAGGGTGGTCCATAAGGACAACCTCCGTTGGATTTGTAGTTTTAGTTTGTAGGTTTAAGAACATTTTTACAAACTTACTTAAGAATTATTCGGTATCCTAGGTTTTACAGAACAATACTGACATTACTGGCGACAGCGACGGCACGAATGACGGACTACTCACACACGAACTACATAGCGGTCACGGACGGAAAAGTACTTGTTTGGAACGACAATGACTTTTTAAGGCACACTACCAACCTTTCAGAGTTTGCACGAATGATCGACGAGACCAAGAAACTATCGGACATGTTCCCACAATCCCATATGCGGAAACTGTTGGAAGTAGACACCGGACACATACAAGACAAGTTGTCCGCCCTCGAAGTGCATCATCGCCATGCAAGAAGCCTCGACTTTTTGGGAACGGCGCTGAAAGTGGTTGCGGGCATTCCGGACGCACGAGACTTCGAAAACATCAGGATGACGGAGGCACAGCTGGTTAGTTCCAATAATAGACAGATAGAGATAAATTCAAAAACTCAGACACAAATAAACTCATTAACCGACACGGTCAACAAAATTCTTAAAATTTCAAAAAATGAGCAGGCGGATATCGCTTACTTATACGAAACTTTATTAACAAGAAATAGAATTCTCATTAACGAAATTAGTAACCTTATGTTGACAATTGCACTTGCGAAATCCGGCATTATCAATCCAAACATATTAGACCATGCTGATCTTAAGTCCGTTCTTATGAATGAACTCACAGGGACTACAATTACCGACTTATTAGACGTATCTAGCATTAAGATTTTTCAATCCAACTTTCCAATACTGTTAAAATTATTATTAGATATCATAGAATAAGTAAGCTTTGCAGGAAGGTTACCATCTTTCCAGTCGCACACAACAACACCATCCTGCAGCAGTTGGACAACGTAGTAGCGGAATGCGGAAGACAAGTCTTGGCAGTCACAAACTGCGAAATAACCACCACAACTAAATTTTGTGAACAAGCGCCGAGCGAAACCTGTGCTCAAGGAGGTTTGGCGCACTGCGTAACGCAACCTAGCCACTTGGATTCCGTTACAATAGTCGACAATGGCATCATCATCGTCAATGATCGGCTCGCCGCCATAGTGTTCGATGACAATCCAGAAACCATCTCAACTGGAACTCAGCTAATCACGTTCTACAACTACGCTATAGTCAACGGAACCAGATATGTGAACCGGAACAACGTTCAGGAAAGGTTCCCCGGAATTGCAGCCTCACCCCTGTTGAATATCACAGGGCATATCAATATGCTAAGCCTCCCGTATCTTCATAGGTTGAGTGATGAAAACCTTAACTACATCCTCGAGATGAGAAGCAACGTCACGTATGGAACCAAATCCATGCTAACCTTCGGAATGGGAATCTTGACCTGCGCAACAATTTGTGGATCCATTGCCCTATGCCAATGCGTAAAGAAGAGGCGGAATTCTCGACAAATTGAGGAGATGCTGAAAACCTACAACGTGACCAGGGACGATTAGTCTTTGGAGGGGGAGTAGTTAACTGTGGACACCCTGTACCCACAGAACGTAAGGAATGCGTGAGGAAAGCCGAGTCAGCGTTATCAATGGTCAGCGAGCGAGCTTGAGGTCTGGGCCTCAACGTCGTCGGTCTGCAAAGCCAAGTCAGCGGCTTGTTGCCGATATTAAAATTAAAAATAAACTTTTATATAAGCAGGTCGATGAACTGGATTTGTTGGCAGTTCCGAAAAGCATGGAGAAGGAGAAAATAACGAATACTTACAACTTTGGACATATGGGTGTACAAAAAAACAAAGCATGCTATTGAACAAGATTAATATATTCCGCATTTGGACAAAAAAGTTAGTCGGTTCATCGCAAACTGCGTGCAGTGCATAATACACCACAGAAAGTTGAGCAAGCAGGAGGATTTTTGCATTGGATCGATAAAGGAGAAGTGCTACTGGAGACGCTACACGTTAAGGGTCATTGGATCCAACTTCGAAAAATTACAAGTATATATTCGCAGTCGTAGATAGGTTCTCCAAATATACATGGCTATATCATACGAAGTCGTTAGATGCTTTGGAAGTTGTTAAACACTTGACTGAATGGGTCACAATTTTTTAAAATTCACGTCGTACAGCATTTACGTTTAAACATTTTAAGGAATTTTGTACAAACCATAAGCCGCAATTTAATTAAAAGTTTTTTCTTAAAGACTACACTAGCCACAGATATCAAATTTGGCATGTATACTTTCTTAATTCGAGCACAGACATTGAATGTTTATGATTTTTCAATGGATTCATTTATCATGCCTTTACAATAACATAAATCTAGAAATATAGACCATTACATACGTAAAATAGACGAATTAATTTCTGCCTCTACATTTTTTGTTGTGATATAAATCATAAAAATAAATCATACATTTATTTAAGACTATGAACATGTTAAAAAAAATTATTTTGGCTAAAAGTATACCAACTTTAAATTAATTTCAAAGAAACAAACCGAATAACAATTTTGGAAAAACACTCTCTTATCGGTCAACTTCGAAGCGAACCATGACAAATGGAAATGTGCATGGAATTAGACCTTAATGCAGTCTTCTCTTGCTAAAATTCCACGATTTTCTTTAATACGCGTTGAGGAGTTTTTCATCCGCTTTCTTGTATTTTTAACCTGCCTAAATAATTATTAAAAATGCAAAAAAAAAAAGCATGAAAAAACAAAACTAACTAGTAGTTCCGACTTTTAGACAGGATCTCTAGCCCTTACACCGCCGTGCTGTTTGAAGACCACTCGGCGTTTTACCTATAAGTCACCTAAGCTATAACTTTAAACGCGATTTAAAAGGAAAATATAGAATAGTGCGCCGAAATATTTCACACAGCTTCAAATGACGGGGTATTCTACAACATATCCAAAATTCATCCAAATCGGTGACTTTTAGACAGGATCTCTAGCCCTTACACCGCCGTGCTGTTTGAAGACCACTCGGCGTTTTACCTATAAGTCACCTAAGCTATAACTTTAAACGCAATTTTTCAGGAAAATATAGAATGGTGCGCCGAAGAACTCAGAACTCAGATTGAATCCATCCAAAAGCTTCTGCTCCCTGACGTGACGGTCGTGTTTACAATAACTCCTGATTTTGTTTTTCTTAATTATTAATTTTGTTAGTTCGTTTACGCTTTCCCTTGACAGTGTTTGGCTTATTTTATTTTTTTGTTCTTTTTTTTTTTATTTTCCCTTTATTGCATCTGAATATGGTCACCACATCGTGCCGATCAGTGATTGTGTTTTTTTTATTCCCTCTACTTTGTGCTTGTGTTCAGCTTCTCTCACTCGTAATTAGTTTTATAACGCCGCACAGTTGGGCTTTTGGCATTTTACATTTCAAAATTATAGCTTCTAAGCCGATAGAGCAATTTTAAAAAGCGTGTGATAAAGAATTCCTCAAGCTTTAAAATTAATTTTGAGTCTCTGTGGTCGTGGTACTAATATTACAGGTCAAAGTCAGAAAATATTTCCAATCATGTTTTTCCTCTAGAATTTAAATGGAAACCGTTTCTTTTTTCACACCACATCAAATTTCTGATTGTTTTAAACGACCATATAACGTTTTTCAATGTTTTAATTAGATTTGTAAAAAAAAATTTACTGAAATTGATGAATGACTTTCATCAAAATAAATATTAATATTAAATCAAAATCTAATAAACTCTACATTTCGGACCTATGTATACTCAGATGCTGTTTTCCAAATCCTTTCATGATAGAAATTGTCTCGATGCAATAAGTTATTCTCAATCCAAATCCACTCATGATAGCAATTGTCTCCATGCAATAATATATTCCGAAGAGGCTGAAGGTTTTTCATTGTGTTGGTTTATTGTATTGGTGCATGTTCACGCCACCGTGTGAACAGCAGAGAGTGAGGGGAAGGGTTTTTCCCAAAACCGAATTCGGTCATACTGAGGAGGGTGACGAAGGGTTCTCCTGTAAATCGCCATATTGATTCTGAATCGAGCTCTTCACCCGAACACCCGTTCTTTTGCTTTTACGATTTGTCATTTTGTTCAACCCGAACCATTTTCGTGTGTGTCGGGCTCCCTGTGAATATTTAATAAAGCATAAGTTTATTTAACCGAAGTTTTCGCGCGTCTTTAATTCACCACTCGCTCACCATATCCAGAAGAAATTGGCACCCGCCAACTACTTGTATTTATTTGGATCCTTCCGCCCCTCCACGAACATTGGTCCTTCGAGCCGGATATCCTTCCGCTATTCCAGCTTGCATCGGCGGAATTCCTGATAAGTACAACATTTCTTATTAAAAATCTCATTCACATTATATTCCATTACAAACTTATAAAAGTGTGAGGTTTCCCGCTCTTCCATAGCGACCTACACACTTTTGTATACTTGTATGTACATACCTGACCTGTTCCAAGGGTTACATGGTATTTTCCGATCATTTTTGTGTTTATGAAGTGCATTTTTTTTTTCCATTCTTCGAAATTCGGATTGTCCAAAAGTCCAATTGCATAGCAATACATACATATGTATGTATATACACACATATACATTCCTACATGTAAAAACAGCTGTTTTCTAACCTGCAAGTAGAGGTGCTTAATAATCGAGAATTTATAAAGTACCACTTACCTTTACTTAAAGTGTACAGCACACTCCACGGGCTGATCATTAGTCCATCGGCATAAATTATTTATGTCAAATAATTTTTACATCCATACATACATATGTATGTACATACATAGGTACATACACATGTAATACTTTTGCCGCGTTAAGCACACATTAACACACATACATATGTCCACATACAATTTGAATTCACCCACACAAAATTAATTGCAGCCACTCCGATTGGCTTTCCGCAATTTAATAATTCGAAACCTACATAATTAAAGTAGGAAATCGTGATCCTCGTTAAACAATTTACAATTAATTAAACTCACAAAACATAAACAACGGCAGAACAGCTGACTCTCGATCAGTGCTGACACTCAAGTCTCATCAGTGCTGACACTTGAGCCAAGCCGTGACTCGGTCACGACATCCATTTTTTCCTTCGTGATTTTCTTATTGTGCAAACATATTTCAATCGACTGATTGAATTTAATTCGCAAAATATTTTCTAAAGAAAAATAAGTACAACTTTATTTATATGGAATTAATATTTTGGCTTGTCTTGCATTTTGATCTTTTCCTCACAGATCCAAGAAATTGATCTTGTCCGTTTAATGAAAACTAATTCCGAGTTTTTTTTCTTCATTGAAAAGTTATCGGCACTCCCAATCCTAATGATCTCAATTTTTCCATATTTTTAAATACTCTTATAAATTTCAACATTTTTCCACATTGTATAAATTTTAATATCCAAGTGATTATATATCCTTGTAATTATTCACACAACTGCAAGGAAAATTATAAATCCTTCTAATTTTATTTATGCTATCTATGCTTATTCATTGTGTTCATTAGAAAGAGGAGTCATTTCTTTTTCTCACTCCTCCTATATACTTCAATTATACAGTCCACTTACGGCTTCGTTTCGATCTCCTCGCTTGAGAGCTCTAATTCCACGAAGTTATTTGTTTCCATTCGATTCGTAATAGCTCAGAGAACACTCTACGATGTCTCTTTCCGACTTTGTTGCCGTGTGCGAGGCATTAACGGCGTTCAAGACTCGCGAGTCCCAGGCTTTAGCTGACGACGTGCCACTCGTCTCCGTTAAAATACACTTAGACCAGCTTAAGTCACTTTGGACAAAAGTCGAGGCAGAGTTTTCACGATGCTATAAAGCCTTGACGGCTCAAAAGAACGAAGATAGTCCGAAGCACATAGCTACAATTAAAGCTAAACATGAATATTGTTATATGGTATATGTGCGAGGCGGGACTTTGTTTGGAGAGCGAATCGAGCAGTTGTCCGCGAAAATGGCTTCCCCACCAGTCACGCTCTCCGTCGATTCCACCCACCAAAGCCACACAGTTCCCCCGTGCGATGTCGAAATCTTCAACGGAGACAGCCTGGCTTGGCCTACATTCCGTGATTTGTTTACCGCGATTTTTATCCATAATCCAAGCCTAACACAAGTGGAGAAACTTTACCACTTAAGTTGCAAAACTCGCGGTGAAGCCAGAGCCATTGTTTCTAGGTCACCCTTGACCAATGAAGGGTTCCAGTCCGCGTGGGATAACCTCACTGCGCGATACGAAAATAATCGATTATTGATTATGAGCCAAGCCAAGCAGCTTCTACAGATCCCAGCTGTAACACAAGAGTCTGGCAAAGCGTTGAGAGAACTGCAGACGTCAATTCAAGGTTGCTTAACCGGTCTTGAGCTTTCCGGGGCTTGTACAGACAATTGGGATATCCTTCTCATAGCAATCTGTACGAGCAAAATGCCCAAATCCACCCTTCTGTTGTGGGAACAGTCCGTTCCAAATAAGACCGCCGTCTCATCCTGGGACGACCTGAATCGATTCCTAACTGATCGCCACCGTGTACTAGAGGCCACAGATGTCCTTCAACCAAACTCTAGCGGTCAGACCTTTCCATCCGTAAGCCGAAAACCTACGGCACGAGCTCAGGCCTTTTCCGCTCAAGTGCAAGAGAGCTCAGCACCTGATGCTTGTATAATTCCGAATCCTGCGTCCTCCGATTCTTCCAGCAGCCCTCCTGTAAACGTGGGAAGTTACTTCGCCTCCACTCGCAACACTGGCCTCCTGGGTACTGCAAGGGTAACTATTCATCATCGTGGCAAGCAGTTTCAAATCCGCGCTTTGATTGATATGGGATCCGAAGCGTCCTTTATTTCCCAAAGAATGTTTGAATTGATTAATCCTCCAAGCTGCAAGGTATCAACTAGCATTCGCGGCATTGGGCAATGCGATGCTGGTAGCGGCGACAAAGTGTGCCGCCTACAGATTTCTCCTCCTGACGAACCGCTGCGACAGTTCCAAGCAGTCGCCGTGGTGCTGCCTAGTGTAGCTGAAGCACTTCCGTCCCGCGCCGTCCCGAATAAGGTGAAGCAGGATTCGCTTGACCTTCCGCTCGCTGATCCGCAGTTTCACCAAAGAGCTCCTGTGGATTTGGTGCTTGGAGCCGAGCTCCTTCCCACTATCCTTGGGGAACGAATCATCAAGAATGTTGGTGATTCTTTCGTGGGGATCGAGACGATGTTCGGATGGGTTCTCTGTGGATCCGTTACTGGAAAATCCAGACGGTCTCGGTCCACCTCCTCCAGCAGCCCGAAAATGTCTCTAAGGACAGCAGCACCATCCGATTTAGAACGCAGTTCCAATTGCTTCAGGTGCCGCGTTTGTCAAGGGGTACACGCGCTCTGTCAGTGCCGACAGTTTCGAGGACTACGAGCTGACGACAGGCTATGGGTAGTCTTAAGCAACGGATACTGCCCGAACTGTTTGGCTCATGAGCATTCCAATGCTTCCTGCAGGAGCACAGCAGGATGCCATCGATGTGGCAAGCAACACCACACGCTCTTGCACATCGACAGCTCTGTCGCGTACATCCAACCCAAGGAGCAAAGACCCGAAAAGCACCCGCCTTTCATTCGGGCTTCTATCCAAAGGTCTTCAGCCATCGTGCCGCCTACTCCATCTGCATCCAAAGTTCCCCCTCCATCTCCACCCGTGTCTTGGCGATCCAGAACGCTGCCATCCCCCATCCTTAGACATGTCCAGCGAGGCAATTGCAACTTGTTGCAAGGGGGGCGGTATGTTCACGCCACCGGGTGAACAGCAGAGAGTGAGGGGTAGGGTTTTTCCCAAAACCGAATTCGGTCATACTGAGGAGGGTGACGAAGGGTTCTCCTGTAAATCGCCATATTGATTCTGAATCGAGCTCTTCACCCGAACACCCGTTCTTTTGCTTTTACGATTTGTCATTTTGTTCAACCCGAACCATTTTCGTGTGTGTCGGGCTCCCTGTGAATATTTAATAAAGCATAAGTTTATTTAACCGAAGTTTTCGCGCGTCTTTAATTCACCACTCGCTCACCATATCCAGAAGAAATTGGCACCCGCCAACTACTTGTATTTATTTGGATCCTTCCGCCCCTCCACGAACAGTGCATCTGTAACATTTGTAGGCCATGTTTTCACATTCCTGTGCTAGTTCTAATAGCTCTACAATTTTTAAACACTGATACTATATACATATATTGAGCCAAAATCCTATGACCGTTGGGGTTAGTTTTATTTGCGAATACAATTTAGTCAGTAGATGAGCACATTGGGAAAAGTTAGCATCATTCAGAGTTTCCTTGCAATTAAAACATTTAAGATTGTTGATAATTTGGGATTATTATCGTATCTATTAGTTTGGAAACAATGTGTCTGGCCACACTAATCAGTGTTTTAGTTAGTAGTTCATCTTTCGTCGTACCATTCGGTTCACCATTTAATAGTCTTAATATATAGATACAGTGGCGAGCACATGTGGATAAAGGTTTTGATACTGTGACTGTGAGTGGCTGTAAAACCCACATAAATGAATTAATCGATCCCAAATATTCAACAAAAATTCATTAATAATATATAAAACGAAAAACAAGAATTTTTTTTTTATTATCCTTTCTTTAGCTCAAATAATCCTGAAAAAACTTAAAAATGAGCATGTATTCACTTTTGCTCGTATAACAAAACTTATAGGTTAAGGAATTTTTTTAATACTAGTCAAAAAGCCTTTGCCTTTAATCACGCTATTATTGCTCCTGGGCATACTCTCCACCAATTTTTCTATCAATCCGTGCGATAGAGTGCTCCATTCAGCTTGGAGTCGACTCCAAGGCTCGCTCATTGTCCTGGGCGGATTTTCGTCGCACGACAGTTGCTTCTTTAGCAGAACCCACGATTTTCGATCGGATTTAGATCTTGGCTTTGAGCCGGCCACTGCATCTTCAGAAAACTTTGATTTTCGAGCCATTCCTTTACAATTTTGGCCATGTGACCCGGATCACCGATAGAGATCCTCGAGCTATGGAACCGATAATGATCAACCAACCGTAGACAACTCTAAAACAAGGATCAGTTTCATTGAATAAAGAAGTTAGTGAGTGGACAGCACGCCAATCACTTCGCAGGATTGGCCTAGCAGCTGCTATTAAGCAGCATAACACTGAGTTCTCAGCGAAGAATGTTGCAGCACGGCTTAACTTCAGCAAAGAACACAGGAATTGGAGTGTGGATGATTGGAAGATGGGTGACTTGGTCAGATGACACCAAAATCAATAGATATCAATCGAATGGAAAGGAGTCATACTGACATCGCCGTCATAAAAAGCTTCAAAAACACAAAGTAAACGAGTTATTAACTGATTATAAGATTTCACAAACTTCAACTGAGGTTCACTCACCTCAAGCAAATGCTTCGGAGCGTGTCAATCGTTGGGTAATCTCAGCCATTCGGTCATATGTGAACCCCGATAAAAAAGATTAGGATGCCCGTTTGAGTCATATAAGTTGTGCGTTAGAAACTGCTGTAGATGCAAGTCTGGGCACGTCTCCTTACTACATGGTAGTGTAAAGTTGTCAGCGTCAATTGGGTTTTTTTCCCTGTTGACGGTCGTGGTTCGAGCCATATGAGCCACTCAACTTACGATATTCGGCTAACTCGGGTGATTACTCAAATAGTTTATACTAGGCCAGGGTCGAGACACGAAATACCCTAAACTGAGTTGAAATTTTTTTTCCCCACCACTTGCAATTTAGAATAATAACACTGTGCAACACCAAAAATCAAACCGCACCGGACCTTTTTTTTCTGAAAGTACATGTATTGAATAGCAAAACCCTATTTGGGTTTTTCAAAGTTAGCTCGTTTTTTTTTTTTTATAGCGAGTTGAAATTTTTCATTTTGGGGGTATTTTTTAGTTTGTCATATGAGGTAAATATGACTTATATATCGATTTCTTCTTCATTCATTCGACCTAAATCATCCTTATTTATTGTAGAAATATTGTTAATGGTTAAATAAATTAATTTTATAAATGTTATATAACACAAAATGACTTTTTCAGCTACAGTTCTAGAAAAAATTACAATTAAGCCCTTTTTTAAAGTAATTATGGACGTATTTTTAATTTATTGCTATTTTTTTGTGAAAATAATAATATTTTGGAAGTATTTTTAATTTATAACTATTTTTTTGTGAGAATAGTATCAAGATTAATTTACAACAACAAATAAACTTTGAAATCTGCCAAATTAGAAACGAGTTCTTTTTGGTTGTGGTTCAATTTCTTTATCAAGATCAAAGTAATCCGATTCGTCAGTGGAGAACTCATTCCGTCGCGTTCATCTTCCTGCACTTCTTCATTCTGACTTTGATCTTCTTCGAATTGAAATATTTGCTTAGTCCACCAACATATTTCTGCCAGTATAGCATCTGGAGCTCGTTTTCCCTGATACCTTAATTCAAATGGCAAGGCAATTTGATGGTACCGCTCTCCCTGTTCATCTGATTCAGTCGATAGCTGTCGACTAAATTGGTCCAAATGGTGGTGAAGAAAGTGAATTTTCAGCGACATGTGGACTCCAATTTTCGAAAATGAATTAAGCATTCTTTTCACGGACTCGTCACAATTAGGCGAACGATTTTTGCCTAAAAGCCCAACGATGGTCTCCTTTATCGATGTCCACGCAATGAACTCGTCGCCAGCTAAAACTTTGTTGAAATCTTCAGACTTTACCAATCTCCGAATATCAGGTCCATTCAAAACGCCTAAAACATTTGATATAAGTCAAAAGTATTCGTGTAGATATAAAAAAATGACTTACCATTTTTTAATTTTGCATCACTAATCTTTGGAAAGATTTGTCGTAAACAGCAAAATACAGCGTCTCTTCTACCGACAACCATCAAGAAATTTTTGACAATTCCGAGTTTGATGTGAAGTGGAGGGAAAATTATTTTTTCTGGAGATACAAGTTCTTTATGAATTCTGTTGGCATCCTTTTTCTCACTTTCAGCTCTTAGTTTCCAATTTTTATTTTTGTACTGATCGCCCTTGAACCGAGTGTCCCAATCGCATAAAAAACACATGTGTTTAGTGTAGCCGCCTTGGAGTCCGGTTAGCATGGCAACGACTTTCAAGTCGCAACACACTCGCCAATTGTGTTTTTTGTACTCCACCAATTCTAAAATCCATTTCATTTTTTCAAACGTCTCTTTAGTGTCAGTTCCATATGCAATGGGGATCGATGGCTTTGAATTGTTTTTTTCAAGCAATACGGCTTTCAAACTAAATTTTGAACTATCAATGAATAGTCTCCAATCGTTTGGCCTGTACTGAACACCCATTTCATTCATGAGAGGCAAAATATCGTGACAATAAGCCAAAGTATTTTCTTGGTTCACCGTAAAAAACTTTTTGAAGTGTTCCTTGCGATTTCGATAGGCTGTGACTCTTGTACCCGTTGCTAACAAGTTATGGGATTTTAAAAAAGATGCTAACATTTCTGATTTTCTCTGCGTTAGCTCTAATTTTGCAACCATTTCATCCAACTTGCTTTGTGTTATAAGAACTGGGTGATTTGATACTGATGGTTCGGGGATATACTCGGAATAATCATCAAATACAGTCGCATCGGGGTAAAGACTAACATTGTCTGTGCCTGAATATTTTGGTACTGGAATATTTTCGGAATGATCCAGGGGCAGTTGCACACTCGGAACGGACACGTAGACTTTGTTTTTCGCCTTTCTTTTGTTAAGTCCAGCCACATTATTGGCACAAGCATAACAATTTTTTGGGTCATGTTCTCCTGGATTGTACCACATCATTGGTACACCAAATGGCATTTTATTTTGTTTTTTATGCATCCAGTTAACTAACCCGACATAACAAGCTCTGCAAACTGTGTTTGGCGCCCACGATTCATTCAGTATAACATCACAATTAAAGTAATGTCGAAATGCCGTAACAAAATTTTCACTAACTGATCCGTGCTTATCACTCGCCGGGGTAAAACGTCCGCAACAGTAGCAGAAGTTATTAATATTTGCTGGACACTTGCACATTTTGCTTAAACTTGGGACTTTAAACTACGGGCACCTGTTCTTAATACTGATTTTTACGACAGTAAGTAAGCTTACTGTAAGTTTTGTAAGCTGTGCTTGAGTATATGCCGTTACTTACCGGAGTCAATGGCTATCGCTCATATACTTTGAACTATATTCTATTAGAATCCGAACGGAGAATTTTTTTTTATAAATTACATATGTATGTACATATATCTTCCGTTAGATTGCCTCGCTTTAAAAACATACGAGAATCTTGCAATTTAGACTTAAATCATTACAAACTTTTTCCTTATGGAAAGTATGTATGTCTAAATTTGTTGTTGTAAATTAATCTTGATACTATTCTCACAAAAAAATAGTTATAAATTAAAAATACTTCCAAAATATTATTATTTTCACAAAAAAATAGCAATAAATTAAAAATACGTCCATAATTACTTTAAAAAAGGGCTTAATTGTAATTTTTTCTAGAACTGTAGCTGAAAAAGTAATTTTGTGTTATATAACATTTATAAAATTAATTTATTTAACCATTAACAATATTTCTACAATAAATAAGGATGATTTAGGTCGAATGAATGAAGAAGAAATCGATATATAAGTCATATTTACCTCATATGACAAACTAAAAAATACCCCCAAAATGAAAAATTTCAACTCGCTATAAAAAAAAAAAAACGAGCTAACTTTGAAAAACCCAAATAGGGTTTTGCTATTCAATACATGTACTTTCAGAAAAAAAAGGTCCGGTGCGGTTTGATTTCAATACCCTTCATTTTGTTGCATAGTGTAATTAATATATTATTTATAATGTTTAACTGGAGGATTTTTCTTTGGCTTCCGTTGGCGTTGTAGTTGTAGAGATACCCCCCCCCCCACGTACCATTCACTCATGTACTTTTTTTTGTAATTAGCAATCTGGACGAAATGGCGAAGGAAGGAATGGGGAATAAAAACCTTAACACCGTCATAGGGGAATTTTTCAGCAATGCCGTAGCATCTTTAAGGAGGTTCTTTCTATCTTTTTTTTCTATTATTATTTGTAATGGTTTAGAGATGTTCTCTCTGATCCGGTCACGATTTGTTTTATCTTGCACGCTTATTTTATTTTAAAATTTAAAGTATCGGGCTTTATTCATTATTTACTTTCAATTTTTAATTATAAATATTCGGAAATTAAATACAAAAGTATATTATTAAATATGTAATACATAATGAATTCAAAAAGTTACTCGACTAATGTTGGAACCGGTTTTAGTATCTTCAGGAAGAGAGTTGGAGTGCTGTAAAGAAATAAACAATATTTCAATAGTATATGGAATGTTGAAACCCGGACAGTTAAGTTATTAACGAGTTTACATTCTTCGGCGCTGCCGAAGTTAGAGCGAGGTGAAACAAAAACAATATATAAAACCGCAAGCCCAAGGTATTCTGGTAAAAAACTGCTTCGGACATTACTTAAAAAAAAAACTCTTTATTAGGAATAGCTGATGGCCAGTCAAACGGCTATCTACAGTTTTTAGCGGACGTTGACGATACTATGCGCAGTACTTTCAAGTGACCCCTATGACAGCAGGACAAAGCCTGTTACGCGCGAGCCCAAGCAGATAGCTGCTTACCTCCCACACAACCGACCGAAAGGTGCAGCCGTATAACGCACGGTACGAATATTGGAGTGGTTTAACTCTTATTTCTTTATAATTCTAATAAGGATAAGAGCCAACCTTTTTATGATCTTACCTTAACAACTGTCATTAATGATGTCAGTTTATCATTTTCAAAAATCTCTTCGACGTGCTTCTCGTCTTTGTCAAAATTTGGGGAATGTCCACTGGCAGCACAGTGGGCCATAAGTGCTGTTTTTTGTATATTGGAGTGTTGCCGAAGTTTATAGTCAGATCTATGTTATGATAGTCTAGTTTTTAGTCTCGATTTGGTTGTCCCTATATACATTTTATCACAGCTTTCTTCGTTTGTCCCGTTGCACGGTATTTTATATACTAGAGTAACGTAGTATTTAGCGCATTTTTATATACTAGAGTAACGTAGTATATAAAATACCGTGCAACGGGACAAACGAAGAAAGCTGTGATAAAATGTATATAGGGACAACCAAATGGAGGCTAAAAACTAGACTATCACAACATAGATCTGACTATAAACTTCGGCAACACTCCAATATACAAAAAACAGCACTTATGGCCCACTGTGCTGCAGGTGGACATTCCCCAAATTTTGACAAAGTAAACATAATAGAACAAGAACAACATTATAACAAACGTTATACTTTGGAGATGCTGCACATAATAAATACACCGACAAATATAAGACTTAATTATAAGGTAGATACAGACAACTGCGCGCATTTATACAGGCATTTATTAGGGACAAGTCAGTGTGTAGCTCCACGTCACAGTGTGCGGACGTGTAAAAATAAGTAGGTGTTTCTTGTTGTTAAATTATGTTATGTTAAAGTTAATCACAATTAAATGTTTTTTATAGTTGCCCTGAAGACGACCACCGATGAGTGGTCGAAATATATCTGAAAAGAACAACACAAAATATTATTATTTTGTTTTATTCACAAAAGAAAATTTGACCTCGAGCCGGCAAAACATACATTTATCTTCAAAATGTGTATTATCCGTTTTTGTTTACCCGGAGAAGTGGGTAGGCAAGCTTCAACGTAAATTCCATCCACTTGATTTTGCAATATGTGATTTGCAATGAGGAGAAATTTCATGTTGGTAGCAGTTCTGATTTGCGCTCAATAATGGGTTAACGAGGAAATTCAAAAAGTATTAAGGGGGGAGCTTGCTTCAGGCTCACAAAATCGAATTTTTTTTGCTTAAATCTGTTCCTAATATATCTAAGAATATGTGTGTCAATTTTGGAAAGACGATTCGAATTATTTTCGAAGATACAGCACTAAAAGCAGTCGGGCGCCGATAAGGTATACGAGCGTTCGTAAACATTAAAGCGCGTACTCTCGAGTTTTCATTTTTGGATTTTCCAAAATTGGCGGGCAAAATTACAAAAAAAAGTATTTAACCAATCGTAAAAAACCAAAGCTTATTAGATTCAGTATCTTATTACCTCCTCTGTAAACCTACAAAATTCTTGAAAAAAAAAATTCTAAACAATTTTTTTTTACTAAAATGAAGTTAGGTTTTTTGGTGAAAAATTCATCTTTTTTTTTAAATCTAAAAAAAAACTTTGATTTTCGCGTTTTTTTCAGGTTCACATAGAAGAAGGACTAATGGAAATTAATTATCCATTTGATTTTTTTGTTTCAGACAAAAATTGCGACCTACATTTTGCCCGCCAATTGGACACTTCAATTGCGCGGTGGTGTACAAAAGTAGATGAAAGTGGGCTGTATTTCGATATTTTAAATTTTAAAAAATGTTTTTGTAAGTTTAAATATGTAATAAAATGATGTAAAAATTTCATTACATTTGCTTGTTTCTTTCTATCCTAAAAAAAAAATACGAAAAACTGCCTTTTTAGGCCTCCTAAAGCAGGCTCCCTTTTAAACTTGAAGTAACCCAATTATTTATTACATAAAATAGATATACCTATTTTCGTAGGCAACTTGGAGCAGTGTACAGCTGTATTTCAGGACAGTGAGACCGCCAGTTTATTTTTAGCAAAGTCGCTTTTGAAAGAGTAAATGAAGATCTGATCATCGCTAGTGGCGAGATGCAGATCGTTTTAGACCAAGTTAAAAATGATGCAAGTGTCCAGCTGACCTACTGGCAGGTTCCATTGGATCCAACATCCCTAGACAAAACTGCTTCTACGGTTCCGGATAGACCATTGTACCAATACAAAGTCATGACATTGGGATTAACATATGCTTCACAAACTATGACACGCTTTATGGATAAAGTAATCAGTCAAATATTTGGGGAATTTTGTTTAGATGGCGGTATAAAAAAAAATCCCGAGAAAATAGCAGCAATTGTGGATTTTTCAGTTCCAAAACCCTGAAAGATTTGATTTTGCCGCCAGCACAACATATTCCTTTCGTTTCATTATTGAACTTCAGAGCCTGACAGTAAGTGCAGACATGACTCTTCTGCCTTAAATATTAATAATTTTCAACCCCCGAAAACGTGCGTTTGAATCTCCGTAGAATGAGATCTGAGGAACCTAGAGCCTTAAATTCCTTATATCAACTCCGTACTTTTGTAAATAAAATCAGCTCATATTTTGAGTTTAACAAATGAAGATTGGGTTATTTTCCTTCTCCCTGGAATGATCCCTTGAGACAGCACTGCTCTGTCGTCGGCAGAAGCATCATTTGCGAAGTCGAAGGGTTTCTTATAATCTGGGAACATGAGTATGACACCCTCTGATGCCAGAATGGTTCTTAAACGGTCAAAAGGCGTGGCGTTGCTAATGTTTAAAATCAATTAAGACCATTTTTGACAAGTGCTTGCTTACATTTATATTTTTCCCTTTAAGCATGTGGGTTAAAAGTTACAAAAGTGCTAAAATATGTATTTCCCTTTTAGTATCGAATGTGCACATGTAAGTACTCGTGCAGGTCTCTGATACATAAATACAAATGTATATAAGTTATGATGTTGGATATGCCTCCTCAGGCCTGCCATGAAGGCGTGCAGAGCTCCCAATTTCTGTATTAAGAATGACGGCTGCTTGCTCCTCATGCGTCATGCCAATTTTAATTGTAATAAGAGTGAGTTTTTTCTCAACCTCATCATAGTACTGCATTAATTCTAGGTCTCTTTGTCTGACCATTTCTAATTGATGTCTAAGAACGCGCAAAGACGTTTTATCGGCGCATGTGCAATCAAGTCTAGCAATGATTGCATCGAAATTTAGCACAGTGTTATGTGAGGTAAGCATTGCGCGTGCGGCACCACAAACTTTATTTTTTTAAATAATCACTGCCGGGTAATGTGTTTCACTCCCATAGAATCCCTTGTAGGCCTGATATGCCTCTATGGCTGATTGTCTCCAAGACACATATTCTTAATGGTCATCATTAAAATTCGGCACCGATTTCGCAGCGTCGAGTCTAACCTCACATCTAATGTTGGGGTCAATTGTTACGCTTTCGTACACCTGTACTTGGGGCGCTTCAATTCTAAATGAGTTCACTTGGGGTCTCAGATGTTCGAGTTCGGCGTGTATCTCGCCTCTTATGCGTTGTTCTTGTGCGTTAAGCGCGGTGCGACTGCGCTCTGTATTATAACTCTTAACGTTTGTGGATCCATTTCTGTTTGATGGAGTGCCTGAGGCCTAGATTGTACTATAATATCTTCGTCGCTATCAGATTCTTTTTTAATGTCCCTATATGACCAACTCATTGGCAGTTGTTTAACACAGTGTCTTAGCGAATTCAATCTAACAATATAACCGCACATATTCAAACTCACAATTAAATTCAATGCAAATTAGTTACAAATCTAATGCAAATTATTCACAAGATCACTTAATGCTGCCACTTTTATTATTTTTTTTTTATTATTGTTTTTATATTTGTTTGGTTTCAAATTTATATATTATAATTTGTCTTTATTTTTTCCGAACAGTCACTTACATGTTGGTAGGGTGTGGATTCTTAGAGGGTAATCCATTTCCGGTTGGGCGCCAGTTATGATGTTGGATATATCCACTGGTTCCTGTTAGGGGTTGCCGTTGGTGGGATCCAGCTTATGGATTGATTTATGTTGATTAGGATGAGATACGATTAGGTATCTGAATCACCGTCCTTGTGGATCAGCAATATATTAGAGATTATAATTTGTGTTACGGCTAAGTGCCGGAGTTATGCTTCTTTATTGTTAAAGGGTTATACCAAAACTAAATATATTGAAGGAAATAAAAGAGAACTAAACCTAAGTACATAAATTGGAATATGAATCTAAAGCTAAATACATAAGTGGGAATATGAATCTAAAGCTAAATACATAAGAAGTAAATATGTAAGGCGTATGGTCATGGTAGAGCTCATAGGCTCTTGGTTAGACGCTGTGTCAGCGTATTTATGCTTATGTGGAATTCGTCACATCGACGTTGCAGCTGCACAGGTTCTTCTAAGACTTAGTACAGGACAGTTCGCTAGATTGTTTGTCCTTCTAAGTTCATTGCCGTCCTCGGTGATGCATGACTCTTGGACGAATTTTTGCAGTTTAGCAGCTGACTTCCTCTGGTATCTGCAGTAACCAGCTACGACGAGGCTACAGAGCAAGAAGCTTACAAGTACTCCGATCGCGAACCAAACCTTGGGCGATCCGTTGGATATCATATCATCATTCAACTCCTGGATGGCGTTTAGGTTGAGTTCATTCATTCGCTGTAGCAGAGGTAGACTTAACACATGATCGTGTCCCGTTATATGTAGCAAAGGGGAAGCTGGGATGCCAGGAACCTTGCTTACGACCTTGTTGTGGTTGAGGTACATGGTTCCGTTTATCGTAGCGCTTTTCTCAAACGTTAAATTATGGGTTCCGTTGACGTATAACGTAGGGCCATCATCTACGCTGATACTCGCACGCGTGTTGACAATAATTATCCCCTCGTCAACCCTTGTAGTGGGCTCCAGGTGACTGGGCTACATGCGACATATAGCAGATTGCCCTGAATGTAGTCCGCGAGCGCATGTGTCATGCTTAGCCAGTTTGCAAAATGTTGCGTGATTGTTGGTAATGCATTCTGTGACCGCCTTCACTCCGTCGTCGCATTCTGCCACTATGTTGTCGTGTATCTGTAGTATGGTGTCCCCATGTATCAAAGGGAAAATAATGACCTTCTTACATAAAAGTTAAATTCTAGGGTAATCTATAATTATATGTATGGTACTATCGGACTGAAATATTTTAATGTTGGACACAGCCATTAAATTAACTATGGAGACTGTTGTGAACTGTTCGGTAAAAATAGATTTTAAATCTTCTTGATCAAAAATGGCTGGGTTTATTATATTAGATTTGGCAAGTGTGACAGTAAGCATAAGGTCTTGAATTTCTGTAATTAGCATTCTATTTCTTGTTAGTAAAGTTTCGTATAAGTGTGGGATATCGGTAATTTCACCACTTCTGGACTATATTGTTTTATTAACAGTATTTGTAAGTAAATTAATTTGCCTTTGAGTTTCTGTGTTAATTATTATTTGTCTATTGTTAGATTGAATTAACTGTGCTTTTGTTATTTTAATTCTTTCCAAATCTGCCGCATCATGCGTTCCTGCCACAACCTTTAGCGCTGTGCCCAAAAAATCTAGACTTCTTGCTATCCTGTGGTGTATCGTGTATGGCGGACAAAAGATTTTTACATGTGTTATGTCTACTTCTATAAATTTTTGCATGTTCGTCAAGGGAAATAATTCAGCCAGTTTTATCGTATCGTTTATGATTTTCGTGAATTCAGTCAGGTTCGTCGAATGTCTTAGGTAGCTGCGTTGCTCCCATATTAAAACATTGTCGTCTAGCACGGGAATGTAATTTGCATTGGAGTAGTCGGTAATGCGTGCCCCTGCTGCGGCTAGGACTGACAGTATTATGGTGATTAACCTGTGGGGAATGTAAACAATGACTATAGTGACTTTGTGGTTTGATATAGCAAATAAAGAACTTGATCAAAATTACTTCAAATTGTCCTTATGGACCACCCTCCCCTTAATAAGTACAGAAGTTCCCAGGTCTGCTTGTACGCGTCCCTCAGAACACAACGGGGATAATTTGTTTCCCCTTTTATTGTTCTTAATAAATACTTTGTCGCCTACGTCAAATACCCTATTTTGCCCATCTGGGTTGCATCTGTTGAGTTGATCTTGTTGTGCTTTGTTTATTCTGTGTTTAATATTTTCCCGCAAAACAGTGTGTTGTGCATGGATAACGTCTATTGGCTTTTCTTCCGTAACCGAATGAATTGTTTTATTATATTCTATTGCTGCTCTTACTATGATCTGTGTCGTATCATCAAGTTGTTTATCAATTTTCATGCATCTGGCTATCTCTAGCAATGTACTGTCCATTCGAGCAGCTATGCAATGGAGGTGCGTTTACTACGTCTATTTCGAATTGATTTTTTAACATCGAAGTAATCGTCTCTGAATTAAACGATGCTTCGTTGTCACAATAAACTGTCTTTATTTTTGGAAAAATATTGAGTAATTGCAATATGGGGAGAGTAATATCCGTTATTTTTCGGGATAATAAGGGTTGTACAACAGCAAATTTGGAAAAGTTGTCCACGAAGGTCAAGAATAGCTTATGGTCAGTGGAGAATATATCGATATGCAGCATTTCGCCGGGATAAGACGGAATAGGTGTTTGCCCAAGTTCTTGTATTTTTGGGTGACGGGCGTACTTAGGTGTGGTGCAGACTTTGCAATTTAAGACGATTTCATTGGTTAATTTGGCCATTTTTGGGAAGTAATACTACCGGAGTATTTGTTTGATATTTTCTTGCGCTGCTCTATATGAGCGATTATGTTCGGTATTAACTATCTGAATCTGATCATCTATGTTGGTTATATCAGCAACCATGTTCTTGCAATGCCAAAACTTTGCTGTGGGGAAAAGTCGCACTAATTCATGTTGAAAGGCGACTAATGTAGGAAGATCGCAATGGAATGCATTTACAACATCACGGTTCACCACAACCTTTAAGGACTCAAGGAGATCGTTCTTGTCTGTGAATTATATCACATGGCGAGTTTTGCTGCCGAATAGAATTAGTCTCCGATGCAAGTTGTAGCGCGCCTTTTCTAGGATTACTTGGTTTCTAAAGAGATTAACAGGCTTGTCTGTTGTCTCGATTGTGTAGGTCAAGGAAAGCTCACTGTGGACGGTGGCAGCACATGATTGAATTTCATCTTGTAGGGCATTTACATTTTGCCTTGATAAGGCCATTTGCCTTGATCTGCCACTAGGTTTTCTTTCCCTGGCTTGTAATGAATTTGAGCGTTAATGAATTTGAGCGACCACTCGAACTAGTCTGATCCAAGATGATGTTCTTTCGAGTAGTACATCGAATGGGGAATCCTCAATATCATTGGAAATAGTTGTCAAGACTTTGGTTTTGAGCTCAAGTTCTGCTGCTGGCTTGAGAATTGAGCAGCAAGTTGATGGTCTATTCATTGTCTCTGAGTATAGTGTAGCCAAGATGGTCCTTTCCACTATAGATCAAAGTTAATTAACTCACTCGCTAGCATGTCTCGTGATGCACAATCCGCCGGATTCTCCTTAGTGCTGACATGTCTCCAAGCGCTACGTGGTATGATCTCCAGTATTTCTGCCGTTGGCAACAAATGTTTTAAGTTTACACGTTTGATGCGAAAGCCATGACAGAACGATTGTAGAATCGGTCCATGCGTGTATCTTAACATCCTTCTGGCGCAGAGCAGACCTTACTGCTTGGAACAAACGAGCTAATAATAGAGCTCCGACTTCCGCTTTAATGGTAAAACTCTTGTTTTTCCGATGCTTCCATCTAAGTGTGTCACACGGTTGTAAATAACAGCAGAGTAAGCCTTTAACGAAGCATAATTCCCGTAGCAGAATTTTAAATTTGATCACCACTAGCGCCAAAATGCCGAGTGGGTCAAAGATGCGCGTTGCTTTGTACAACACATATGATCCGATTTTAAGACCTTGGATGTTAGGACGTCTTCTCCAGGATGCCAATGCAGCCCAAGCACCTTTGCTGCCATCCTTGAGAAATCAATTTCATTTCCCTCGTTGCTGGCAATTCGTTTACTATTCGAGACCCATTTGCTTAGCTCCAATTGTGCCCGTGACATAAGGAGTATCAGCTCTTCCTTAATGTCGAGCAGTTCTTGTTCGTTCATGGCTCCTGTCAGTACGTCATCGACGTAGAAATCATCCAAAAGCACATGCCGTGCCATAGGTGACTGTGGTCAACTTGTAATGCTTCAATGGTTCCTCAGGGTCTTCTCTCCAAAGGATTCGTTGAAAATTCTGATGTTCAGGGGCCACTAAAATCTGTCTGAACATTTTGACGATGTCCGCAGAAAATACGAATCTGTGCATTCGAAAACGCAGACAAACGTTGAAGAGGTTGCGTTGTATACATGGGCCAATGTGAAGTGCGTCGTTAAGAGATCGTCCATCCCGATCTTGAAATGATCCATCGAACACCACCCGCAGCTTGGCGCCTATGACTGGATGGTGTGGCAAATAGAATGACTTCTTACATACGTTTGTGTCTTCGTCTGCAGCTACTTCCTTCATGTGACCCAGCTGGATATACTCTCTCATAAACTGAGTATATTTTAACTTCAAGCTGGAGTCCTTCATTAGACGACGCTCGACTGCGAGAAAGCGCGATCTCGCTACTTGAAATGTATCCGCAAATTGTGGGTTTTGTTACTTGAAGGGCAAATCGACTATGTATCTTCCATTCGAGTTGCGGTTGTGGGTACGCCGGAAGTGCGTTTCGACCTTTTCATCCTCTTTGTTTACAGTTGTGTGTGATGGAACTTCCTCTAGTTCCCAAAATCTTTGCAGTAGTCCATCTATATTAACCGTAGTCAGCAATGACGTAGATGATGTTTGCAATCTTGAAGTGTATACCGATGTGATTACCCATCCAAATATGGTGTTAACTGCAATAGGGTGCCCTTGACCATCGCATAACTTCTCTCCGGTGAGAACTAACCAAATGCAATCATTGCCCAGCAAAATGTCGATTGAGGCGTTAGTTCTGAAGTCAGGGTCAGCCATTTGGTATCCCTTAAATACCGACAGTGATGAAGCATCAATGTTTTCACGTGCCAATGGTGAGGTGATCTTTCCTAAAATGTGAGCTTTAATATCGATGCAATGACTCGACACACGAGACATCATCTGGAGAGAGCAGAAACCTCTGGTTATTCCCGCCTTGACGTCTGAGATGCCCGATGTGGCAACTCGAAATGGCGAACGTCCCAACGTCTGTACGCACCGTTCCGAAATGAATGACAAGTCTGAGGCGCTATCCAATAAAATACGGCACGTCAGCAAGGCTCCTTGAGAATTTCGGACGTGTACCAATGCAGTAGGTAGAGTGCTTCTTCGTTGGCCATTTGGCTTACTGGGTCTGGTAACATTCATCATTGCTATCGCTGATGCCGCTGGTGACTCCTCAGAAACCTGGCCTGAGTTGCCTTGGTGCTGTTCTGAGCTATTTTGCTGTGTAGAATGGCCTTCAGAATGCAGCATAGAATGATGGCGGCGCTTGCAATACTTGCAAGAAGACTTCGAGCCACAAGCGCTTACTCCATGTCCAGTTCTCAAACAATTAAAACACATATGTTTCTCCTTCGCAAAGGTGTAACGTTGCTTGACAGTCAAGCTCTGGAATTGAGGACAAGCCGACAGTATGTGCTCAGTACTATGACATTTCATACAATTACCTGTAATGGCAAGCATGGTGCGTGCTTGCCTTTTTCCCTTTTCATCCCTCGGTTTGCTCGCTACATGATCGATAACTTGACTGAGCTCAAGGCGATCGCATCGTGAGTCCAAAAACTTGAGCAACTCTTCAATGGTAGGATTTTCGATATCTTGGCTTTTGTCGATCCATTCACGTCGGGTAGCCTCATCAACCTTGTTGATGAGCAAGTATATGAGCCAACAGTCACGGCCCGTTTGTCCAGAAGCGTCTAAAGCCCGAATAACATCACTGGCTCCGCAAGTCAGAGCGCGTAGCGATGATGAGTTTTGCCCAACAGCTTTTGGCAATGCGGTGAATGTGTCCATCAGTAAATTCACCAAGTAACGGGGCTTTTCATATCGATCACTCAATGATTTCCATGCAGTGACGTAATTTGCATCCACTACGGGCAGATGCTGGATGAGTATCGCTGCTTCTCCTATGACGCATGACTTAAGGTGATGAAACTTTTGGATATTCGTTAAAGTTGTCACTCCGTGAATGGTACTCTCAAACAGGTCTTTAAAGGCATGCCAATCCTTGTAATCTCCACCGAAGGGCTTGATGTTGATTTTCGGTAATTCACAATCTCTTGGTGCCGCTGTTGCAACCGACTGTGAGCCTGACGAAGACGAAGATTGCTGTGGCGAGAGCAATCTCTCAACCAATAGTTGCTGCTGCTCCATTTGCCGTCGCTGGTGTTCCATTTGACTCTGCATCTGGAGTTCCATTTGACGCTGCTGGTGTTCCATTTGACTCTGCATCTGGAGTTGTAGTTGTTGCTGTTGATTCTGCATTTGTTGCAGAATTCCTTGGAAGAGCGAACCATCGTTACCAGCCGCGCCGATTTCTTCCAACTTGCCAGACGGAGCCAAGGCAGCTCGTAAAGCCTTAAGGCGGGCATTTGCTATTTTATATTTCTCCTCGTATATCCCGAAGTCTTCGGTAGGGTCCACATAACCCTCTAGTTTGTCGTATTTGGCCAATTCGTCGCCAGACTTCACGAACTCGTTCCACGCATTGGACAAAGTTTCCAATTTGGTGTCAATTGCGAAGACGTCGGCATCCTGTGCAGGATTCTCTGCATATCCATATATGCGGGTAATAGTTGTCTTCAATCTTCCTCTGGCCTTTATGAATGTTTTCATTTCCTCCATGATGAAATACCAAGAAATCTCCACTGCTTGTGTGGACCAAAAATTTCAAGACGCGTCTTTTTCCAGAGATGTGTTCCCTCACGATCTCGTCGATTATATCGATAACAGATACCGATAGGCGAGTGGCGCCACCGTTTGTCCGCGCTTTTTCCAATAAGCACGCGATTGTCTATTCGATAGTAGGCCAGAACTATCGACTACTAACTTTGAGGTTAACAATTAATTGCAACCACGTTGCAACAAATTATTAAGCAATGAGTAACAAACAAACAATGCCCAACGATCCGGCTCGAAGGACCAAATTATGATGAACAATAAACCACTGTGTTTAATATCTCATAAGAACTTAACTTTATTTTTACTTCAATTTTGTTGAACTGTGTCTGCCACTGCTAGAACACGTCTTGATCGTTCGTTTGCTTGCTTATCACTAAATTTTCAATTCTTACGCAACTACGTAGGTCATATAGGTTTATAAAGAGTGACAGAGACAGAGCATACCAGACTGACGCCAGTATATTCTAGAAAACTTAAGAGAAAATACAAAAACAAAAGCATTGTGAGATGTGCAAGATCATTCATGAGTCTTTGCCTTGCTGCGTATAGCAATGCAAGTCAAATGACAATTGGTTCCTCAACAAGATCATAGGAAAAATTAAGAAGAAATTGGGATATTATAGTTAGCTATTTTAATATTGGTAGCCATAAATCTGGCTTTGCATTATATGCAATATATAATAAGATAATTAAGAAAAGATATCAGAGTAGAGCAGATGGCGACCGCGTCAACTCTTTTTTGGTAACTCTTTCCTTACCTATTAGCCATCAATGTGGAAGAACGTTTTATCTATCTACGTTTTATTTATCTAAATAACTAAAATATTGATCATAGTCACTGTTTTCCACCGATCGTTCCTATGGGAGCTATTTGATATAGTCACCCGATCTTTATCAAGTTCGGCACAGTCATTAACAGATATATTAAATTAAGAAATGTCTAATTTGAAAGCAATCGCGTTAAAAGTAACGAAGTTATTTACAAAAGTCACTGTTTTCGACCGATCGTTCCTAAGGGAGCTAAATGGCATAGTCGCCCGATCTTGATCAAATGTAGCTCTTACGGTCTAGGAGGAATTTGCGTTGATCCAGACGGACGGACGGACGGACGGACATAGCTATTTGAACTCGTCTCGTCGTGCTGATCAAGAATATATATATATTTTGTATGGTCGGAGATGCTTCGTTCTATGCGTTGCACACTTCTGACCAAAATTAATATACCATTTTTGCAAGGGTATAAAAAGTGTTACAGTGAAAGGGAAAAGTCTAAAACGGAAACTATAAAAAACATGAGCGTGAATAACAGTCTTGGCACCCCGACATCAGAAGTGGGATCGCCTCCACACCAAAGCGAACCTGATGACCGCATTTGTTTCATTTTGGAGTCGCAACATCGCAGCATGATGGAGAGTATTAAGGCAGTAAGAAATGAACTCCTTTAAAAGAAAGGTACTGGTCCGATAGGCCTGCCAAAGTTTAATCCTAATGCCCCAGGATCAAGCGCCCTTGTCTAGTGCTCTACAGTGGACCTCATCTTGGAAGAAAACTTTTTAGACGGCAGCGCACTTTTCATGGCTCTAGGCAAATCACTGCATCCAACAGGCTTCCTCAAATATCCTTTGCTGGTATGGTATGGCCCCAATTCAAGGAATTGTTTCTGCAGCATTTTGAAGCCACCGAAACCCCAGCTGCGGCAGTTTTCAATATTTTAACGGCAGCCGGTTGTTAACGTCACTTCTGTCAAAATGGAATGGAATGAGTATGGAGCAAGCTGCTACGTGGTTTTGGCTCACGTTGCTCAGGACACCAAGACGCGAGAGGAAATGCAAGTCGAGTTAATTGCGTTTTCTGTTTAAAGAGACGAGACCATTTTAATCCGGGAGATTTCGAAAGCAAGCGAATGCGGCTACAATCTGACGTCAAATGCCATTTCTGGCGTCAGGCTGTCTCTCCTCCAGAGCAGAAGAGAAAGACAATCATTTGCTTCAAGTGCGATGGAGTGTTTTGATTCTGGATCTGAGTGTTCCTTAATAAAGGAAAGTGCTGCCGATAAATTTTACGGATAAATTTAAATTTAAATTAATAATATTGTAAAACTTAACAGTTTAAGTAAAGAACACATTTATAGTACACAGCAGGTTTTAACCAATATAAATGTAAAACCATACCATTTGGAGGTTTTGATGCATGGTATTATGGATAGATTTTTGCAGTACGATATGTTGATTGGCCGATAAAATCTTAGCCAGGGCCTTGGCGTAACAATGGACGCTGAGAACCTCCAAAGTTTTACAACAAAAAAAGCCCAACTAACTAGTTTAGTCGGATAAGAGGATGCCATCAAATCTGACAGCGATATAAGTGAATTTAATAAGATTGCTGTAATTAATATCTTAAAGCGATACTCTGATTGGTTTATTGACGGAATTCCAAAGACTCGAGTCTCCACAGGGCAGTTGGAAATTAGACTTATAGATCCACAAAAAACAGTACAACGGCGTCCATACAGGCTTAGTGAGGAAGAGAAGTCAAACATTATTCGTCCTAGTTGCTCACCTTTTGCCAGCCCTATGATGTTGGTTAAAAAGAAAAATGGCACTGACCGTCTTTGTGTGGACTATCGTATGTTAAATGATAATACAATCGCCGATAGGTATCTTTACCACTTATCTCAGACCAGATTGCTAGGCTTCATGGGGCTAAAGAGAGGGGTTTGCAAATAAAAGAAAAGGCTAACTACAATATGCAAATGAAAAAGAGACAAAAAAAAAGAGAATATTTTTTGTATTAAAATACAAAACAACAAAACTTGTCACAAGCGCAAAGTTTTGAAACCGCATGGAACGCACTCAAACAGCCTTTCGAAAATAAGCGCCTTATCATGAACAGCCAATTCAGAGCACTTCTTGACCTGCCTCAAATATGCCAAGTGTCCGGAAATGCATTAAAGGATCATCAGAATGCGCTTCAGGCATCCATTCGTGCTTTTGCGTACTGTTGGCTGCCAGTCATCAAGTGGGGTGAAATTTTCGTTTGTCCAATAAAATTTCCAAAAATTACCGTTACCCAGAGTGGCAAACGATGCTATGGTTAGCTATTATCAATAAAGACGTATAAAGACGTATTTTGCGAACTAAGCACTGGTGAGCTCGCTATTTTGTACTATAAAAGAAATGCATTATTCTTAGTAAGATCAGATACCAATTGTAGCTACATCGGGTGTGCATCGCTGTGTCTTTGGCCCCCATCTCTACCTTTGTAATCTCAATCCGAGGTCCACCCAATTTATGTGTTGGTTGCGACAACCTTTAGTCACTGGTTTATGTGCTAGTGCCTATATATATATATAAATAAATAAACATTTAATAACTTCAAGAAATACTAACGTCTTTCATTAAACATTTTGGTGACCCCGACATTGGCGGCTCCAAGTTAAAAAAGTAACAGACTTGGTGAAACCGTCATCAAGCGAGAATATTTGGTCAACCCAGGCGACCAATCTCTCAAGAACAAGGAAACTGGTCTACTAGGCGACTACTTTCTTTGCACGCTTTACACACAGAACAATCCTAAGCGAGGGCACAAATTGATAAACATTTCACATCAATCTGGGGTCCCGACGAAAAACATCGCAATTGATTAACTTGGAAATCATTGCGTAGCCACCTTTCCAATAAAACAATTTATTGGAAAACTAGGAGTTGGTTTTCCGCAACGGGGTAGCAAAGCATACCCATTGAATAAAAGATGACCAACTAGGCGATCACTTTGTCAAAAAACATTTAACAACGATTTGAGTCAACGAGGCGACCAAGTCATAAAAGTTAGTTTTATATAAAATAAAGTTTGATCAACTCATAAACTCTGTTGCATTCCCTGGCGTCAGCAATAACTGACCTAGTTAACTCGGTCAGTAACCCAGGTAGTACGCACGAGTACATAGTTTGCATTAGTCTGCAATTTTTGAAACAAAGAAAAGAAACTCAAAAAATTCGTCACTATCGTGGCATTTATCAGTGTAAAAGAATAGGTATATTGGAAATAAAAATAAATTATTGTTAAAACACTAATCAAAAGGCGACTTCGATTTATTTCTTATTCTTATTTGTGCTACACTTGACCAATTTTAGGAACGAGTCGGATCGTTCCCTGTCTTTGACAAAATAAATAAACTCCCATCGGGTCAAGTACGTGTACAGATAAGCAATTAGATAAGAAAAAAAAAAAAAAAAAAGATTCTTTCGCCAGGAAAACGAAGCCATCTTATTTCGAGGAGACACTTGAGCTCCTGGAGTACATGTAAGAGAACTTCGAGAAAAGTCATCAGGAGTTGATGGACAAATTAAATAACGTGCCAACTGAAGATGACTACTTTGTAACGGACTATTTCAGCAAAATGAAGGCGGTTGTATCTAATATAGTGGAAGATTGGAAGGACCATTTGGCAAAAATAAAACTAGAGAGACAAGCTCGCCAACGAGAGGAAGAGCGAGCCGTGATTAAACCACTGGTTCGCAAGCAAAGTGCTCTGCTGGATTCATTGTCCAGGACATTAAGCCAAATTGTGCCTGAAGAAAATCTGACTTACAAATCGGTAGTCGATAAATTATGGATGCAAATTGAAGAAATCCATTATGAGATTCATCAGCTAGCTGAAAATCCGACCGAAGCCGGATATAATACAGCTACGTTTGTGGCCGCAGAAAATACAATGCTGAAATTCTGTGTGGCACCAGCAGAAAATGTAGTGATACAATCACCACCTGTATTGTAATCGATACAATCATTGCAACTACCCAAAATTCCCATTCCAAACTTTGATGGGGATTATCTGAAATCGCAACAATTTCATGACATCTATAAAAAGGTGGTTCAGGAGTCAAATGTATCCACGATAGAGAAAATGTGGTACTTAAAATCAAACCTGTCTGAAGAAGCAGAGAGGTTGATACGGCTCCTGGAATTAACAGAAGCCAATTACAACACTGCTTGGTCAGTGTTGCAGGAACGATTTAATAACAAACGAGTTCTAGTAACAGCCATACTGGCAAAGCTGTTTGATCACCCAAATGTGGGAAATGACATAGCTTCGATAAAGAATTTGCATGATAAAATTTTTGAATCATTGCAAGCCTTAAAAAGTAGGCGTCAATGTGTGATCGTCAGATGCTGTCATAATGTTTCATATAACAAGAAAATTGGTTAGATTCAACCACGCACTATATGAGCAATCTCTTTCCAACACAAGGGATCTGCAGGAAGTAAAGGACTTCCTATCCTTCTTGGAACAGCGCTTCCTAACATTAGAGGCGATTGGGAAACCAAGAAACGAAAATCGCAGCATTGAAAAACCAAATCCAAGGAAGACATGCGCAACAGCAACTGGGACAAACAGTACCTTGTGTGCTTTCTGCGAAAGAGCAAAGCACAAACTCTTCCAATGTGAAAAGTTCAAAGTCAAATCCGCAGCAGAGCGGCTTTATTGGGTGCAGAGAAACAAATTGTGTGTCAATTGCTTCAAGCCGGACCATATGGCAAAAAATTGGTCCTGGAGGGGATGCTTTAAGTACGATAAAAAACATAACACAATGTTGCATTTAGAAACAGGCAACCAAAGTGCTACATCTGCGTCTGCAGCTTCTGCATATGGAATTGGCAGAAAATACACCCTGTTGGCAACGGCCAAGGTATTGGTAAAAGGGATCAATGAAAGGAAAGGAGAATTTCGAGCACTCCTGGATAGCGGCTCACAAGTAAATCTCGTCTCAGAGAGACTGGTAAAGAAATTATCGTTAAAAATTAGCGAGACTCATGTGCACATAAATGGAGTGGGTGGTCAACCACAGATAAGCAAGGCGCGAGTAAGCTTGGTTGTAAGGTCAAGATACAACAAGTTCGCAATGCTAGTTGAGGCATTTGTATTGCCACACATAATAGGTGACCAACCCACAGAACAAATAACGCAGAAAGTCACATTACCAGACAACATTCAATTAGCGGACCCAACATTTGATAAACCAGGAAAAATTGATATGCTGTTGGGAGCTGATGATCACTATGCTATACTGCTACCAGAAAGGAAACGGGGTAATCAAAACTCAGAGTTTGGATGGATTATTGCTGGCAGAATTAATATGTCAACGTCAGCCTTAATCACATGTATGGTAGGCATGACGAATCCAGAGGAATCACTAGAACGGTTCTGGCAGCTAGACACACTAGAGCCAATAAAAAGGTACAGGAGTCCGGAGGAAGAGTATTGTGAAAAATTCTTCCTTGATAACCTACACACGGCGGCGGACAATCGACTAATTGTAAAGCTTCCATTTGCTGAAGAGGCGTCATGTCTTGGAGAATCTGGGGAAGTAGCCATAAGAAGATTCATGTCGTTAGAGAGGCGAATGAACCCAGACATAAAGAATGAGTATGTAAAATTTATGTCAGAATATGAACAGCTTGGACATATGAAGCAGGTAATGGTAGAACAAATTCCTTAGAACCAGTACTTTATACCGTATCACTGTGTACTAAAGCAAGAAAGTACCACCACCTAGCTAAAAGTGGTATTTGATGCATCATGCAAAACGTCATCAGGAAAATCACTGAACGACATTTTATATCCTGGACCAGTTGTACAGAGTCAACTCTTCTCAATTCTTCTGCGGTTCAGGACACACAAATATGTGTTCACGGCAGATATTGAAAAAATGTATCGTCAAGTTTGGATAAACCCTGCCGATCAATTCAATCAGATGATTGTGTGGAGAGAGGATCCAAGTCAAGAACTAAAGTTTTATCGTTTAAAAACGGTAACTTATGGAACCACGTCAGCCCCATATTTAGCGACGAAGTGTCTGGAATATTTGGCACTGAAAAACATTGAAAAATTGTCGTCTGGAGCATCAGCATTAAAAAATGACTTTTATGTTGATGATTGTCTCACAGGAGCAGACAGTTTACCAGAAGCCCTGCAAATAAGACAAGAGCTTCTAGAAATCTTGAAACCTAAGGGTTTCAACTTACGAAAAATGGTGTTCAAATAGCAGTCAACTTCTAAAGGAAATTCCAAAGGAAGATACGATTGCTGACATCAATCTCGGTGACACACTGGAACAAACAAGTGTCAAAACATTGGGAATCATATGGGCACCCAAAGAAGACCAATTATGTGGAAAGGCTCAAAGACATACAAAAGGAATAACCAGACGAGTGGTGCTATCGGAAGTCGGTCAAATCTTTGATCCTCTAGGACTGTTCGCACCGGTAGTGGTAAGAGCAAAAATGTTTCTTCAACATGTTGCTATCGAACGAATTGAGAAGCAATGGGAAGCTTACCGAGAGGATGTACAGGCACTAAACCACATGAAAATTCCAAGGCATATTTTTGATGGCAAGGTCCCCACTACAAAGGAACTGCATACATTTGTTGATGCATCAGAAAAGGCGTATGGTGCGGCAGTTTATGTCCGATCAACCTATAAAAATGGACAAATTTCGGTCAGATTGTTGTGCGCCAAGTCGAGAGTGGCTCCCCTGGAAAAACAGACACTGCCCCGGCTGGAACTATGTGCAGCTGTACTTGGAGCTGAACTCACGGATAGAGTTCGACAGGATCTCCAATTCGGATCAGAAAGTGTAGAATCATTCCTCTGGTCAGACTCAACAGTAGTACTCTCGTGGATTAATTCACGGGCATCACATTTCCACACGTTTGTGGCTAATCGGTTGACAAAAATACACGCAGTATCACATCCAAGGCAATGGCGGCATGTGTCATCAGCGCTCAACGCAGCTGATGTTCTGTCTCGAGGCATATCAGCAGTTCAGCTTAGCACACATACATTATGGTTGTATGGACCACTATTTCTGCATGGACCACAACGTGGCTGGCCAGCACCATTTAAGCCTACAGAGCACACGATGGATACCGCTGAGAAGAAAACCAAGGTA
The DNA here is from genome assembly GCF_018151085.1 of Drosophila tropicalis. Classification (NCBI taxonomy): domain Eukaryota; kingdom Metazoa; phylum Arthropoda; class Insecta; order Diptera; family Drosophilidae; genus Drosophila; species Drosophila tropicalis. Next base: position 779,290 of record NW_027173405.1, read on the forward strand.
TTCAGCATGGTGACTGCCACGGCAAACAACAAGAGTGGATGGATATATACGGTAAATCACAAAAATTCGTTTTACCGGCTACAGCGAATAGTGGCGTATGTGCTACGGTTTTGTCACAAGCAGAGCAGGAAACCAACGGCTCAGTTAGAGTTGGAAGAGTTAGACCAAGCACGGAGAGTGATCATTAAGCAAATTCAAGAAACAGGATTTGCATATGAATTACGGCACTTAAAGAAACGACCTGATCAACCGCTAGATCGCAAAAGCACGGTGGCAACATTGCCACTAATACTGGATGAAGATTCAATGATACGAGTAGCAACTAGGCTACAACAAGCACCAGTATCAACGGAAACAAGGAATCCATATCTCTTGCCGTATAATGATCCGGTGGTAAAAATGATGCTACGGAAACTTCATGAAGATAATCTTCATTGTGGACATGAGGCACTACGCGGAATAGCTCGGCAACAGTACCACATCATTAAGGTGAAACCGATGGTCCGGAATGTGATTCAGGGCTGCGTAGTATGCACCAAGTACCGGCCTCAGTTCTTTAAACAAGTCATGGGCGACTTACCTGAGCATCGGGTATCTCAGAATAGACCCTTTCTCAATGCCGGAGTAGACTATTGTGGACCATTCTGGATCCACCATAAGGTTCGAGGAAAACGTCCCGACAAAGCCTACATTGCAGTATTTGTATGCTTTGCAACCAAGGCAGTACACTTGGAGTTGGTCGGAGACCTGTCCACCTCTTCATTTGTGGGCGCGCTTCAGCGCTTTATTGGGCGCAGAGGAAGATGCCAGACATTATACTGCGATAATGCAACAAACTTTGTTGGAGCAAACAACCAACTTAAGGAACTGACCGATACAATACACTCAGAAACGGCAGCAGGTAGTATCAAGGAATTTTGCAATCAAAAAGGAGTGCAATTTAAGTTCATACCACCACGGTCTCCACATTTCGGAGGATTATGGGAAGCTGCGGTAAAGTCCGCTAAGCATTTACTGTTGAAAAACGTATCGACAGTAAACTTAACGTTCGAACAACTGTCTACCATCATTGTCAATGTTGAAGCAGTGCTGAACTCTCGTCCGTTAACGCCGAACTCAGACGATCCCAACGACTTAACAGCTCTAACCCCAGGCCACCTATTGATCGGAGAACCATTAGTAGCCCAACCAGATGCAGAACCAATAACACAGCGATCGATTCCAGAGCAATGGGAATTAGTGCAACGGCTTAAGCATACATTCTGGACACAATGGTCTCAAGAGTACTTACAAGAATTGCAGGGTACATCCAAGTGGAAAAAACCATATAACAATGTCAAAGAAGGCATGATGGTAATTCTAAAGGAGGATAATGTGCCAATTTTGCAGTGGCCAATTGGACGAATTGTTAAGTTATATCCAGGTTTGGATGGATACGTCCGCGTGGTAGACGTTAAAACAGCCAGAGGCACCTACAAGCGGGCTATCCATAAATTGGCCCCCTTGCTTAGAGAGACGGCAACAAAACGTAAAATCGAGGCAGATGACACAGAAGCGAATTCCCAAGAAGACCCTGGTATCGAGGACAACGCAGAACCAAAAACAAAAAGACGCTTATCGATCGGTCTGCCACCGTTGGCAATGACGATCTGCCTAATGCTGTTGTTATTGCCTATAGCATTTGCTCAAAGAACTAATATAACTCGATTCAACCCCAAACTAGGCATATACTATGAAAGTATTGGCACAGGAAGGATGGCAACGTCTGACTGGACTATTGTGGCATTCTACAATCTCGAACCATATTGGGCCGACCTGAAGACATTTTCAGACGGAGTAGTAAAGGTTGGAGAAATATGCGTATTAATGAAGGTTCCAGAGGCATGCACCGCAATGCAGAGGCACTTCGAGCATGTCAACTCAGAACTACGGACAGGTAATGATCTCCTTCACATAGAACGCCAACGACGATCGCCTTTAGATATCATTGGGAACATTGCGAACGGCTTATTTGGTGTGCTGGACTCAAAGTATGCAACAGAGATGTCAGGCACCATAAGAAAGGTTAAATCAAATGAAGATTACTTATTGAACTTGCTGCAAAATCAGACATCTGTAATTGATTCAACGATAAATATCATTAAGCGAGATGAAGCCACAATTGAAAATCAGATGAAACTAATGGAACAACAAATGAACGACATGACCAAAGTCCAGGACAATGCGGTAAAGGCGTTGCAATGGTATATCACGCTAACTACTCAGATGACAGTTATTGCAGGGAATTTGCAACGAATTCAAACCGAAATTTCCCGAGTATTTACAGATGGCCATCATAGCAAAATAAGCCCGTTACTACTATCACCAGGCCAGCTTCGGGAACATCTGAACCAACTGAAGAGACATCTTCCGTCTGGTTTGAATTTGCCAGTCCCAGATAACGACGTCTTGCAACTATATGGCTTAATGAAGGCACAAGGAACAATCGCAAACAATCATGTGATATTTAAGGTCACATTTCCATTAGTGGCAACGCAGGCAGTGCAACTGTATAACCTGGTACCCATTCCAGCAATTGGAACTCATGGGATTGTAATCATGAACATTAAAATTCCCATCATTGCTGTCAACAAGGAACAGAATCAATACATTGGGCTCTCAAGAGCCGATTTGGAACGATGCCATCAGCTCAACAACGAGCAATATATTTGTTTTGATAAACAAACGACGTTTTCGGCTAATAGCAACTGTGAGTTCCAGCTATTCAAAAACACAAAATCATCAACTTGCCAAATACAACACACAAACAGATCATTCGTGTGGTACGACATGTATCACAAATATCAGTCGATTTTTGACACCACTAGACCAATTGAACTCGCCGGCTCATCATGTTATAGTCTCCTACGTAGCGCTAACAATACCATTGGTTCTTGTGATGGTATATGGAATAAAAAGATGCTCACGACCCCCAAGACACAATGGTCCAGAGCAGACAACCGTGAGGATCGTCAATCCCATACCGACTCCTGCTGCAGTAAGCCCAGCCCCCAGCAATTTTGCGGTCACCGTTGGATAACGTTGAACAGGTGTTCAACGGCCGGGAGTATGTTGGTGCTTTGATTATATAAAATAAGCTAACATTAAGACAATTATAATATAGAACAAATAGAAATGTATGTCAATGAAGTATGTAACCCGATTATAGATATAGATGGCTCATCAGTCATAAGTAGGTCTGATATGGTCAGCAGTAAACAATAAAGACCTAGTTAATCAATAAAAACGTATTTTGCTGACCTAACACTATGTCGAACTATGCACCGGTGAGCTCGCTATTTTGTACTATAAAAGAAATGCATTATTCTTAGTAAGATCAGATACCAATTGTAGCTACATCGGGTGTGCATCGCTGTGTCTTTGGCCCCCATCTCTACCTTTGTAATCTCACTCCGAGGTCCACCCAATTTATTGTTGGTTGCGACAACCTTTAGTCACTGGTTTATGTGCTAGTGCCTAGATATATATATAAATAAATAAACATTTAATAACTTCAAGAAACACTAACGTCTTTCATTGAACATTTTGGTGACCCCGACATTGGCGGCTCCAAGTTAAAAGAATAACAGACTTGGTGAAACCGTCATCAAGCGAGAACATTTGGTCAACTCAGGCGACCAATCTCTCAACAAAAAGGAAACTGGTCAACTAGGCGACTACTTTCTTTGCACGCTTTGGACACGACAATCCTAAGCGAGGGCACAAATTGATGAACATCTCACATCAATCTGGGGTCCCGACTAAAAACATCGCAATTGATTAACTTGGCAATCATTGCGTAGCCACCTTGGCGAATAAAAAAGAGTTACTGGTTTCCGCAACGGGGTAGCAGTGCATACCCATTTAATAAAAGTTGATCAACTAGGCGATCACCTTATGAAAATCATTTAACAACGATTTGTGTCAACGAGGCGACCAAATCATAAATCATTTTGAATCAAATCATAAAAAGTTATTTTTGTATAAAATAAAGTTTGATCAACTCAACTCTGTTGCATTCCCTGGCGTCAGCAATATCTGACCTAGTTAACTCGGTCAGTAACCCAGGTAGTACGCACGAGTATAGATTTCGGCATTGATCAGCAATTTTTTTTTAAACAAAGAAAAGAAACTCCAAAAATTGGTTTCACTGTCGTGGCAGTTATCAGTGTAAAAGAATAGGTATATTGGAAATAAAAATAAAACTATTGTTAAAACACTATTCAAAAGGCAACTTCGATTTATTTCTTATTCTTATTTGTGCTACACTTGACCATTTTTAGGAACGAGTCGGAGCGTTCCCTGTCTTTGACAAAATAAATAAACACCCATCGGGTCAAGTACTAGTACAAACAAGCAATTACATAAGAATATAAAAGAACATGGAGGAATTTTATAAACAGCAGACAGAACGAGGAGAGGCAATCCAGGCCTTGATTCGGAATAGCAAAAAAGATTCTTCCGCCAGGAAAACGAAGCCATCTTATTTCGAGGAGAAACTTGAGCTCCTGGAATACATGTGGGAGAACTTCGAGAAAGGTCATCAGGAGTTGATGGACAAATTAAATAACGTGCCAACTGAAGATGACTACTTTATAACGGACTATTTCAGCAAAATGAAGACGGTTGTATCTAATATGGTGGAAGATTGGAAGGACCATTTGGCAAAAATAAAGCTAGAGAGACAAGCTCGCCAAAGAGAGGAAGAGCGAGTCATGGTCAAACCACTGGTTCGTAAGCAAAGTGCTCTGCTGGAGTCATTGTCCAGGACATTAAGACAAATTGTGCCTGAAGAAAAAATGACTTACAAATCGGTAGTCGACAAATTATGGATGCAAATTGAAGAAATCCATTATGAGATTCATCGGCTAGCTGAAAATCCAGCCGAAGCCGGATATAATATAGCTACGTTTGTGGCCGCAGAAAATACAATGCTGAAATTCTGTGTGGCACCAGCAGAAAATGTAGTAATACAATCACCACCTGTATTGCAATCGATACAATCATTGCAACTACCCGAAATTCCCATTCCAAAATTTGATGGGGATTATCTGAAATGGCAACAATTTCATGACATCTATAAAAAGGTGGTTCATGAGTCAAATGTATCCACGATAGAGAAAATGTGGTACCTAAAATCAAACCTTTCTGGAGAAGCAGAGAGACTGATACGGCACCTGGAATTAACAGAAGCCAATTACAACACTGCTTGGTCAGTGTTGCAGGAACGTTTTAATAACAAACGAGTCCTAGTAACAGCCATACTGGCAAAGCTGTTTGATCACCCAAATGTGGGAAATGACGCAGCTTCTATAAAGAATTTGCATGATAACATTTTTGAATCATTGCAAGCCTTAAAAAATATCGGCGTCAATATGGAATCGTCAGATGCTGTCATAATGTTTCATATGACAAGAAAATTGGATAGATTCAACCACGCACTATATGAGCAATCTCTTTCCAACACAAGGGATCTGCAGGAAGTAAAGGACTTCTTATCCTTCTTGTAACAGCGCTTCCTAACATTAGAGGCGATTGGGAAACCGAGAAACGAAAATCGCAGCATTGAGAAACCAAGTCCAAGGAAGACATGCGCAACAGCATCTGGGACAAACAGTACCCTGTGTGCTTTCTGCGAAAGAGCAAAGCACAAACTCTTCCAATGTGAAAAGTTCAAAATCAAATCCGCAGCAGAGCGGCTTAATTGGGTGCAGAGACACAAATTGTGTGTCAATTGCTTCAAGCCAGACCATATAGCAAAAAATTGCTCTTGGAGGGGATGCTTTAAATGCGATAAAAAACATAACACAATGTTGCATTTAGAAACAGGCAACCAAAGTGCTACATCTGCGTCTGCAGCTTCTGCATATGGAATTGGCAGAAAATACACCCTGTTGGCAACGGCCAAGGTATTGGTAAAAGGGATCAATGAAAGGAAAGGAGAATTTCGAGCACTCCTGGATAGCGGCTCTCAAGTAAATCTCGTCTCAGAGAGACTGGTAAAGAAGTTATCGTTAAAAATTAGCGAGACTCATGTTCATATAAATGGAGTGGGTGGTCAACCACAGATAAGCAAGGCGCGAGTAAGCTTGGTTGTAAGGTCAAGATACAACAAGTTCGCAATGCTAGTTGAGGCATTTGTATTGCCACACATAATAGGTGACCAACCCACAGAACAAATAACGCAGAAAGTAACATTACCAGACAACATTCAATTAGCGGACCCAACATTTGATAAACCCGGAAAAATTGATATGCTGTTGGGAGCTGATGATCACTATGCTATACTGCTACCAGAAAGGAGACGGGGCAATCGAAACCGTCCAACATTACAAAACTCAGAGTTTGGATGGATTGTTGCTGGCAGAATTAATATGTCAACGTCAGCCTTAATCACATGTATGGTAGGCATGACGAATCCAGAGGAATCACTAGAACGGTTCTGGCAGCTAGACACACTAGAGCCAATAAAAAGGTACAGGAGTCCGGAGGAAGAGTATTGTGAAAAATTCTTCCTTGATAACCTACACACGGCGGCGGACAATCGACTAATTGTAAAGCTTCCATTTGCTGAAGAGGCGTCATCTCTTGGAGAATCTCGGGAAGTAGCCATAAGAAGATTCATGTCGTTAGAGAGGCGAATGAACCCTGACATAAAAAAGGAGTATGTAAAATTTATGTCAGAATATGAACAGCTTGGACATATGAAGCAAGTAATGGTAGAACAAATTCCCAAGAACCATTACTTTATACCGCATCATTGTGTACTAAAACCAGAAAGTACCACCACCAAGCTAAGAGTGGTATTTGATGCTTCATGCAAAACATCATCAGGAAAATCACTGAACGACATTTTATATCCTGGACCAGTTGTACAGAGTCAACTCTTCTCAATTCTTCTGCGGTTCAGGACACACAAATATGTGTTCACGGCAGATATTGAAAAAATGTATCGTCAAGTTTGGATAAACCCTGCCGATCAATTCAATCAGATGATTGTGTGGAGAGAGGATCCAAGTCAAGAACTAAAGTTTTATCGTTTAAAAACGGTAACTTATGGAACCACGTCAGCCCCATATTTAGCGACGAAGTGTCTGGAATATTTGGCACTGAAAAACATTGAAAAATTGTCGTCTGGAGCATCAGCATTAAAAAATGACTTTTATGTTGATGATTGTCTCACAGGAGCAGACAGTTTACCAGAAGCCCTGCAAATAAGACAAGAGCTTCTAGAAATCTTGAAACCTAAGGGTTTCAACTTACGAAAATGGTGTTCAAATAGCAGTCAACTTCTAAAGGAAATTCCAAAGGAAGATACGATTGCTGACATCAATCTCGGTGACACACTGGAACAAACAAGTGTCAAAACATTGGGAATCATATGGGCACCCAAAGAAGACCAATTATGTGGAAAGGCTCAAAGACATACAAAAGGAATAACCAGACGAGTGGTGCTATCCGAAGTCGGTCAAATCTTTGATCCTCTAGGACTGTTCGCACCGGTAGTGGTAAGAGCAAAAATGTTTCTTCAACATGTTGCTACCGAACGAATTGAGATGGATGGTGACCTACCGCCGTATTTGGAGAAGCAATGGGAAGCTTACCGAGAGGATGTACAGGCACTAAACCACATGAAAATTCCAAGGCATATTTTTGATGGCAAGGTCCCCACTACAAAGGAACTGCATACATTTGTTGATGCATCAGAAAAGGCGTATGGTGCGGCAGTTTATGTCCGATCAACCTATAAAAATGGACAAATTTCGGTCAGATTGTTGTGCGCCAAGTCGAGAGTGGCTCCCCTGGAAAAACAGACACTGCCCCGGCTGGAACTATGTGCAGCTGTACTTGGAGCTGAACTCACGGATAGAGTTCGACAGGATCTCCAATTCGGATCAGAAAGTGTAGAATCATTCCTCTGGTCAGACTCAACAGTAGTACTCTCGTGGATTAATTCACGGGCATCACATTTCCACACGTTTGTGGCTAATCGGTTGACAAAAATACACGCAGTATCACATCCAAGGCAATGGCGGCATCTGTCATCAGCGCTCAACGCAGCTGATGTTCTGTCTCGAGGCATATCAGCAGTTCAGCTTAGCACACATACATTATGGTTGTATGGACCACTATTTCTGCATGGACCACAACGTGGCTGGCCAGCACCATTTAAGCCTACAGAGCACACGATGGATACCGCTGAGAAGAAAACCAAGGTATTCAGCATGGTGACTGCCACGGCAAACAACAAGAGTGGATGGATATATACGGTAAATCACAAAAATTCGTTTTACCGGCTACAGCGAATAGTGGCGTATGTGCTACGGTTTTGTCACAAGCAGAGCAGGAAACCAACGGCTCAGTTAGAGTTGGAAGAGTTAGACCAAGCACGGAGAGTGATCATTAAGCAAATTCAAGAAACAGGATTTGCATATGAATTACGGCACTTAAAGAAACGACCTGATCAACCGCTAGATCGCAAAAGCACGGTGGCAACATTGCCACTAATACTGGATGAAGATTCAATGATACGAGTAGCAACTAGGCTACAACAAGCACCAGTATCAACGGAAACAAGGAATCCATATCTCTTGCCGTATAATGATCCGGTGGTAAAAATGATGCTACGGAAACTTCATGAAGATAATCTTCATTGTGGACATGAGGCACTACGCGGAATAGCTCGGCAACAGTACTACATCATTAAGGTGAAACCGATGGTCCGGAATGTGATTCAGGGCTGCGTAGTATGCACCAAGTACCGGCCTCAGTTCTTTAAACAAGTCATGGGCGACTTACCTGAGCATCGGGTATCTCAGAATAGACCCTTTCTCAATGCCGGAGTAGACTATTGTGGACCATTCTGGATCCACCATAAGGTTCGAGGAAAACGTCCCGACAAAGCCTACATTGCAGTATTTGTATGCTTTGCAACCAAGGCAGTACACTTGGAGTTGGTCGGAGACCTGTCCACCTCTTCATTTGTGGGCGCGCTTCAGCGCTTTATTGGGCGCAGAGGAAGATGCCAGACATTATACTGCGATAATGCAACAAACTTTGTTGGAGCAAACAACCACTTTAGGAACTGACCGATACAATACACTCAGAAACGGCAGCAGGTAGTATCAAGGAATTTTGCAATCAAAAAGGAGTGCAATTTAAGTTCATACCACCACGGTCTCCACATTTCGGAGGATTATGGGAAGCTGCGGTAAAGTCCGCTAAGCATTTACTGTTGAAAAACGTATCGACAGCAAACTTAACGTTCGAACAACTGTCTACCATCATTGTCAATGTTGAAGCAGTGCTGAACTCTCGTCCGTTAACGCCGAACTCAGACGATCCCAACGACTTAACAGCTCTAACCCCAGGCCACCTATTGATCGGAGAACCATTAGTAGCCCAACCAGATGCAGAACCAATAACACAGCGATCGATTCCAGAGCAATGGGAATTAGTGCAACGGCTTAAGCATACATTCTGGACACAATGGTCTCAAGAGTACTTACAAGAATTGCAGGGTACATCCAAGTGGAAAAAACCATATAACAATGTCAAAGAAGGCATGATGGTAATTCTAAAGGAGGATAATGTGCCAATTTTGCAGTGGCCAATTGGACGAATTGTTAAGTTATATCCAGGTTTGGATGGATACGTCCGCGTGGTAGACGTTAAAACAGCCAGAGGCACCTACAAGCGGGCTATCCATAAATTGGCCCTCTTGCTTAGAGAGACGGCAACAAAACGTAAAATCGAGGCAGATGACACAGAAGCGAATTCCCAAGAAGACCCTGGTATCGAGGACAACGCAGAACCAAAAACAAAAAGACGCTTATCGATCGGTCTGCCACCGTTGGCAATGACGATCTGCCTAATGCTGTTGTTATTGCCTATAGCATTTGCTCAAAGAACTAATATAACTCGATTCAACCCCAAACTAGGCATATACTATGAAAGTATTGGCACAGGAAGGATGGCAACGTCTGACTGGACTATTGTGGCATTCTACAATCTCGAACCATATTGGGCCGACCTGAAGACATTTTCAGACGGAGTAGTAAAGGTTGGAGAAATATGCGTATTAATGAAGGTTCCAGAGGCATGCACCGCAATGCAGAGGCACTTCGAGCATGTCAACTCAGAACTACGGACAGGTAATGATCTCCTTCACATAGAACGCCAACGACGATCGCCTTTAGATATCATTGGGAACATTGCGAACGGCTTATTTGGTGTGCTGGACTCAAAGTATGCAACAGAGATGTCAGGCACCATAAAAAAGGTTAAATCAAATGAAGATTACTTATTGAACTTGCTGCAAAATCAGACATCTGTAATTGATTCAACGATAAATATCATTAAGCGAGATGAAGCCACAATTGAAAATCAGATGAAACTAATGGAACAACAAATGAACGACATGACCAAAGTCCAGGACAATGCGGTAAAGGCGTTGCAATGGTATATCACGCTAACTACTCAGATGACAGTTATTGCAGGGAATTCGCAACGAATTCAAACCGAAATTTCCCGAGTATTTACAGATGGCCATCATAGCAAAATAAGCCCGTTACTACTATCACCAGGCCAGCTTCGGGAACATCTGAACCAACTGAAGAGACATCTTCCGTCTGGTTTGGATTTGCCAGTCCCAGATAACGACGTCTTGCAACTATATGGCTTAATGAAGGCACAAGGAACAATCGCAAATAATCAATAAAAACGTATTTTGCTGACCTAACACTATGTCGAACTATGCACTGGTGAGCTCGCTATTTTGTACTATAAAAGAAATGCATTATTCTTAGTAAGATCAGATACCAATTGTAGCTACATCGGGTGTGCATCGCTGTGTCTTTGGCCCCCATCTCTACCTTTGTAATCTCACTCCGAGGTCCACCCAATTTATGTGTTGGTTGCGACAACCTTTAGTCACTGGTTTATGTGCTAGTGCCTAGATATATATATAAATAAATAAACATTTAATAACTTCAAGAAACACTAACGTCTTTCATTGGACATAAGGAGTACCAGCTCTTCTTTAATGTCGAGCAGTTTCTGTTCATTCATGGCTCCTGTCAGTACGTCATCGACGTAGAAATCATCAAAAAGTATCCCAGCAGCTCTTGGAATCTCGTATTCGTGATCAGCTGCCAGTTGTTCCAGTTGTTCCTGTGATCTCGCTCCTTGAAATGTATCCGCGAATTGTGGGTTTTGTTCCTTGAACGGCAAATTGACTATGTATCTTCCATTTGCCTAGCGGTTGTGCGTACATCGGAAGTGCGTTTCGACCTTTTCATCCTTTTCGTTTACAGTTGTATGTGATGGAACTTTCTCTTTTTATTTTGACCGTAGTCAGCAATGACGTTGATGGTAGTTGCAATCTTAATGGCAATAGGGTGCCCTTGACCATCGCATAACTTCTCCCCGTTGAGAACTAACAAAATGTAATCATTGCCCAGCAAAATGTCGATTGCAGCGTTAGTTCTGAAGTCAGCCATTTGGTATCCATTAAATACCGACGGTGATGAAGCATCAATATTTTCACGTGCCAATGCTGAAGTGATCTTTCCTAAAACGTGCGCATTAATATCGATGCAATGACTCGAGACGCGAGACATCATCTGAAGAGAGCAGATACCTTTGGTTATTCCCGCCTGTTCGTCAAGGCGTTGTAAGCCCCAACGTCTGTACGCACCGTTCCGAAATGAAAGACAAGTCTGAGGCGCAATTCAGTAAAATACGGCACGTAAGCAAGGTTCCTTGAGAATTTCGCACGTGTACCAATGCAGTTGGTAGAGTACTTCTTCGTTGACCATTTGGCTTCCTGGGTCTGGGTAACATTCATCATTGCTACCGCTGATGCCGCTGGTGCTTCCTCAGAAGCCTGGCCTGAGTTGCCTTGATGCTGCTCTGCGCTTTTATGCTATGTAGAATAGCCTTCAGTATGCAACAAAGAATGATGGCGGCGCTTGCACTACTTGTAAGAAGACTTCGAGCCACAAGCGCTTACTCCATGTCCACTTCAAACAATTGAAACACATATGTTTCTCCTTCGCAAAGGTGTAACGTTGCTTGACAGTCAAGCTCTTGAATTGAGGACAAGCCGACAGTATGTGCTCAGTACTATGACATTTCATGCAATTACCTGTAATGGCAAGCATGGTGCGTGCTTGCCGTTTTCCTTTTTCATCCCTCGGTTTGCTCGCTACATGATCGACAACTTGACTGAGCTCAAGGCGATCGCATCGGGAGTCCAAAAACTTGAGCAATTCTTCAATGGTGGGATTTTCAATATCCTGGCTTTTGTCGATCCATTCACGTCGCGTAGTCTCATTAACCTTGTTGATGAGCAAGTATATACGCCAACAGTCACGGCCCGTTTGTCCAGAAGCGTCTAAAGCCCGAATAACATCACTGGCTCCGCAAGTCAGAGCGCGTAGCGATGATGAGTTTTGCCCAACAGCTTTTGCCAAGACGGTGAATGTAACCATAAGCAAATTCACCAAACAACGGGGCTTTTCGTAGCGATCACTCAACGATTTCCATGCAACCTCGTAATTAGCATCTACTACAGGCAAATGCTGGATGAGTATCGCTGCTTCTCCTATGACACATGATTTCAGGTGATGAAACTTCTGTATATTCGTTAGTGTTGTCTTTCCATGAATGGTACTCTCAAACAGGTCCTTGAAAGCATGCCATTCCTTATAATCTCCTACGAAGGGCTTGATGTGAATTTTGGGTAACTCATAATCTCTTGCCGCGCCGATTTCTTCCAACTTGCCAGACGATGCCAAAGCAACTCGTAAAGCCTTAAGGCGAGCATTCGCCCTTTCATATTTATCCTCGTATATCTCGTAACCCCCAGTTTGTCGTATTTGGCCATTTCGTCACCAGACTTGACGAACTCCTTCCACGCATTGGACAAAGTTTCCAATTTGGTGTCAATTGTAAAGACGTCGGCATCCTGTGCTGGATTCTCTGCATATCCACATGTGCGGGTAATAGTAGATGAAATACCAAGAAATTCCCACTGCTTGTGTGGACCAAAAATTTCAAGACACTTGTTTTTCCTAGAGATGTGTTCTCTCACGATCTCGTCGATTATATCGATAACAGATACCGATATGCGTGTGGCGCCACCGTTTGTATCCCCGCTTTTTCCAATAAACACGCGATTGCCTATTCGATAGTAGGCCAGAACTATCGACTACTACATTTGAGGTTAACAATTAATTGCCACCAAACTGCAACAAATTATTAACCAATGAGCAACAAACAAGCAATGCCCAACGATCCGGCTCGAAGGATTAAATTATGATGAACAATATACCACTGCGTTTAATTTCTCATAAGAACTTAACTTTATTTTTACATAAACTTCACTGAACTGTGTCTGCCACTGCCAGAACACGTCTTGATCGTTCGTTTGCTTGCTTATTACTAAAATTTCTTTTCTTACGCAACTACGTAGGCCATATAGGTTTATAAAGAGCGACAGAGACAGAGTATTCCAGAAAACTTAAGAAAATACAAAAACAAAAGCATTGTGAGATGTGCAAGATCATTCATGAGACTTTGCTTTGCTGCCTATAGCAGTGTATGACAATTGGTTCCTCAACACCTTTCATTAGTGGCGTAAAGTGACTCACTTTGCTTTAATATTCGGGATATCATTGTTATTATCCTCCCGCCCTGGGACAACACTGCTCCAATCCCGTCGGCAGAAGCGTCGGTTGTGAGGTCGAAAGGTTTTTGAAAGTTCGGGTACATGAGTATGACATCCTCGGATTAAGCGGTCAAAGCTGTGACGTTGAAAGTCATCAAAGAACACCCTGTAATAACTAGCAAGCATTGCCTTGACCTTTTCGGGGTCAGTTTTTGTTCCGTCACTAGAGACGATGAAACCCAAATATTCGACGCTTTCTTTAAAAAATTTTGTCTTTTCTTTCGACACTCTCATGTTAGCACAGTGTCAATGTGTTTGACATGCTCGGCTTCATTTTCAGAAAATATTAACACGTCATCTACGTAGACGTAGCATATATTCCCGATTTGTTCCCTTAGAACATCATCGATTGCTCTCTGAAATATGCTTCCGGCATTTTCCAAACCAAAGAGTAAGCGACAGAATTCATAATTCCCTCCGTTTACTGAGAACGCCGTTTTCGCGCGATCCTTTTCAGCTAGATAAATTTGATGGTATCCAGATTTTAAGTCCAGAGTCGTGAAATTTTTGCCTTTCCAAGATTTGCTCGTTCATTGGAAAGCTTGGCATTAGGTACCGGTCGGCAATGGTTCGCTCGTTTAACTTTTGAAAGTCAATAACGAGTCGTTTGTTTTTGTTACCGTTTGAGTCCAAGCCTTTTTTGTCAACAACCCATGCAGGACTGTTGTACGCAGACCGAGATTGTCTTATAATGCCGTCTTTTACCAATTGAGCGATTTCGTTATTAACAAAATCGGCTACACCCATAGGATATGGGTAAGACTTGGAGTACACTTCCTTGTTGTCTATCAGGAACTATTATGTCATCAATGCGTGTATTGGTGTTGCAAGTATGGTGTTGCAGTGCTTCTGCCGTACTGCCATCTGTCCAGTCATACGCTCTGATGCGTTCTGTCTCTTTTGAGATTCGCCGTAAGTGGCGCTACCGCGGGTTTTACCCCAAGCAGTCTGCTGTCTTAGTTTGTGCTTGGTCTTGGGCTCGTTTGTTTACTGTTTGATGTTCGTCCCTGCTCACCCTGTTGGGGTCTGTTTTGGACTTGTTTTCCTGTAAAATGGGGGTTTTTCTCAAAATGTTTTCCCTGTCTGGGTGGCTCCTATCTTCAATTGCTTTAGCATACGTAGCAGTGAACATGCTCTTTCTATGCTATTCTCAGCCTCGAGAGCCAGTGCTAAAGCCGAAGGCAAATCTTTGGGCTGTGCTGGTATAACTAGTGCCTTAATAGGCCTCCTCAGGCCTGCCATGAAAGCGTGCAGAGCTCCCAATTTCTGTATTAAGAATGACGGCTGCTTGCTCCTCATGCGTCATGCCAATTTTAATTGTAATAAGAGTGAGTTTTTTCTCAACCTCATCAAAGTACTGCATTAAGTCTAGGTCTCTTTGTCTGACCATTTCTAATTGATCTCTAAGAACGCGCAAAGACGTTTTATCGGCGCATGTGCAATCAAGTCTAGCAATGATTGCATCGAAATTTAGCACAGTGTTATGTGAGGTAAGCATTGCGCGTGCGGCACCACAAACTTTATTTTTTTAAATGATCACTGCCGGGTAATGTGTTTCACTCCCATAGAATCCCTTGTAGGCCTGATATGCCTCTATGGCTGATTGTCTCCAAGACACATATTCTTAATGGTCATCATTAAAATTCGGCACCGATATCGTAGCGTCGAGTCTAACCGAACATATAATGTTGGGGTCAATTGTTACGCTTTCGTACACCTGTACTTGGGGCGCTTCAATTCTAAATGAGTTCACTTGGGGTCTCAGATGTTCGAGTTCGGCGTGTATCTCGCCTCTTATGCGTTGTTCTTGTGCGTTAAGCGCGGTGCGACTGCGCTCTGTATTATAACTCTTAACGTTTGTGGATCCATTTCTGTTTGATGGAGTGCCTGAGGCCTAGATTGTACTATAATATCTTCGTCGCTATCAGATTCTTTTTTAATGTCCCTATAGGACCAACTCATTGGCAGTTGTTTAACACAGTGTCTTAGCGAATTCAATCTAACAATATAACCTCACATATTCAAACTCACAATTAAATTCAATGCAAATTAGTTACAAATCTAATGCAAATTATTCACAAGATCACTTAATGCTGCCACTTTTATTATTATTTTTTTATTATT
This sequence comes from Drosophila tropicalis, assembly GCF_018151085.1. Taxonomy (NCBI): domain Eukaryota; kingdom Metazoa; phylum Arthropoda; class Insecta; order Diptera; family Drosophilidae; genus Drosophila; species Drosophila tropicalis. The sequence goes on from NW_027173405.1 coordinate 795,185, forward strand.
GTTTTTATATTTGTTTGGTTTCAAATTTATATATTATAATTTGTCTTTATTTTTTCCGAACAGTCACTTACATGTTGGTAGGGTGTGGATTCTTAGAGGGTAATCCAATTCCGGTTGGGCGCCAGTTATGATGTTGGATATATCCACTGGTTCCTGTTAGGGGTTGCCGTTGGTGGGATCCAGCTTATGGATTGATTTATGTTGATTAGGATGAGATACAATTAGGTATCTGAATCACCGTCCTTGTGGATCAGCAATATATTAGAGATTATAATTTGTGTTACGGCTATGTGCCGGAGTTATGCTTCTTTATTGTTAAAGGGTTATACCAAAACTAAATATATTGAAGGAAATAAAAGAGAACTAAACCTAAGTACATAAATTGGAATATGAATCTAAAGCTAAATACATAAGTGGGAATATGAATCTAAAGCTAAATACATAAGAAGTAAATATGTAAGGCGTATGGTCATGCTATGAGCACTTGGTCAGACGCTGTGTCAGCGTATTTATGCTTATGTGGAATTCGTCACATCGACGTTGCAGCTGCACAGATTCTTCTAAGACTTAGTGCAGGGGCAGTTCGCTAGATTGTTTGTTATCTTGTATTTAATTTGTTTCAGAAACGTTCATCAAAATGACAACAGCATTGCATTGGATATTTTATTAGCCCTACAAAATTTGATAATGAAATTTGTTCCCATTGCTTAAAAAAATAGTTATATTGGACTTAATTTTATTGGCATTGAACCACTGCGGTGTTTGGTTATTATATTTTTCTATGTCTCCAACATCTTTCCTGTAACTTAATTCATCAATGCACAGACCTTCCTGGTATCACTCTGTCCCATTTTTCGCTATTCTCGATTTGGTTTTTTGTATACTTCCCCCATCCCCTTGGCCATTTGAATAGTACATTCATAAACGAATATTTGTATGTTTTCTGCTGCTCCGGTAACAACGAGCGCTGCCGACCGATTTATATTGACTGTACCAATACCCTAATATACCTAAAAATACCCTCACGTAAAAAAGGCACATGTAAAACATGTGCACCAAATTGCACGTGGCAAAAATTTTAAACATTAATAATTTGCACGCATACTAAACAAATCTACATACCTAATTTGATGGTTCTAGCATTGTTTGTTTTGTTCTATTTAATTATCGGGGTCGAAAGTAGGCTTGGCAAAATTTATAATAAAACTAAAACTGCGGGTGTACTAAGCCAGAATATATTCTGAGTTTGGTGTCTAGTAAAGCGTCTGCATCCCTTGGACAGACGACCGATTGCTACATTTATAAAACTCAAATTAGTTGTAAAAGCTGTCTGAAGCTGAGACAACACAAATAAAATATTAACATAAAAAAAATAAGTAGTCTTTAAAAAAATCAGTTTTTTTTTTATTTGCGGGGGACCGATTGGGGGATCGACTTGGCTGTTGGTCGAATATTTAATATTATATATTTTATTACTTTAGTTAATTAAATGTTATTTTTTTATAAACAGGTTTAATTTATGATTGGGTGTACAATGGGCAATCTTAAGATTAACACAAACGACAGCTTTATTCAATCGCTTTTCTTAGACTGCCGCGCATACTCTCAGTTGGAATCCTTTTACATCTTTTAATAAAAACCTGTCATTCCTTAGAACCTTTTGGTCCCTTGTTTTTTGGGATAAGCTTACGAGATATGCCTGCTGTGCTGTCAAAGTTCTTAACCATAACACTCTTGCTGAAGTTCTTTGGCTGTTGTAGTGCTGCTCATTATATTCTTGTGATCGGCGAATGTGTGAAGCTCCTAATCTTCTTATCTCCTTTAAATCTATTGGGTTATCTATAGGTACTATCCAATTCTTCAATATTTTCTCTAAATTCATCTATACCATTTCATCTTTGAGCTATTCCAAATAACATTATGCTGGGGTATTGCTTGATGCTTCTGTGAACAGTGTTGTTCGGCAATTGTGTACCAATGATTTCCCTTGTCTGGTTCGGCTAACTTTGCTATCATAGGTTGCTTCGGTTCAGCCTTTCCACTTGCCCGTTGGTTTGCGGGGATCCTGTCGCTGTTTACACATGTTGCACACCCTGTTGAAAAACCCTTCCCCTTTTTCGCATTTTGGGGAGAAAGCTACGCATCGTAAACAGTTTTGTATGTGTTTTGTCGTCTTATCTTTAAGATTTGAGAACCAGTAACTTTTTCCTGTTCCTACCTACGTGACCCAATTTAACGTGGTACTTATATAAGACATGGTTCTCCATTTTTTTTTGGGACATAAAAAAGAATTCTTTTATCATTTGTTTTTCTATAAACAACGCCGGTCCTAATTTCCTAATAATGCCTGTTTGTTCGGTTAAAAATTGTTTGCAGCCCGCCCCACCCTTGAATAGTTTTATGTACTGTTGGTTGTGTAAAACTACAGTACATGTTAAGTGCGCCGGCTTTACATGCAGAGTAAAGGATCATTTAGATCAAAAAAAGGGTCTCAAATGGGGATGTGAGTCATGCCGGATCGTGGAAGATGAAATGGAACTTTTCATGCGGCAAACAAGGGATAACCTGTTGAGTCTGTCCGCCAGTTTTCTTAAACTCTCTCAAGAGTTTAAAGCTATCGAGTCTCAGTTTAGTAGTTTAACGCTACTGACTGAGTCTCGAAAGCGTAAGAAGGGGGGAGAACAGCCTTCTGATTTGTCCTTGCGTTTGCCGGTCTCCAATTCCGCAGACGATGTCTGTAGTGTCCGTTTTGTCTGGGCAAGAATCTACACCTATGGATTTTGCCGACAGAGATTCTAGTGATAGTAGTGCCGGAGCGCCACTTGTTGCAACTGATGCTACAATTAATGCGGTAGATGATGCAATACCTGGAATGCCGAAACCATTGGTGGGAGTGACACCTAAAAAACACACTTTTGTTTCGAGACTTCTCCCTGATGCTACATCGGATGATGTCATGGCCCAGACAGGTTTATATATTCACATTCTAGAGAAATTTCATCTTTAAAGTCAGTGCTCCAATTGAGTTCTTTGACAGTATCTGCCGAAAAGCTTAATTGTGAAGGAGTTTACATCCAGAAAAATGAAGACACGGGGCCAAACAAGGATTCCTTCACCATCTATTCCATCTGTCCTTCCTTATTTATTCCTTCTTCTACTCTATCAAAAAACTAACAACTTCCTTCTCTGTCGGCTATCAGAATGTCAGAGGCCTTAATACTAAACTTACTAAACTCTTTTTAGATAGTCTGTCAGGACAGATCAGACCTTACCAACTTACTTACTAAACTTAGAATCTATTAAATTTATATTTGAATTACTTTCTGACAGAGACTCATTAATTGTTCTTGGGGACTTTTATCTGCCCACTATACTTTGGTCAACACTTAATGGTAGCAAAAGTTTGCTGCCCTCTGGGTGTCACTATTTTATTGATGCTCTGCTTGAGCTTCCGTTGGCCCAGTTGAATTCGATTTCTAATACGTCTGGCAGATTTCTGGCTCTGATTTTTACTTCTGATCCTAGTTTTTGTGAAGTATCTAGAACTAGTCCAATCGTGTTACCAGATAGTTTTCATCCAACTTTAAAGTTATCTATTGAGTTTCCCAGCCGCCAGCCCATCTCCGAGTGTGATCCTACGGTACGCACCGGATGATTTCGGAAGACTGACTTTGTCGAACTAAACAATGCCTTTCTTAATACCGATTGGACTAATTTATACACTTGTACGGATATGAATTCCGCCATTTCTTTATTTTATACCACTGTTGACTCAATCTTTAATGACTGTGTACCCCTAGTGTCTCCTGTGGTGACGCAAAAATCACCATGGTTTACGCGGGGTCTGTCAAAACTGAAGAATCTTAAGTCTAGGTATTACAAAAAGTATAAAGTCACGGGTCTATCATCGGATCTTTCTTGTTACTTGGTTGCTAAATCGAATTTTATTTTTTCTAATTCTAAATGCTATAATAATTACTTACAACGTTGCAACTTGCAATTCTCCGAAAATCCTAAAGAGTTCTATAGTTTCGTTAACTCAAAGCGAAATTCTAACTCCCTTTCATCGTTTGCAGTTTTAAATAATGTTTCGGCCTCTTCTGATCAATCTATTTCTAATTTATTTGCTAACTTCTTCTCGAATACGTACATGACTAAGTACAACTGTAGTCAGATATATCCATATCCTATAACGAAATCAACCTGCATTCTTAATCCTAAAATAACGAAAAGCTCGGTAGCTAAGGAACTAAGCCGGTATACTCACCGGGCCCAGACTGTATTTCCGCTTGTGTTCTGAGGTTCTGTGCGGAGTCATTGCGCTCGCCTTTACTTAAGCTTTTTGAGTTGTCCGTTACACTGTCCGAGCTTCCAACTATATGGAAGGACTCGTTTATTTTACCAAATGTAGCAATAAGTCCGACAAACTTGTTGTTAGGCTCTAATTTAAGAGTAGATTCAACAAATATATATATTAAACGTTAAAAAAAACTTATTACAGAGGAATTTCTAAATTGTCAGCGATACCTAAGATGTTTGAAAAAAATTATGACGTCTCAAATACAGCATTTATGTTGTAAGCTCTCCTTATTTATTAATTATTAATCCCTTGGGATTGTCTTTTTATTTTTGAATTTATTTCTTATTTTTTAATTACATATGTGGTCTTATTAGTTATATTTCGAGAGAGTGTATCCGTCCTCTCCTCAGTATATTATACCCTTTTAGTGTGACCACATTCGGTTATCGGGGAAATATTTCACTGAGGAGATGAGCGGGCTTATTGAGCATATTCTTAATGTTTACATTCGGCCAATCCTGACATTTCATCGACCTCGATCATACAATTTAACATACAATAGAATGTACAAATACTGCTTATCAAGTAAATATTACAAACAGAAACTCACAGTTTTATCACGCGCATGCATCCACGGCTTGAGTCGGGCCGACTCTTAGATACCTTTGTACGGCAATTGAGTAACTTGATAATCGTCAATATCAGTGACTTCGTAACGGTCATTTGGAAGGACTCGATTTATCTTATAAGGACCACGGTACTTAGGAGCGAAAGTTTTGCATGACCCGGGAGTATCATCAACATTACGAATAGCAACAAAATCATTCATTGCGCTCCTGCGATAATTGAATTTTAGCACTTGCCTCTCACTTAATGGCCTGAAGGTTAGGGGTTCGTCTAGACAAAATTTCTCGTCAAGATACTCGGTTAATTCGTCTACTAGGGGACCTCGCTGATCACAAACAAACAACATCATTGACGGAGTTTTACCTGTACTACACTGCACTGAGTTATTTATAGCAAATTCCACACGATTAACTAATTTATACCAATCGGCTTGGGCTAAGGGTTCTGACAGTTTTCCCAATATTGGGGTCAACACACGGTTGGTAATTTAATATGGTCAATATTTCTGTTCTCTACAAATTCAGCAAATTCAAACGACGTAAAACATGTACCTGTGTCGGAAATAACTCTTCTTGGTCAGCTATAATAATCAAAATATTTTTCTAACGCGGCCGTAGCTTCTTTGGTACTAGTGGAATTTACGGGATACAATTTCACAAACTTTGTAAATGCGTCGATCACTACCAAAAGATGCTTTCTTTTCTTTCGGTGGTCAACATGGATAGTATCGAACGCAATCGGACTCTTCGGAATACTATGCAAGGTTCTATTATGTATAGCTCTGGGAACACTATGTAGAATACACGGCAGACAGTTCTTTATAAATACCTCTACTTTTGCATTCATTAGGGAATCAGTACTTTTCTTTCAAATTGTTTACACATTTCTCAACGTCTAAGTGGCCTAGTTTCTCGTGACATCTTCTTATTAATTATTAACACAATCTTTTCTTAGCATTTCTCTTGTAGACTATCCCATGGATTAACTCGAATCCAACATTATTACCTTTTTCTAAATTCTCTCTTAATTTACGGATATCCGGATCTCTTATCTGTTCTGTCGGCAATAGTAAATCAACATCTTGCGGAGATACACCCACTACGCCAAATAGGTTTGTCGACTCATTTCGATCGAGCCGGTCACCTCTTTCGCTTTAGTTACATAGTAACGGTTCCTTACTGTCCTGTGTTCCACTTTAGCTCGGATCAACAGAACTTTCATTTAAAGAGACACTTCTTTCTAAACATAGTTCACACGGCTCGAAACAACCTTTCCCTTTGTCTCACATGGTTTTGAGCAATCTTTCCCTAAAAAAACATACGGGTTACTCTCACACGGGCTCAAACAATTTTTCTTTAAAACGACGCAAGCTTTAATCTCACACGGTTCGGAACGACTTTGTTCTAGAACGGCACACGGTCCAATCGAATCTCTACTAAACTTATTTTTCTCTAAGGGGACACATTGTTCAATCAAATCACTTTCAAATTCAGACGGTTTTACGAACTCACATGGTTCAACGCAACTTTCTTTAAACGTAATACAAGGTTCACAACGTTCTATTGGGACATCCTGATCTCTTCAGTAACAAATTACAAGAATCAAAATCACCTTCTGCAATATCTTCTAACAACTCGGTTTGCCGGCTTAATGTATCTACATGGCCCATGTTTAAACCGGATCTGAGAACAATGGAATAATCAAAATTTTATAATTTCAACGACCAACGTGCAATGCGGGGGTTTATTGATTTTTTACTTAAGGCTTGAACCAACGAATTGCAATCGGTAACGATCAAAAATGTGTGTTCTAGTTCTAGATATACGCGAAATCGACGCACGGCATATATTATGGCCAAAGTTTCAAGTTCGAAACTGTGATAGCGGGACTCGGCGGCTGTCGCCTTTCGGGGATAATAAGAGACTGGATGCATTTTGCCATCAGTCTGCCTTTGCATGAAAGAGGTACCAAAGCCATTTGAACTGGCGTCAGTATGCAACACAGTTTCGTAATTAGGGTTAAAGATAGCTAGTACGGGCGGACTAGATAAAGCAGATCTTAACATAAGAAATGCGTTTTTACCGGTTTTGTTCATTGGATAAGGACCACCTTGCTTAAGCAACTCAGTTAACGGTTTGGCTATGCGGGAGAACTTCGGAACAAATTTGTATTATATGGTAAAATTCCCTTATCACTGACTTCATATCCTAAATAATCTATGCTCTTCTGTAGGAAAATGCTTTTCTTCAAATTGAGCTCTAAATTGTACTGAATAAAACGATCTAACAGTTTTGCTAACAACTTAAGATGCTGATCTACGGTGCGGGTGGCAAGAATAATGTCGTCCATATATACTACAAGTTCTCGATCTCTAATCATATCACTAAGTATGTTCGATATAAATCTCTGAAATACAGCTGGTCCGTTCTTTAGACCAAAAGGCATTCTCAGATATTCGAACTGCCCATCGGGTGTAACGAATGCGGTGTATTTAATTGAATCCTCTTCCATGGTAAAAGCCACTTTTCAAATCTATGACGGAGAAAACGGTCTTGCCCTCCAGGTATTTCAGGTAATCTTCTATCAAAGGCAACGGAAAATTATCCCTCACAGTCTTCTTATTTAAGCCTCGATAATCAACGCACATTCGTATATTACCATCTTTTGTTCGCACTAGGACAATGGGAGACACATAGGGGGAAGCACATTATTGGCTAACAACTCACTGACTGTTTTAGTAACGATTTCTCCTTCACGATTTGACAACCTTCTTGGACTGCTATGAAATGGTGTTGTATCGGTCAGACATATTTTCATCATATAATTGGGCGAGCCGTAGTTAATTGAAAATCTGTCAATGTAATGCTCACTCACAATATCTCGGCACTCACGCATCGCGCCTAATCCCAATTCACTACCAACAGTAATATACCCGGTATCTGACAGCGTTGCATAAACGGTTTGCAACTCTGTTAGCCATTCTCGAAACGGGGATGCATTCGTGCTTACATTAGGGTTATTACAATTATTATCTTAATCGGTGGTGTTATTACTAATGGTATTATGCTTAGGATATTTAGTAAACAGGGATGCGCAGAAGGATTTGTAAACAAAAGCAATGGTACTCTTTAATGATACGGAACTATTTTCATACTTTCTTACATCTTCAATCAATGAGAACTTAAGACCTATTTTATTCAAGGCATCTCTACCAAGAAGCAGTTGCGTCGGCATAATATTATCAGGAATAACTAAAAATTGAATTTCATAATAATTTTCGCAAAACCGAACCAAATATTTGACTGTTCCAAAAGTCAGAATAGAGCCACCGCTCAGTCCATGAAAAGAACTATTAACTAATTTATCGCAATTCAAATACGGCATCATCGCTCTACTGGCGAAGCTTACTGGGCTTCCGGAATCTAATAGGGCAAAAATATTATTAACATCAGTGCATTCCCCTTTAAGAGATATTATTAAACTTGCTAATTGAATATATGACTTATCATCGATGGTGTCCGGGTCTTCACTGGCGCTCATGGCGGCGATCTGGGTTCGCATCGGACAATTCCGGTATTGATGGCCCACTTTAAAGCACCGAAAACAACTTTCTTTTGGTCTCTGAACAGTCAGTGCTTAAGTAACCAATCTGGCGGCAATTGTAACATCTCTTCTCCTTTACAGCATGCGTAATGGCCTGCGCACGGTCTGAAGTCTGACGAGCTTGCAGAACGTAGTTTTTGACTGGTGGCTGAACTGTCTGAAAACGCATCATTTTTTCAATGGCTGAGCCATATTTCGCATAATGATTAAATACTGCAAGGGTGACCTCCTTTGCCGATCGGGCGTTTTTTCATTTGGTTAGCAATCTCTTGGTTTGTCATTTGAAGGCCAAAGGTATTTGGCAAGGGCATCTTTCAGCTCGTTCTAGGTGGTAGTCTTTTCGTATGTCATGTATGCTTTAGCAGATCCCTCCAGCAGTCGGTTGCCCAACGACCAACATTGGGCATCACTCAGTACATACACTGTAGCCGCTTTCTCGCTGGAGAAAGCTGTCACGAATCCATACGTGAATAGACAGATCACCATCACCAGAAAATTTAGGTACAGTAGTTTCGACATCCTTTAAGTTCAAGCGGCAATTGAATTCCGGTCTGCTTAATTTCTCCTCAAGCTCCATAACACGTGTTTTAAACTCGGCCAGATTCTTACGTGCGGTATACAATTCGATGCTGCTCAGTATCGAAGCCAATTCGCAAGCTTCGCTCACCAGTGCGCTTTCACGAACATGCATGTTCACGTCTAGTTCTATAGGGGTCTCACGAGATATCGTCGGCAACGGGTTAGCACCCACTTGATCCGGTGTACTCGGCTGCTCAGTGTTTCCTAAGCCGCGCTGCTCAAAAGGAGGCTCTGGACCAACATCAACAAGTTGTCCGGTAAGCACATTCGCAGACACTGCTGGGCTGATTGCCTGTTCTTCGGGTACATCACTTTCTCCAGATGCTTCAAACTGATTCTCTGACATGACTGCTTTTACCAATGCTCGCAATTGGCAAATGGTCGCTTCTTTGTCGCAAGGTACTTCCTTGGCCGATGGCAACTCAAACAATGCGGTTTCATTTAATTTAATGGTCTCGGTCTCTCATAAAAATACTTTCTTTAGAGCAAACCCCACACCTGATTTGTAAACTCTTCTTATTTATTATTTATTAATCCCTTGGGATTGTCTTTATATTTTTGGATTTTATTTCTTATTTGTTAATTACACATGTGGTCTTATTGGTTACATTTCGAGAGAGTGTGTCCGTCCTCTCCTCAGTATATCATATATATATAAACCGCTGGTCGAAGGAGTTCAAGGATCCATATACTACCAAAATACCTTGTAGTTCTTTAGTCCGCCCCATATTGGAGTATGGATCTTGTGTTTGGTCTCCTCAATATGAGTTTTATCAAAACAAATTAGAATCTGTAAAAAAACAGTTTTTACTCTTTGCCTTTCGTGATTTGCGCTGGGAACCAACTGTATAACTTCCATCTTATTCTAGTCGACTTCAGTTAATTAACCTTCGTTCTTTAACTAATAGTAGAACTATGCTTAGTGTAACTTTTTTTTTACAAAATTTTGAATGGTGAGATTGACTCTTCCGAGCTGTTGAGCCAAATTAATATTTCTATTCCATTTAGAAGAACCCGCAATTTCACACCGCTTATACTTCCTACTTGCACAACTAACTTTTTTTTGCATGAACCTTTTCGTATACTATGTAAACATCCCTTCCGATTTCTTTTTATATGTAACCTATTATCTTATTACATTTAATATTTTCTATTTCTTTAGTTTAATCTATGTTTATATATGTAATACGACTATGCCCTTAGGTCGAAGTGGGTAGAGGTTGTAACATTAACTTTACTTAGGGTCATTCGTAACAGGCCCGGGCCTGGTGCCATATGGGCCACTCGTTCGTATTGAGCGTTGTACGACTACGTCTATAATAATAATCCTTTCCATGGCAAATAACTAAATTATCCTCGAAGCTGTTGGTCTCCATTACTAAAACATTGGGATCTGCTTTTCTGGGGTATAGTTGTATGTACTTTGTTTAATGTAAGCGTCAATTAGTTGCAGTCTGTTAAAATTTTGAAACGCTTCACTTGAACATAAATTCTGAAACTACGCAATGCTTATACAATTGCTAGCGTTTCCAATTCGAAACTATGATATTTGGACTCAAATTCGCTAATTCTTATGGAAAAATAAAATATCGGATGCCATTTGCTATTCGCTTTCTTCTGTAATACTGCTACGCCAAAACCCAAAAAGATTGCCTTAACAAGTTTGTGCTTAAGCATTAGAAAACAGTCTAGTTCGCATTTTTCCATTCGCAACCTCAATTTGTTCTGCACTAATTTTTCAAAAACTTCTTCTAACGTTTGCATATGATCCTTTATATTCGCACTAGCTATCATGATAACGTCCACGTACACGAGAACTTCTCATTTATCCCCATTGGCATTCTTAAAAACTCATATTGTCCAAGTGGTACGATGAAGGATGTGTATTTGACTGACTTTTCGTTAACAAAGACATGAAAATATCCGTTCCGAATCTAATTTAGAAAAGACCAGTTCGTTTACTAGCCTGTCCAAAAAGTCGTCAGTTAATAGTAGGGGGTAATTGTCTTTTAGAATAACCTTATTTAATTTTCTGAAGTCTATGCATATCCTTAAACAATTTTTCATTTACATCTTTTGTTATAACGACTTCTTCATTAAGAGTAACATTTTCATTTACATAATGGACTTATTCATTAATAAACTCGTGTTGCTGACATATCGCTTGTGATGATCTTACTTGAACACTTAAACAATCTAAATCTAACTTAATAACCAAAAAATCTCTTCCAAGTGTCGCAGCCCATAGACTCATCGGAGACAATAACTAAGTGAAAGTAAATTTTATTTGAATTTTTCATGATAGCATACACTATATTTCCAAAAATAATTAGTTGTCTTTCATTAATGCCGTGATAGGGTGTTGGCGGAAGTTGACGATACTATGCGCAGTACGTTCAAGTGGCCCCTACGACACCAGGACAAAGCCTGTTACGCGCGAGCCCAAGCAGATAACTGCCCACCTTCCACCCGACCGACCGAGGGGTGCAGCCGTATAACGCACGGCACGAATCGCGTGAACAAATACACAATAGAAAAAACAGACAAACAAATAATTTTATAGCTATCTATTAACTAAATGGGATAGGATAGATGTTTTAAGCATATTAATAGAAAACTCTGAGCCGATTACAGGGAATAGACGGTTGTAATCAGAGCAGAATACCCTAAAAGGTTCATGCATGGCATAGTTAGAATAACAACGACTAAGGGACAAAGGTATCAAAGGATGTCTACTCCGTCTACATGGTACCGATAGATTCACCTGAGCTAATAACTCAGGCGAGTCGATATCACCAATTCCGAGCTTGTACATAAAAATGACACCAAGCATTATTCTACGGTTCGATAGGGACGGAAGGTTAATCAAGAGAATACGAAGGCAAATTGACATTGCGATCCCAGCTTAAGCCACGAAGAGCAAATAACAAAAACTGCTTTTGAACGGATTCAAGTCTAATCTGGTGCGACTCATATTGAGGTGACCAAATGCAAGATCCATACTCTAATAGGACGGACAAGCGAAGTAAAAAGAACTTTAGTTGTATAGGGGTCATCAAATTCTTTTGACCATCTTTTAATGAAACCCAGGACACTCATGGCCTAAACCCAGGACACTCATGGCCTTTGCGACCGTGGTGGAAATATGGGTGTTAAAATTTAACTTATGGTCCATAAGTACGCCCAAATCATTCATATTATTCAGACGTTCTAAAGGGCTATTGTTTAGAAAATAAATGACCAGTTGAGGAGACTTACGGAAAAAAAGTCATTACCTTACATTTGGTAGTGTTAAGATTTAGTAGATTAAACTGGCACCAGGATTGAAAGTTTTTAAGATCAGCTTGTAGCCGACTAAATAAATCTGTATCTTTATGAGTAAGACAAAGTTTGACATCGTCAGCATATATAAGCACACGCGAATGAACAATGACTGATGGAAGATCGTTAATGAATAGTGTGAAAAGCAGAGGGCCAAGATGACTACCTTTAGGTACACCAGAAGTCACAGGAATGGAATTGGAAAAAGAAGACTTAAAAAGTACCTTCTGTTTCCTATTTGTTAAATATTCTCGAACCCAAGAAAGGAAAAGAGGTGGAAATCCAATGTCGTTCAGCTTAGAAAGTAATAGGGTATGATTAACGGAATCAAAGGCTTTGCTAAAGTCAGTATATATTACATCAGTTTGTTTACCATTTTTGAACCCCTTAATAATTATTGATGTTAATTCTAAAAGGTTAGTGGTTGTAGATCTACGTTTCACAAACCCATGTTGGGATGGCGAAATAATAGAGCTGCAAAAATGTTGCAATTGAGAAGTTATAATTTTCTCAAAAGCTTTCGGAATAGCGGACAATTTTGAGATAGCCCTATAGTTAGAGGCTTCGGACTTTTTGCCATTTTTATACAGAGGAATGATATACGACTCCTTCCAAATAGGTGGAAAAGAGGAAGATTCGACAGACAATAGAAACAATTTTAAAATGGGTTTACATAATGCGTTTGCACAGAACCTGATTACACATCCAGGAAGACCATCTGGCCCCGGAGAATAATTAGGTTCCACTAGTTTAAGTTCGCTAAGAAGAGAACTCTCATCAATCACTGGATTGAAAATGCAATTAGCTTTTTCTAAATGATAAGGATACGGACTTGCTCGATATTCCGTTGAGGAATATGTTGTTTTGAAAAGACAAAAAAGATGGGTGCACAGAGGTTTTACGTTTAGAATTAACAAAGTTATAAAATTGTTTAGGGTCAGAAGAAAGCTGAAGCTTACACCGCTGAAGATAATTCTTATAGCATTGTGTATTAAGCATCATGAATTTTGAACGAGCGACTGTATACAGAGCGTAATCTGATGAACGACGTGTTTTTTGAAACTTCTTATAATATCGTGTCTTCACATTTTTCAAATTGGATAACTCACGAGAGAACCAGGGAGGTTTGTTAAGCCGCTCCAGTCTACCAAGAGGCACACTAATATCAAAGAGTGAATTCAGAGTATAATTAAATAGCAAGCGCAGATCAATTTTAATTCAAATTTAATGTAGGATGAAATTTGTCTTCGGCTAGAACAAATGGTTCGATCCTAGAAACCTCACAATAAGATGAATCCAATACAAAAATAAGATCTAACGATTTTCCATTAGAATTTAAGACAGGATTGACTTGGGTTAAAGATAAGCCTAGAAGGCCATCAATGAAGTCATGTGACAAAGAGGGCAGCAACTTGGTAGATTCATCTGTTAGTGACCATGCTAAAGCGGGTAAATTAAAATCACCTACAACTATGACCAAGTCTTGACTGGAAACTAAAGAGGAGACAAACTGAATTGCCTTTAAATGATTTAAATATACCACCGTGTCTGACAATGGTGGAATATAGGAACAAGTAATGAAAGCATTAAAAGATTTAAAATTTACTTTAACACCGACAAACTCAATCTCCTGGGTACTAGAAAATTGAATCATTTAAAATGATAAAGCAGCATCAACAGCTATCAGAACGCCACTACCTATGCGAGAAATCCGGTCACGTCTGAATATAGAAAAGTTTGTGGAAAAAACCGATGCATCAGCAATATCAGGTTTTAGCCACGTCTCTAGACGTAAAAGCTAGAATGTTATGTTCAAAAGAAAGACTATCTACATAGAGATTAGAAAGTTTAGATTTCAGTCCTCTAACGTTCTGGCAACCCAGGTTAAGGGACGAAGCTAGTTTTTTGACACACCAGCAGATGCAAGCAAGCGAATCGGTTTCCGATTTTTCTTTTTTACAGTATCAACTTAAGATATTTCCGCTTGGAAGGGAATGAATTTCTTCTTAATTATAGAGATTGGCCTCCCCGAGTCTACGAAACACGCAACAATAATGAAATGATAAGGAATCTCTACGAAATTTAGCTTAAACCTTCTGACATAATTGTTGTTGTGCTGGGTTGTACGGACGGGGCTTCTGCTTGGGTAGCAGCGGTGTTATTGGCTGTTCCGCAAGGCTCTGAAAAGTCGTCTTTACTCGAATTGGCCGGGCATTTGCCTGCCCAGTGTTCTATTGAACTGCAAACATAACAGGAAACACGGGCTCGAATCGTCTTGTTGCAATCCTTCCACAGATGTCCTTTAAAGTTACAGTTTCGGCGACGTGATTCATGACGTCTGGTGAACGTGTTAATTTCCTTTGTAGTTTGCTGAGCGACATTAAGGTGTAACCCAGAAAATGCCTTTACCATTTGTCTAGGGCTGGTAAAACATTGTATACGCGCTTGTGTGCGCAAACCTTTTTCCAGGATGCCTTCGATGACCTGATCCAAGAGCTCCTCGTCGTCGACGTTGAGTTGATTAGCCAGCATTAGCTTGTCCTCCATGTATATAGCAAATTTTTTGCTTGGTTGGCATTTGCGTTTCTCGAACTGACGGCACATCTTAGATTTTGACGTCTTTTCACCGAAGGCTGTAATCAGCTGATCGCAAAGAGCTGCTACCAGCTTACGAATGTGAGAAAATTCGGAATGCAACATACATACAAATAAATAGCATCCGCAAGTGTTTGTCACTCTGGTTATAGACTTTGCCGATGTTCCTCAATTGAGCTGTCCATCTTTTAGAACATGAGGTGCCGTTGAAGTCAAATGTAATTTCTTTGGGCAGCGAGAGAGCCATCCCTGGAACATCGATGACGGAGTTGCCGGAGTTCAATTCTATAGTGGGGCCACTATCAAAGTTATCGGAAGAGTCGCCATACATAATGTCATTGGTGGTGGCGTTGCCACTGTTGCCCGAATTATGTGAAGATCCGTTAGGAGCTTGTTCATGGCCTTGATCCAACAAAGGAAACTACTCAAACAGTCGTCGAATCGACAAGAATTCGCATGAAGCCTTCGGTTTACGGACAAGGCTATTTGAACTCGTCTAGTCGTGCTGATCAAGAATGTGTATACTTTGTACGGTCGGAGATGCTTCGTTCTATGCGTGCACACCTCTGACCAAAATTAATATACCATTTTCGCAAGGGTACAAATATGAAAAGAAAACGAAGCAAATACCGTAAAGTTATAGGTGCATAAACACACGGAAATATTAAGAAAGAAAGGCTTCAAATGCATACAGATGTCTAAGTAGGACAATTTATGTACACCTTTAGACTATAAAAAAACACTTTGAAGCTATTTTTTAGAGCTACAATTAAATCAAGTGCAGCTATTCAGAATCAAGTAACGAATTTAATAATATACTTTTTAAATAGGCTAATCATTGCAAGCAACTTTTGAACCTCTAAAAATAGAAGACACAGGCAAGGATAAAAGACAGAACTTCTTTAAAATACATATATAAAACCACAAATGGTGCAAACAATAATTCAACTTCCTAACACAGCTTTCAAACTAATTCAATAGTTTAATGCTGGGGTAGACGAATTTCACAGGTTTAGAGACTTTTTAAAACAAATTAATGAAATAAAGGCAGACCACGAAGAAACCGGTATTCAAATTATAAAAACAAAACTTACTTCCCTTGTTAGACTGCTAGTAAAAGATTAAAACACAATATCTGGTATAATCCAAACATTAAAAAAATAAATTAAGAACAAAACGGTACAAGCAGAAGCAAAAGTTATTTATTGAAATCAAAATGGCAAGAACGGTAAGAAAACCTTAAACCAATGCAAAAACAAATGAAGCATACAAATGTTTTTTGACATTTTTAAAATCACTCTGATTTTTCTCCAATAATTGCATATTTTTATTTCCATGTTAAATTTTTTGTTTCACGAAATTCCATTGAAAAGAACTATGGATAAATAATCGATCAGTTCTTCCCAGAAAATAGGATTTAAGTGGAATTACATTTTCTCAATTTTAATTCAATTTAAAAAAAAAAAGGAGAGTATGTCTACGGACTCGCGTTAGGAACGAAGTTAAGCAAAACTATAGATAAATGATCAAAAAAAATTATAAAAATAATTTCTTGCCACCGATCAATTCTTCTAAAGACCCAGAAAATAGGATTTAAGTGGAATTAAATTTTCTCAATTTTAATTGAATTTAAAAAAAAAGCGAGTTCGTCTACGGAAACTATTAGGAACAAAGTTCCCTACGCATGTTTACTGTTTATGATAGACAGAGGTCAGTAAAAAGGTGATAAACAGAGAATTGCTTTTTATTCATCGCTTACTTAGATTTGTATATTTTAAAATATCTTATTTTATTTGTTTAAGATTATTGGAATGTCTACCACTGCACACTAAATTAAGCACATCGGAGTAAGAGAAACGATGTAGAGAAACGATCTAAATAGTAAATCTCACTTATTAAGCTCTTTGAGTGAAACTTAATGCATTTAATTGTAAGTGTTTTCAAAACTAGAACTCATCTAGCTCAAGTTTAATTAATTTCTAACATGCTACATTTCATTCATTAAGGGCCAAAAATGACTCCAGCAGCAGTTGAAACGCAGCTCCTACCTTTTACATAAGAACGGAATACACTGCAAACTAATATTGAAAATTTACGATCTAGAATCGATCTTGAAAGGAACCCTATTATCATAGATTGTCAGTCTCAAACTGTTTTACCCAATATTCGGATGCTATATCCAGCAGATGCAAATCGGGCAGATAGAAAATCTTTTTGTAGAAACAAAGACAAGTAAAAGAAAAAAACAGAATAACTTAGTTTTTTAAATTCATCTGCTTGTCATGGTGGACATCACAATCGGCTTTCATCCCTCAAATTACCTAAATTCGACTGCAAATATGGGGAATTCAAAAAATTTATTACTTAATATACACATATGGTACATGAAGACAACTCATTGTCCAATGTAGACAAATTTAACTATCTAATAAATTGTCTATCTGGCCAAGCTCTAAGCGTAGTTTCGCCATTTCAAGCATCAGACGAAAATTTTCCCAAGGCTCTAGATCGCCTCAACGAGCGATATGAGAAGTAAGTTCTTATTTTAGTAGAACATATTTCAAGTTTATTTAACATTGCTAGCATGAAAAAGGCAGACGCTGTTACCGTACGTACAATTTTGGATACGGTTTCAGCTCTACGCGGATCATTGTTGTCTCTTGGGTCTGAAGCTGATGTATTAAACGCAGTACTTATTCACATTGTTATGTCAAAAATTGATCTTGAATCCAAACAAGCATACGATCGGGTTCAACAATACGATAAATTGCCAGACTGGGCCGATTGTTATCAAATTCTCAGTCGACACTGTCAGTGCTTCAATTTTCCCCTCAAAATATTTAATATATAGACATGATCGGACTATCTGTAATGGTGGTGGCGTTTTGATCGCTGTTGACTCGGCGTTCTCGTCTCAAATTGTCCAGTCCTCCAATCAGGAGATTGAATTTGTTTGTGTTAAAATTTCGTTTAATTCTTTTTCTGCCTATATTACTTGTTCGTATATTCCACCACAGTCCGACTTGGCAGTATACACTCACCATTTGGAAGCTATTCAACTTATATTCTCATATCTCTCTGACAAAGACTTGCTCGTTGTTCTGGGAGATTTTAATTTACCTGAGATTGCCTGGACCCTCTCATTTGATTCTTTATTACTGTTGCCCTCCTTGTCACATTGTTTCATAGATGGTCTGCTTGAGTTGTCCCCAACTCAAATAAATCCTGTCCGGAATAGTCGTAACAGATCACTAGATCTGGTATTTGTGTTGGATTTTTCCAACTGCGATATTTCCAGGACTGATCCCTTAGTTATCCCCGAAGACAACTTTCATCCAACTCTGGATATAACCATTGACCTTCCTTTTGGTGTTATGTCTCGACATAATAACTCGATGCCTCCAACCCGATGTTTTCGCAAGACAAACTTTACTAAACTTAAAAAACTCTTGTTAACTAATGATTGGACATATCTGTATACTTGCACGGATATGGACTCTGCCATTTCTGTCTTCTCTTGAGTCGTTCTTTGATGTTTGTGTCCCGCGTGTGACTCTAGGATGGTCTGATAGACTCCTTGGTTCTCACGTGAGTTATGTAACTTGAAGAACGTAAAATCGAGATGTTATAAAAGATTTAAAAAATCCGGTAAAGCATCGGATTTTTCCCTATATGTAGTTGCTCGATCAAATTTTATGGTGCTGAATTCACATTGCTATAAGGATTATCTTCAGCGATGTAAACTCAGTTTTTCTCGCGATCCTAAGCAATTTTATAAATTTGTAAATGTTAAACGTAAGACATCGGCGCACCCGTCTTACTTATCTTTCGAAAACAGTAAAGCTGACAATGATCAGGCAATTGCCGACATGTTTGCTGATTTTTTCAAAACAACTTATTGCTCTTCGATTTATCAAGCAAATCCTCCTTATCCTCATCACTTGCAATCGTCTAATTGCATTTTAGACCCTGTGTTTGATGAAAGTTCGGTTCTTAGCGTGCTCAGTTCCGTCAAACCAATATATGCACCTGGCCCTGATGGAATACCAGGCTGCGTATTAAGGTTTTGCGCGGAGGCCCTATGTAAGCCAATACTTAAGTTGTTTACACTGTCTGTCACATCTTCCGCCTTCCCGCCTATCTGGAAGGAATCATATATTATTCCTCTTCATAAAAAGGGGAAGAAGTCCGAAGCCTCCAATTATAGGGGTATTTCTAAATTGTCTGCCATACCCAAAGCATTTGAGAAAATAATAACATCTCAATTGCAGCATTTCTGTAGTTCAATCATTTCGTCATCCCAACATGGGTTTAAAAAACGTAGATCGACAACTACTAACCTATTAGAATTTACATCTCACTCAATCAAAGGGTTCAAGACTGCCGTGCAAACTGACGTCATTTATACTGACTTCAGCAAGGCCTTTGACTCTGTGAATCATACTCTGCTTTTATATAAACTAAACGCACTTGGCATCCCCATCCTTTTGCTAGATTGGATTCTTCAATATCTTTCTAAGCGTACACAAAAGGTCCTCTTTAAGTCTTCATTTTCTAAGACCATCCAAGTGACCTCTGGAGTACCTCAGGGTAGTCATTTGGGTCCATTGCTATTCACTCTTTTTATAAATGATCTTCCATTGGTAGTGTCACATTCTCGGGTGCTTATGTACGCGGATGATGTCTTGCCTACTTCAATCGGATCTTAATGATCTTCAGAGTTGGTGTAAAACAAACCTATTAAACCTTAACGGCTCTAAATGTAAAGTTATGTCTTTTTATAGATGCACTCCATACTTAGCAACTTATTATCTTAACGACACTGCCTTAGAGCGGTTAGATAATATCAATGACTTAGGTTTTCTTATGGACCATAAATTAACTTTTAATCCTCATATTCTGTTACAGTTAGCAAAGCTATGAATGTTCTTAGATTTGTGAATCGATGGTCAAAAGAATTTGATGATCCGTACACAACCAAAATTCTGTATACTTCATTAATTCGTCCTATCTTAGAGTACGGATCTTTCATATGGTCACTTCAATATGAGACAATTTCTGCTTTTTGCTCTTCGCGGTCTAAATTGGGATCGCAATGTCAATTTGCCATCATACTCCAGTAGGCTTCTTTTAATCAATATTCCTTCTTTAATTAATCGTAGAGTAATGCTTGGTGCTATCTTTATTCACAAACTTTTAATAGATGAAATAGACTCTCCTGAGCTATTGAACCAGGTAAACCTATCTGTACCCCCGTAGACCTACTAGAAATTTTATTCCTCTATCCTTAAAACACTGTAGTTCTAACTATTCTTTGCATGAACCTTTTCGAGTCCTATGTTCTGATTGCAATCTTCTGTATCCCGTAATCAGATCAGAAGCCTCTCTTTCCCTTGTGAAAACTTCTATTTTAGCACATTTAGCTCGTAATTAGCTGTAGTTAATCATATTTTTAATTGTTTGTCCGTTTTATTTGTATTTGTCCACGCGATCGTGCCGTCCGATATGCGGCTGCGCCCCACGGTCGGTCGGGCGGGAGGTGGACAGCGCTCTGCTTGGGCTCGCGCGAAACAGGCTATGTCCTGGTGTCGCATGGGCCACTTAAACGTACTTCGCATTGTACGCGTCAACGTCCAGATAATTTGGAAGGGTATCTGCGAAACCGACAAGAGGAAAGACCCGTCAGAGACAAAATTCATAGTACTTCAAAATTACTTGTTGCTGCCCAAAGTAGATGCAGTCAATGTCAGTTAACTGAGCATAGGTTAGCATTCTGTCCAGTTTTTATTTCGCTACCTTTTATTGAGCGATTTAAGATTGTTAAAACAGCGTCACTTTGTTTGAATTGCCTCAATAAGGGTCATCCCGCCTCAAAGTGTCTTTCATAGAATAGATGTCGACATTGTGGAGGTTTACATCACACAAACATGCATAAGGATTCAAACGTCCAGAAAAATTATTAACCGGCCGGACCTTCTTTTCATCATCAATCACAACAAATCATTCATAATTCTCATGACGAAAGTAAAACATTTGCAACATCGATGTTGACTCGCCAAGCTCGGCGGGGATTACTTCCAACAGCAATAGTTCTTATTCAAGACAAACTTGGTGGGTTTCAGCTCGCAAGAGCATCACTTGAGTCGTGCTCTGAGCTTACCTTTATAACTGAAGAGTTAGCCAAAAGGCTTCAGCTTCCGTTTCGTTACGATCATTATGAGATTGCTGGAATCGATGAAATACGTACACATATGAAAAATTCCGTGTCTACCAAAATTCGTTCAAGAATATCTCCAGACGAATGGAATATGGAGTTTATCGTGACTAAATCTATATCTCTACCTTAGCCTGAAAAGAGACTAGATGTGTCAAGTTGGGCCATTCCCAAAGAAATTGAGTTAGCCGACCCATTCTTTTATAAGCCCGGAAAGGTAGATTTATTGCTCAGTGTAAAGGAATTTTTTGATCTACTTAAGAAGGGTAAAATTAGTTTAGGTATTGGGCTTCCTCATCTAGTGAAAACTGCATTAGGATCGATCGTCGGGGGTAAGATTTCTGAACCTCAATTTAACGCAACAGCAAGACCTTTACATATTATTAGAAAGGTTTTGGAAAATGGATGAAATACATGGAATTCAAAATAAAGATATTTCATTAACCTCAGAAGAACAAGCATGTGAAACTCACTTTCAGGTGCACACACAATTCCTGGATTCAGGGCGCATACAGGTTCGGTTGCCTTTCAAGGAATCGCCTGAACAACTTGGAGACTCGTTGTCTTGTGCAAAAAGACATTTTCTCCAACTGGAAAAACGGCTTGCATCTCAACACCAATTTAAGGAAATGTACATCGAATTTTTAAATGAATATGTTAAGTTGAATCACATGGAGGCAGCTTCGTAAGATAATTTGCAATCGGGAAATCATTACATTATTCCTCACCATTGTTTCCTTAGACCGCAGAGCTCATCAACTAAACTTCGCGTAGTATTTGACGCTTCGTCTAAATCATCATCAAATATATCATTAAATGACATTCTCATGGTTGTTCCTACGAATAGTACGAATTTTCGTTTGTATCGCCATGCCATTACAGCTGACATAACAAAAATGTACAGACAATTTCTCGTCGCACCTGAGGATAGAAGTTTCCAACAAATCTTGTGGAGAAAGTCACCGCAAGAATCTATTCAATTATTTAGTTTGAATACTGTTACCTAAGAAATGTCGTGCGCTCCATTTCTCGCAATCAGGTCCTTAAAGTTTTTATCAGAGACGTATAAGGAGTTAATTCCAATCGGATCTATTGTATTAGCTGAGAATATGTACGTCGACTTTATGGAGCTGACTCAATCGAAGAACTCAATGCTGAGACGAATGAAGTTACCAAATTGCACTCCAAGGCAGGCTTAGAATTGAAAAAGTGGAATTTTAAGTGCGCTCCAACAGATTATGAATTTAATGAATATAATCTTAATATTGACAATAGTAATGTAACCAAGGCTCTTGGCATGTCGTGGCTGCCAACTTATATTATTTCGATTTGATATTCCATTAACTGCAATACCAACAAAGCGGAAAATAGTATCGATCATGGCCAGGATCTATGATCTGCTAGGATTATTAGCGCCAGTCGTACTACGCTACAAAATCCATACCTCGGGAATACCACACGAGCAGGCGAACCTCAGGCTACTTCGTCACCAGCAAAACCAGCAGGGCCGCTACCAGGACTGGATCGTGACTTTGGACTATGCCCGCCAAAAATATTCTCGGACACAGCTAGGACAGCTGTTCCTATTTTTACTTCTGCCAAACAAAAAGCGATGGTCACACACTCAGCTGTACGTGGCACTACGATCACGAGGCCCGGCAGCTGCCGTTCCTAACCTCGAACAACACGCGTGCTACGACACACGAACAACCGCACCTAAGTGCTTCGCCGATTGCGCCCTGGAATTTCACAAATATTCAAAACAGGGCTGTATCGTACTATCCAGAAAGTAAAGTAAACACAGCAATACCAAGCGCAGCACAACTTGCAGCCCGGTAAGCGATACCGAAAGAGCTTCCAACATTTGATGGCAATCTTCAGAACTGGCCTTTATTCCACAGTAGTTTTCAGACAAGTACGGAAATCGCTGGGTATACGAATGCAGAAAATCTTATGAGGCTGCAAGCTAGCCTAAAAGGAAAAGCACATGAGTTAGTTCAATTCAAACTCCTTTTACCAACAATGGTCCCTGAAATCATACAAACATTACGTATGTGTTTCGGTCGGCAAGAGCATATTTTGCACAACTTACTGGAAAAAAAAAAAAAACGCGGCAACTACCCGCAATAAAAGATAAGCTTGAACCACTTATCAAATACGCACTGTGTGTACTCAACGATGGAAGCATGTGAACTCACAGGTTACATGCAGAACCCAATGCTCTTACAGGAGCTACTGGAGAAACTCCCCACACAGCTGAAGCTGCAGTGGCCAATGTTTCCCAAAGACGCTAAGACACCATCAATGGAATTTTTAAGCAAATGGATCTACGACATAGCTGAAGCAGCAAGCCAGGTGACATCGCCGCTTTACCATAAAAAGAGCGGAAGCCTAAATCATCATACAGAAGCACCTAAAAAGCAGGTCAAGGAAATAAAGTGCGTCGTATGTAACGAACCGGGGCACAAAATACACAGCTGCCCATCGTTCAAAGCCGCGCCACACCAACAAAAGATGTCTTTTCTAAAAAACCACAAGCTCTGTCAACAATGCCTAAACCGTCATCACCAAAAGTGCCAACGTGAAAAGGTTTGCGGCATACGAGGCTCCCGAAGCAAACATCACCCATTGATCCACGAGATGCAGCCAACACTAGAGGCTGCAAAATCCAGCAGCCTAAAAGGGCCAGCTATGGTCACCAACGTGCATACGCCAAAGGGCAATCACACCCAACGATCCAGAGAGTCTGGATCAACTTATTTCAGTGTAATTCCAATACAATTCATCAATAAAACGAAAGTTACTAACACTTTTGCATTTCTAGATGAAGGATCGGCACTAACGCTCATCGACAACAAGATATTTAAGCAGCTCGGCTTAAATGGCGTTCCAGATCCACTGTACCTAAAATGGACAAACGATACAACACGCGAAGAAAATGCTTCGGAACGTGTCACGCTTATGGTTGCCAATCCACATAATGGCAATCATTTCCACTTGGAAGAGGTTCACAGTGTAGATACCCTGGATCTACCTGTACAGTCTATCGACATAAGGGCTCTCGCCAAAGAATTCCCCCAACTAGCGGGACTACCGATAGCTTCATACACCAACGCACGCCCAAGCATCCTAATCGGCACAAATAACTGGAACTTTGTCATAACCCTTAAAATCAAAGAGGGTGCATGGCACCAACCAATAGCGTCAAAGACGCGACTGGGATGGACACTACAAAGCTTCACGCCATCAAGGGCCACTAGAGCTAATGTGAGCGTTCGCATGTGTGGATGCAGAGACGCAGACGCCAAGATGCATAATATCATCAAACAAGCGTTCTCATTAGACGCTACCACAGCAAAACCGCTATCATCACTAGAAGAAACTCAAGCTCTAACCAGACTTGAATCTACTACCGCCCTGAAGAATGGCAGGTTTAGTTTGAAGTTTTATTACCTGATAGCAACGCAAACGCACTAAAACGGCTTAAATGCCTACAAAAGCAATTTTCCCGACAACCACAGTTGAAGGAGCAAATCACCAAGCAAATCGAAAACCTCGTCGAAAAGGGCTATGCTCGTGTTGTTATTGGTCCGACTCAAAGACTGTTCTCAAATGGCTTCGTATAAATCCACGAAAGTTTCAGCAATTCGTCATGCACCGCGTGGGCGAAATACTGGAATTCACAAACGTTAGCCAATGGAACTGGGTTCCAACGAACCTTAACCCTTCAGATCTTGCTACTAAAACAAACAACGCCAATAAATATAAAACTTGGCTACACGGCCCGGACTATTTGCCGCAGGAACAACACGCAGGGCCACCAAACAATGCTGAAGTCAGGCATAACATACTCTTCATCGACAATTCGCCGATGGAGCTAAAACTTAACGCGGAATATTTTTCCGACTGGCGCAGACTATATCGAGCTGTTGCTGCCGAAATCCGCTAGCTGGCCAGCAGACCCGACGCAGCCACCATATTACTCATTCTCATATTTTCATACTTATACTCATGCGCCAGCCTACGTGCTGGGAAATTAACCGTTGCATCTTGCGCTTTAAACTCACATGTAATGCTATGATTGTTACTAAGCGACAGACAAAACCGTTTGGTTACAACTGCGAGTAAGGGCGATTAATTTTATAGCGGCTCGCATGTAGCGGCTCGCATACGACACACACCCATTTAGCCCACCATTAGCTTAAGAAGTACACGTGAAAGAAATAAATGAAGTATTACGTGAAAAGCGGAGTGTCTTCTTGTGGGCCCGCTAAAACATCGAACCTTAGCGCCAAACTTAAAAGTATGGTTTGAAATATTGAATTGCCCAAGGTATTGCTGTTGCGATTTTAACTATGTATGTATATATTTTATTTGTTCGATTTTTTACATCAGAGGACTTTCGAAGTTTTCCGAATTTTCTTCTACGTTTGTAATTCTAACATTATTTTTGGTTATGATTTAGAAGGATAATTAGCTCTTGTATTACTATTGTTATAATTTGTTCGATTATAATTATTACTTTAGCTATTGTAGTTCCTAGTATTGTTATAGTTAGTATTACCATTTGGCTTTCTATTTTGGTAATTAGTATTATAATTTCTATTATTATTATACGAGTTCCTATATGTGTAGTGGTTTCTTTTAGTGTAAAACACGCTGTGATCCTGATCCATGTTTGTAGATGTATTTACAAATTTAGCTACAACATCATTCATTTCAGTAAAATTGCCTGCTTCTTTTATTGTTCTGACTTTTTCATTTTCGCAGTTTTTATACCATACACCCATAGGGTAAAATTGTATATTAAAGTCGCCAAAATGTATGTAACAGGCAGAAGGAAGCTTCTCCGACCCTATAAAGTATATATATTCTTGATCAGGATGAACAGCCGAGTCGATCTAGCCATGTCCGTCTGTCCGTCCGTCCGTCCATCCGTCCGTCCGTCCGTATGAACACGCAGATCTCGGAGACTATAAGAGCTAGAGCCACCAAATTTGGTATGTATACTCGTGTATTATGTACATATATAGAGTTAATTGGAATTTCGGCCACGCCCCCTTACGCCCCCAGGAATCACATAAAACTGTTTTTCTTAAAAAGTATAACAGCTAGAGACATCAAATTTGGTTTATATACTCGTTTAGTTGGCGCGCAGAAATTAATTGTTCAAACTTTTTGCCACGCCCCCTTACGCCTCCAGGAATCACATAAAACTGTTTTTCTTAAAAAGTATAACAGCTAGAGACATCAAATTTGGTTTATATACTCGTTTAGTTGGCGCGCAGAAACTAATTGTTTAAAATTTTTGCATAAAATTTACATAAAACTGATTTTCTTAAAAACTATGACAGCTACCGACACAAATTTGGTATGCAGACTAGTTTAATAGACGCGCAGATATTGGCTATTTAAACAAATTAAACAAAACTGATTTTATCAAAAACAAACAAAGCTAAAGTCACCAAATTTAGTATGTATACTGGCTTAGTATTCGCGCAGAGTATATATATTTTCATATTTTGCCACGCCCACTTCCGCCTCCATAATTAAGAAAAAACCGATTTTCTCCTGTAGTTTTTTGACTATCGCATTCAAATTCGGCAGACTAATTAATCTTATCTATTTCTACAAAACTTCCAAATTTTATTGAAATCGGACTAGAAACATGCAAAATATGCGTATGAACGTATTTTACTAAGCGGTCCACAAGGCCAGAATTGGCCGTTGGCTAGTGGCGGCGCTAGAGTGCTCGTGTGTTTGTAGAGTCAGCGAGATAGCACATAGTATGAAGCATGTAAAAACAATTTAATAGACATATGTACATTTGGTTTTCGAAATTATAAAAATTTGTTTCACCTGGTGTATGGTATACCCGAGTCGACGAGTCGACTTACTTGCTTCATTTATAATTGATTTCACTGCTGTCTGAGTTGCATATTTCTTTGCTGTTTACGTTGTCTGTTATGAACGCGCGTCTTAATGACTTAGTGAGATTTTCTATTTCTGACATAAATAAACTTGCGTTCCTGCCAATTTGTTTTAAATTCATTAATCTTGCCTCTGCTACCTGAACTGTTTCACCCTTAATTTCCTTTTTTAATGTTTGGATTATACCATTTATAATGTTTTCATTTGTTACTAGTAATCTTACGTCCCCTTTTAGTTTTGTTTTTATGACTTTAATAACTGTTCTGCCTTTATTTCATTGATTAATTCCAATGAATCTATGATTCATACTCTTGAATCAGCTTAGAAGCTGTATTAAGAAATTTAATCTTTGATTGCACCATCTTTGTTTTTGTATTAATATCTTGAATGTCCTCTGGGTTATCTTCTAAAACTGGCTCTTCTGTGTCTTTGCCACTAGAGGTTCAAAAGTTGCTTCTAGATTCGAATCTACCGGTGAAGAGGATTTTCAGCACCGCAAACTAAAAAACGATCTTCATCTCTTGAATTCAAAATATGAACTGATTTTATTAACAAACGTATGTGTATATAAAAGAATTCTTAGACTCTAGGAGGCGACAATTGTTATTAAAAATATATTATTCTAATGACCCACGTTTTTAGGGGGTTGAAAATAGTTTATATTTCATGCTTAGCGTCTGTTACTTGATACCGCGCCGCTGTTACAATCTTAAGTGTTTTCCACAGAGTGTGGATGCATGTTTTGTTTGGTTTTTTGAGCCATACTTGAAATATGAATTTGTATCAGCTATTTTTGTTTTTGGAATTAAGCAATAATTGTCATAGGAATCTTTATGACTTATTTTTCTTGTATGTTTTGTATATTTCTTTGTTCAATCTGATTTGGTGAAGCCATTTCAGATGAACACGATGTTTATTCTTAAACAACCGGTATTGTGAGTTTTATATTATGTTTTGTTGCTATAATTATTATATGTTTATTTAAACTGTTTATTAGCTCAGTGAAGTTTTTACTACTTGTTTCATTGCATATTTCTGTTTGTTATTTGTTATTATTTATTTTATTGTAACTCTCAAAGATAGTTTCAAGGTGCTTATTAATCTGAGGGTGTGTATAAATTGTCTTATTTATGCACTTGTACGCTTTCTGAAACTATCTTCATCTTTATGGCAGACTTAATATTACTAATTAATTTTCTAAAATTAATTTCATTCTCTTAGTATTTCATTTTTTTTTTCTTTATTTTATAATAAAAAAATTGTTTTTTGGTTTTTTTTTTCAATTTGTTTCAGAATCAATTTTTTTTTTTTTGGGACTTAATGGTTGTTCAAAAAAAATTTTGTTATTTTTCTTATAGAATATTTAGACTTCGTTATTGGGCAACTTTGATCTTATGAAGCTTGCTACGATCAGAAAGCTTTATGTGTGCTTGCAAGCTTTGTAAACTTTGTTAGTGCTTTTTAACTTTATTGAACTTTTTTTAAAGCTTGCTTTGATCGCGGCAAGCTTTACAAGTGTATGTTTGACATGTGCTCTTCTTTAGGGTATGTTAGGGTATATTAGGCTAATTGGAATTTATTATTTAATTATATATGTTTTTAAATTTTTGTGTGTAGTTTTCATTTAGCGTATATTTCAAAAATATGAATTTTTTTTTTTTTTTTTTTCTTTTTGTTTCTAGGGTACGAAGGCTATGGTGCCTCCTAAGTCTGACGAGAAGGCCACCTCGCCGCTTTATTTGGGGAAT
The DNA here is from genome assembly GCF_018151085.1 of Drosophila tropicalis. NCBI lineage: Eukaryota > Metazoa > Arthropoda > Insecta > Diptera > Drosophilidae > Drosophila > Drosophila tropicalis. The sequence continues at coordinate 824,103 of NW_027173405.1, forward strand.
GGTCCTGGGCATCGGTATGTAAATTTCGCCTTATTTTCTATGGCAAGTACTTTTTATTTTTCTGCTCTTTTTTTTTTTTTTCTTTTGCCTTTTTAATTGTTGCCAATGCACACTGGGCTGAATTGGCAAATAAGTGGCATAAAGTCGAAAATTTTGTGGAAACAAATAATAATTCTAATTATGTATATTCAAACTCGAGTCCCTAAATAGGAAAAATCGATGATAGCTGTTAACGTCTAGAATGTCTCGACCACGCGTTACTTTAACGCCCGAAGGTTTTACCGATACAAAAATAAAACATTCAGCACGAATTGATTTTAAACTTATTTATTACAAACTGAGTATAGAATAATTATGATGGTGTTTCTTAGATACAACGAATTATAAAGTTTATCCATATATATTAAGCCCTAAGGCTCCTAGCCTCGAGCTTCGTTTCGTGCCAATTATCGGATGTTTATTTTAACGTATCGTTCCTGTGCAATTTTCTTCTATACTGACGCCTCGTCTCACTTCTTAGAGCTGGTTTCTGCCTCGATAAGTCAGGGTTGCATTCAGGTCGATACATACTAAGTCTAAAGGGAAAACGATCAGGGCTACCTAAATCCAGGGCATTGGCAGTAACGTACCGTCTCCACAACATCCCGCCTACCGTAAAACTACTCGGGAGTTTTACCCAAAACCTCTAATACAGCAAGCTTAGATACTGGTCGTTTTAAAATTCCGGCATTTGTTTGTACTTCAGCAACTCGTATTAGCCCATCTCTTGCTGGAATAACTTTCACGACGATTCCCCTTTTCCAGCTTGCCCTTGGTTGGTTTTCGTCACATATTATGACTAAGTCTCCCATCTTGATGGGTCGAATCGGTGCGAACCACTTTGTTCGCTTTGTCAGAGTTGGTAGATATTCCCTTATCCATCGTTTCCAAAACGTATTTTTTAATTGTTGACAAATCCTATATTGTTTTCGATGACAAAAGTTGTCTTCCTCTCCAGGGGTTTGTGTCGAATTGGTTGTGCCAAGCAAGAAATGATTAGGTGTTAATGGACCTGGATCGTCTTTATCCACTGGAATGTGTGTAAGTGGTCTGCTATTTATGATATTTTCCGCTTCGATAAGCAAACTTCTAAGTGTTTCAACCTGGGGAGCCTTGTCTTGCAATGTTATTACCAAAACCTTTTTAACTGACTGAACTAGGCGTTCCCAACATCCTCCTGAACTTGGGTTTGCTGGACAATTGAACTTCCATTCTATGCCTTTATTTGCCATTTCTTCAGCGATGTAGTTCCAGTCAAATAGGTCTTTGACTTCCCTTATTAGACGATCAGCTCCAACAAAATTTGTTCCCATATCCGACCGTATTCTGATTGGTATACCACGCCTGTTTACGAAGTTTCGAATACATAAAATACATGCGTCTGTAGACAAATCCGCTGCTAATTCCAAGTGTATAGCTCGTATGGTAAGGCACGTAAATAGAGCCACCCATCGCTTTTCATGTCGACGGCCGATCGTTACAGTAACTGGTCCAAAATAGTCAAGTCCTACATAGGAAAATGGTCTTTGGTAAGGAGTGACACGATCGGTCGGTAACTGACCCATCAGAGTCGCTTGCGGTTGAATTTTTCTATTTTTACAAAACTGGCAAACTGTTTTTGCCCTTTTTACAGCAGCTCGCAAGCATATTATCCAAAATTTTTGACGAATCTCAGTGATAATGAGTTCATCGTTTTGATGGTGGAATCTCTCATGATACGATGTTACTATTAAATCAGTTAGTTTGTGTTTTTTGGGTAATATGATAGGTTGACGAGCACTTTGCGATAGTGCTGTTGCATAGTCAAGCCTACCGTTGACCACTAAGATCCCGTCGGCATTCATCGTAGGAGTTAAAGAGAAGATGCTACTTTCATTTGATACGCATGAATTTGCTTGTAAATCAGCTAGTTCCTTATGATAGATTTCCTTTTGCATGATTTTTACTAATGTATTTTCTGCATCTTGCAATTCCCGCGAAGAAAGTGTTGTTACATCATTATCACATTGACGTTTCAATATCCGTTGTTTAAATCTCAATATCCATCCCATTGTTCGCTTCAGTTTCAAATACTTAGAAAATCTGTTTAGGTCAATAATATTTTCAACAGAAGTTGTTAAATATACCCGTTTTACTTCAGGGTAATCGTCTTCAACGTAGATCTTTTCCTGTACTGGCCAGCTAGATTCATCCTTCAATAAAAATTCGGGTCCTCTTGTCCAAATATTACCTGGCTCGTACTTAATTTTTACCTTTGTTCTCGTGGCTTTATCGGCAGCATTTAAATGTGTTGGAACCCATCGCCAATCATTTTCGTTTGTTGTTTCCAGTATTTCATTTATACGGTGAGCCACAAATTGTTTATATTTCCGATGATCTGATTGAATCCAAGCTATGACAGTCTTTGAATCCGACCATAATGTATATTTCTGTACGTTAACAGAATGACTTTCCAGTATCAGAGTCTTAAGTCGGGTACCTAAAACCGCTGCCTGAGGCTCTAATCGGGGAACAGATAAAGTCTTTATTGGTGCGCATCTAGTTTTTCCAGCGACGAAAATTGTTTCGATAAGTCCATCAAGTATTATTCTCCAATAACCAACGGCAGCAAAGGCTTGTTCACTAGCATCTACAAAAATATGCAATTCTATGTTAGCTTGAGATGACATAAAATTTCGAGAGTAACATCTGTTTAATCTAAAACTCTTTACATTTTCGATTTGTAAGACCCAATTTTTGAAACGAATAAATAATTCTTCTGGGATCAAATCATTCCAGTGAATGCCTGACCTCCAGACATCCTGAATCAATATTTTTCCATGAATCGTCAGGTCGGCTAACATCCCTAATGGATCATAGATAGACATGACCAAGCTTAGAAGCTGCCTCTTTGTTGGACAATTTTCAGCTTTAAGTATGCTTTGTTCCACTCGATTCATTTTTAAGTCAAAAGTAAATTGGTCTATGTCGTTGTACCAATACATGCCCAATACCTTATCGACAGCCTTCTTATCCATACTTACTGGTAACTTATCAGTTTTATTTTTCTCTTCTTTATTCAATTTGTTTTGTACTCACTTCGAGTTTGAAACAAAGCCTCTTAGTTCAAAGTGAGCTAATTCATGCACCCTTTTTACTTCAGAGCTTATGTCGTATGCCTTTTGCTCAGATACAAAGCTTGCTACAAAGTCATCAACGTAATGATTATTTTGTATTGCATCAATTACTTCCTTTGAACTCGTACTGTTTTGCGCGTTTATATTTTTTACATATTGAGCACAACACGGAGAACAAGTGGTTCCGAATATCATGACCGTCATCTTATAAGTATCGACTTCTCTTGTCGTGTCACCGTGTCTCCATAAAAACCGTAAGCAATCCTGATCTTCCTGTCGAACTCGCACCTGCAAGAACATTTCCTTGATATCTGCACAAACTGCCACTGCTCCTTGTCGAAATTGGAATAAAATTTGAGTCAATGGCGGATTTTCATCGGGTCCCTTTAATAATCTTGAATTCAATGAAACTTCTTCGATTGAGGCTGCTGCGTCGAATACTAGACGTAGCTTTCCTGGTTTGTTCACGTTGTAAACGGCGAAATGAGGTAGATACCATGTCTTAGAACTGGTTACACAAGTTTGAAGTTTTGTCATTTTGACGGCATATCCTTTCTTCACAAAGTCCATAATGGCTTCATCGTAGGTCTTTACGCTATTTGAGCGAATAATTTTATGCTCTATTAATTGGAGTCTTTTCAAAGCCATACTGTAACTGACGGGAAGATTTAATGTTTCTTTTGACCATAACAATCCGGTTTCATATTCTCCTTCTAGTTTTACTGTTGTGTTTTGAAGTATCTCTTTAGCTCGAATTATGTCAGCGGTTTCTACAGACTTAATATACGGCGGTACTCCAAAATTCTCAGTTGTAAAATAATCTGCCATCAAATCGTGCATTTCCCTGTTCATTTGGTCCTCCAAAGAATTCGCATGAAATACTGATGTCACTAACGGGCTTGTATTAGAATGGTCTGCTCTTGATCCAAAAATCACCCATCCCAAAGGTGTTTTTGATGCCACTAGTCTTGGACCGATATCAACGCTTCGTATAGTCTTGACCAGGTGGGTATTATCTATGCCGATCAGTATTGTTGGTTTGGCATCTGTGTAACTTGCTATTGGGAGGTTCGCAACTCGAATATACTCTTCCGCTAATGTTTGATGATCCATTGATTGTAGAGGTAATTCCAGATCAGGGATTGTAGTGCCTTTTAACTGTAACCAATTTTTATTTCCATTAATACCTCTTATTTTTAGATGACATACTGTCGTATTCAAGTTAATGGCATGATTCTTAATCCAATTTAATGTTAACCGATTCATGTTTTCTTTTACCCCTAGCTTTTTAGCTAAATTCTCGTTAATTAACGTTACGTTGGAACCCTCGTCCAAAAACGCGAACGTTTTAACTAATGTATTCTGCGGGCCCATTAATTCGACTGGCAGGACTTTTCATGCTAGATTTGACGGTATGTGTCGCTGCTTCTGCTTTATCTTCTTCTACCGTCTGTCTATTAGGGTGGTGCAACGATTTGTGATGTGAACTCTTGCAGCCACTGATGTTACATCTTCGTTTGAACTTACAGGATATCATATTGTGGTTGCGTTTTAGACAGCTGAAACAAACCCCTAATTTCTTGACCATGTTCCACTTTTCATTTACATCAGCCTTTACATATACATCGCATTCAGACAAAGAGTGGTCACCATTACATTCAGTGCAAACTTTTGTATATTTCTTATCCTTCTTTTGATATTCGCCAGTATTTGTTTGCATTACCAGTTTTGGATTGTGACGACAATCACCTTTTGAAGTGGGCCTGTTCGAAGTTGTCATTAATGTTACCTTCGCAATCGTTCTTGCTATACTATTTAACCAATTACTAAAATCCATCAAATTGGCGTATGGATATATTTGAGATGAAAACTCTTGCCACTGCATGCGTTTTGACATTGGCATTTTTGAAACTAATTGATCCAGCAAAGATGGATTTTGCAGGTGTAATACTGCATTTGAAGATTGCAAAAATATGACCAAATTTTTTACCTTTGTGGCAAATGGAATCATCCTTTCTAGATTATTCTCTGGGATTTGGGGTATATCATTGACCATTTCTAGCTGACTTTTAATAAGCAACTCTGGTCTTCCGTACATAAACTGTAGGTGCTCGATAATATGTGGCACGTTTGCCGGATTCACTAATAGCCCTTTTACCTCCTCTTTTGCCGCTCCCTTTAAGCTTTTCTGTAAACGTATTACATTTTCCAGTTGGGTATAACCATAAGCAGCGGAGGATTCTATGAACATTATAATAAATACTGGCCAATCTTCTGCCCTACCACTAAATTCTGGCAGATCCATAATTCTGTGCCCCGACATATAATTATGTGTATATTACCAGACTCACCCGTACCAACATTAATGGGGAAAGGTTCGTAGACACCAGATATTCCGGTTGTAGTTTTAAATGGCGTTTTGTTTTGTGTAGCACCATCATCGGTAGCACCCTGTGTGCCACTCGAAGCATGCGGAGCGCCCATTATGGCTCCATGACGTTGTGCGCCGTCTATATTTGCAGCACCCTGTGTGCCACCCAAAGCATGCGGAGCTGCCATTATGGCTCCATGACGTTGTGCACCGTCCAAGTTTGCAGCATCCTGTGTGCCGCCAAAAGCATGCGGAGCGCCCATTATGGCTCCATGACGTTGTGCACCGTCTATATTTGCAGCACCCTGTGTGCCGCCCAAAGCATGCGGAGCGCCCATTATGGCTCCATGACGTTGTGCACCGTCTATATTTGCTGCCCCCTGTGTGCCGCCCAAAGCATGCGGAGCGCCCATTATGGCTCCATGACGTTGTGCACCGTCTATATTTGCTGCACCCTGTGTGCCGCCCAAAGCATGTGGAGCTCCCATTATGGCTCCATGACGTTGTGCACCGTCTATATATGCAGCACCCTGTGTGCCACCCAAAGCATGCGGAGCTCCCATTATGGCTCCATGACGTTGTGCACCGTCCAAGATAGCAGCACCCTGTGTGCCGCCCAAAGCATGAGTCTTCTCCAATTCTGAAATGCAGTCAGTTATAGATTCATTAGCAATTTTTAAATTAACTATTTCACTTTGCACTAAATGAATTTCTTGTATTTGTTGTTCTTGTCCATTGTGGATAGCTTCAATTTTTGAACTTTGTGATGCAATTTGTTCTTGCAATTGCGTCATCATTCTTTGCACACTTTCCAATATATTCGTATTGTCTTCTCTGTCTTTTGGCGCTTTGCTTTTATTGGAAGCGTCTCTTTCTATCTCGCTCTCTCCCGCGGTAGACTCGTTTACCGCCGATTTCGGCGTTTCCTCCGCGTCCATATTGATACGCTTTTTTCTCCCACGTGTTTTCATTTTATTGCTCATAGTTCACATTTCTTGTCAATTCCGACACCATCAAAGCACTTTTACATATTATTTAAGTTAAAATAAAGAATGTTAACGTCAAGAATGTCTCGACCACGCGTTACTTTAACGCCCGAAGGTTTTACCGATACAAAAATAGAACATTCAGCACGAATTGATTTTAAACTTATTTATTACAAACTGAGTATAGAATAATTATGATGGTGTTTCTTAGATACAACGAATTATAAAGTTTATCCATATATATTAAGCCCTTACTTTGAGCGCTTGGCAAATTTACACAAAAGAAAAATAAGATAGTGGAAAAAATGGATTTTGGAGGCCAAGCTATGTGGAATGTATAAAACACAACAATTTGGTGTTCAAATTTATTATATTTTATATATCTGTACTGTTTTGTATTGTCCAAAAAGATAGAAAATTAAACAAATGTGTTCGTCTTCTGTGGAGTAAAAACTTACCTTCTGTGTGTTTCTGGGATATGTAATGTATGTGAAAACAAAGTAGATAATGTGTATAAAAAGTTAGTAATAATCTTGTTTGCGGCTTTTTGCGGCTTTGGCGGTATTCTGAACTTGTAGATCACATTGAGTTCTGTCATTCAACGCTGCTGGACGTATGGATTGACAGCGACCGCAACTCTGTCGTTCTTGCAAACTGGATAGTTGGCCAATTGACGGAATGTTCGCTAACCAATGAAAGCATTAGTGAAATTAAAAAGAATGTTAAAACCTTTGAAATATACATTACTTCGAATTTACAAAAGTGCAGCAGAAATATGCGCACATTCCGAATAAAACATTCACAGTGGCTATCAATGAGCTTTAAAATTGGATTGGACAATAAAGATGATACGGACAGTCTTCAATTGGGTAGACCAAAGCTAAATTATGATGAAGCTGGGCCCCGTCTTAAAAGAAAACTAGCTGCCCATGTTGCAATGAACAATAAGAACGACAGCAAACTTTTGATTCATGCTGCTACAATGGCAGTCAGAAAATCAAATGAAAGTAACACTGCATCTGTGCTTAAAAATTTTAGCAATTCTGAATGTGATGCAACTGAAGCTATAAGAAAATTCGGTATTGCAAAACCAATACCTTTAACAATAAATGAAGCTTTGGAATTTTTGCTGGAAAACTCGATAAGCAAACGATTATACAATGAAATTCGTCAAATAAGCAAACAGCATAATTGTGACATATATCCAAGCTACCGAAATGTCCAGGAAGCTAATCCATTAAGAAAAGGGCAGCTCGACATAAAAAAAAACCCCCTTCCGCGAGATGTCATTGAACTTTTAGAAACACCACATTATAATTTTCCAATAAATGTTCAGTCTTTAGATAATGATTACAGTTTTCATGATGACTCCGACTCAGAAATAGAGGATATAAATCCATATGCGTTTGAATTAGATGTGGAAAACAATTAAAAAATGAACTTTTCTAAAATTGTTAGTAACTAAGACCTGTCTTTAAGTAAGAATTTAATCATAATAAATATTATATTACTATCACTAAAATATAAAAAATATTAAAATTTTTGTACTTTATATAGTTTTTACACTTTCCTTTGTGATCACGTATACGCATTGTTGCCTTATATGGGCTACTGGGGTAGGCGTGGTCAAATGAACTTCAAATTTTGTTTCAATATTTAGAGTGCTATTCTTATCAAATATACCAAGTTTCAGCTCGATATATGAGTTATTCGACTTTATGCCACTTATTTGGCAATTCAGCCCAGTGTGCAATGGTAGGCAGGATCGCCATGTAATAGGCGAAGGCAAGGTTTGACTTGAAGTGATTTATTTGGGCCGCAAGCCCGGTATTTATAGGAGAGCATTTACATTGTTCTAATGGCTAGTGTCCTTAACGGTACTTAAAGCTAAACAATATGCTTAGGTTCTAATTACTTATAATCTATCCCTAAAAGTATGTGGCCTAATGCTATCCCTAAAAGTATACTACAAATCACACAGTCACACTTCAACCTCCACAGAGATAAGACGTGTCACAGCAAACCAAACCTCGCTCTACGCAACAAAAAAACAAACAACAACAAAATTCAAACTCGACAAACAAAGTTCAAGCACAAAGCAAAACAAAAAACAAAAACAAAACACTCACTGCTAACCGTTAAGACGGGCTTGAGCCCGGCAACACCAACCATGCACGAACCACCAGACATTCAACCCAACAACAAACATTTGGGCAAACCAACATACAAAATATTAAAACGAAATGACAACTGTTCATTTGAAAAGTATCACCGTTCTTAATTAAAAAAACAATTGACTACACTTGCGGAGGCAAAGTCGAATCTTGCAAAAAAATAAGGGACGGCTTACCTCTAATAAAAACATAAAACAAACTGCAAGCAGTAAAACTATTAAAACTAACAAAAATGACTGATATCAATATTTCCGCGTCAGAACACAAAACATTAAACTTCACAAAAGTAGTAATCTACTGCAACGAACTTCGAGGCATAGATGAAAATGATATCCTACAAGAACTAAAGACACAAAAACAGAATTAAAAAAAATATTAAAAAAACAACCAAATACAACACAACAAATAAACAACAGTCAAAACAACAACGCCATACTTATCGAAACCGGACTCATCACTCTCGCGACTCCCAAACTACCAGAAGCCATCAAAATCGGATACGAAACCGTACGCATCAGGCCTTACATCCCTCTTCCACTCAGATGTAAAAAGTGTCTTCGCTTTGGACATCCTACATCTGTTTGCAATAGCCAGGAATCATGCAAAAACTCTCAGAGCCAAACCATACAGACGGGATCGAATATTGTGCAAACAATAAAAAATGCCTTAACTGCATAAATAACCCAGAACTACACCATCAACACTCACCCCTCGACCGCCAATGCCCCACATTTCGCAAACATCAAGAATTAACAGCAATAAAAATCACCGAAAAGGTAGACCACAAAACAGCACTTCACATATACTCCACAAGACACAGCCAGCAATTGGGAAACACATACGCCAACACGCTTAGACGTCCCACTCCGCGCACAACTAATATCCCAATCGACACACTACACAGGAATATTAACACACACCCGCAAAAACAACCCACCCCCGCATCAACTACCGGACACAACCCAACAGCCAATTCAACAAGAGTAACAAAGTCTCCAACACTACAACAAGCGAAAGATAAAAAGCAAGACCAGAGGACATGGAAACCGACGGTAACCCAAATACATCATACTCATCACAACAAACTAAAGATTTACAAATAAGAATTTTTGCCAAAGACCCCAAGACTAACCCCCTTTCTACCAATTTCAAACCGCCAAAAACAAAAACAAAAACCATACCCCCAACCAAAAACCAACAGACCAACAACAGCGACAGCGAATCCACATAACCAACAAACTTCATTAAACTAAGCCTTACTTAACATAAAATATGCTAAGAATAATACAATGGAACTTAAAAGGGTACACTAACAACTACAACGAACTCCTAACCATAATAAAAAAATACTCACCACAAATAATATGCACAGCTTCCAACAGGTTTGGCGGCACAGCCATACTAGTTCACAAAACCATCCAAAACACCCAGATAAACAAAACCGACCATTTTGAATCCCTTAGAGTTGAAATAGAATCTAAATTAAAATCCAAATTACCTCAATATACATTTCCCCTAACAAGACTTTCTCCCTTAAATCCTTAAACGACAACCTTAACCCAACCAACAACACAAATCACATTATCGTAGGTGACTTCAACAGCTGGCACAATAGCTGGGGTTCACCACACCCAAATAGAAGAGGAAAAATCCTTCACAAATTCCTACGAAACGCTAACCTCCACATCCTAAACGACGGCTCCCCAACACACCTTTCTCCCTCTCTTTCGGAGGGAACTTAAAATATCCAAAACCAGAGCTACAACCGAATTCACCTCCACAATAGGACAGAACACCTCCTCCCACAGAATCTGGGCCAATATCCGACGCTTTTGCGGACTCAACCCAATCAAACAAATCCACTGCATAAAACACCCAACCAACAACTTACCCACAACAGATACATCCTCCATAGCCCAGCTATTTGCCCAACACTGGTCAGACCAATCCAAAGACATCAATTTCAATCCAACCTTTATTACAAACAAACACTCTAATAAACCATTGAACTATATACCCACCCCTCAGCACAAATAATAGAAGCCGACATAAAGGTACCACACCGGGCCTCAATAGAATATCCTACCCTATGATAAAAAAAACACCTCTAACACAGTGAAAACAAGAATTACCCTTCTCTTTAACAATGTATTTAAAAATTTCATCCCACAATCATTTAAAACCAGTCTAGTCATCCCCATTCTCAAACCTACCTCCAACAAAACATTTATAACCAACTATAGACCAATCTCCTTAAACTGCTGCCTATCAAAAACCCTCAAAAAAATCATAGCCAAACGTCTTTGGTGGTTTGTCACCAAAAATAACCTAATCCACCCCTATCAATCCGGATTCAAACGTGGCAAGTCGGTTTCAGACGGTCTGCTAACAGCAGACTACCTAATAACCAAATCGCTGCGTAAAAAAAAACACTGTTCTGTCATTGCCCTTGACTTCTCAAAGGCTTTCGACAGAGTCGGAGTGCACTCCATAATTGACCAACTAACAGATTGGAAACTGGGCCCCAAAATTATAAATTTCATACAAAACTTTATGTCCAACAGGAAAATTAAAATAAAAATCAAGAACACATTTAGTTCTCCCTTCCCACTCCTTAATGGCATCCCCCAAGGTTCACCAATATCAATTATCCTCTTCCTAATCGCCTACAACAAACTTGCCAATATAATCAGCTTACAAAAAGAAATCCATTTTAGTGCATATGCAGAGGATTACTTCCTTATAGTCCCACTCAATAGAGAAAAAAACCAAACCTTCAATCTAGATTCCCTTTTGCAAACATCCAAGAATGGTGCTCATACTCTGGATCATCATTATCCCTTAACAAATGCCAACACCTACACATTTGCAGGAAACAAAACTGCAATTGTACTATCCTCCAACAATATAGCAATCCCCCTAGTAACCCAACTTAAAATACTAGGACTAACAATAAACAATAAATACAGATGGGACTCACACATTAAACACATCCAACCATCCTTTAACAACAAACTGAATATAATAAAATGTTTGGCAAGCCCCAAGTTTAACTGCAACACCCATACACTTCTTAACATAACAAAGGCAACACTCATAGCCAAAATAGACTACGCCATATTCATTTATGGCCACGCGCCTAGATCTACGCTAAACAAACTAAAAACAACATATAATGCTGGAATACGCACAGCCCTTGGCGCTCTCCCCTCAACACCCATCCTCAACCTACTTTTCGAAGCCAACCTACCTACAACCTCATGACAGCCAAAACATACAAAACAATCCTCCACAGTGCTAACTCTCCAATCCATAAATTCACCATTCAAATAAAAAATCAAAATAATAAGAAACTAAAATCCACACTAGAAAAAATCATTACGCTTTGCAAAGACCACAACATTCCCTACCTTCCACCACCCAACAGACAAACAATCACACCTCCATGGCTATTTCCACCTTCCACCATCAACACTTTCTTACATAAGTTTAATAAACCTGACACATCACCAGAAATATATCAAAAAATCTTCCTAGAACACAAAGACAAACACAAACAACACAAATATATATTCACAAATGGCTCCCTGCAACATAAAACTGCCACATTCGCCATAACCACCGATACAACAGTTCTAAAAACAGGCATCCTACCACACTACTCCTCCATCCTCTCCGCAGAAACAATAGCCATTCTTGAAGCAATAAAGAACCAAGAAATGTAAATTCATAATATGCTCCGACTCCCTGTCAGCTATCAAATCCATAAGAATCATCAACAACAACAATTTGTACCCCACTTTAATAAGATCAATCTTAACAAAAACCAACACCAAAATAAAACTCCTCTGGATCCCCAGCCACTGTGGCATTAAAGGTAACGAACTTGCCGACCAAACCGCCAAATCGACCATAAATATGCCCCTCCACTACACCCCCAACTTTAATTGCACTGATATAAACAAATTCCTTAAAAATAACTTATCCCAAAAACTTAAAAACAAGTAAAAATTCTAAGACACCAGGTGAAACAAATATTTCAAATTTCGAAAACCAAATGTTTGTCTATTAAATTGTTTTTACATGTCTTATACTATGTGCTATCTCGCTCACTCTACGAACACACGAGCACTCTAGCGCCGCCACTAGCCAACGGCCAATTCTGGCCATGTGGACCGCTTAGTAAAATAAGTTCATACTCATATTTTGCATGTTTTTAGTCCGATTTCAATAAAATTTGGTAGTTTGATAGAAATAGATAAGAATAATTAGTCTGCCGAATTTGAAAAATACAGGAGGAAACCGGTTTTTTCTAAATTATGGAGGCGGAAGTGGGCGTGGCAAGATGTGAAACTATATGAATTCTCCGCGCATACTATGCCAGTATACATACTAAATTTGGTGACTTTAGCTTTGTTAGTTTTTGATAAAATCAGTTCTGTTTAATTTGCGGGGCGGAAGTGGGCGTGGAAATGTTTAAATAGCCAATATCTGCGGGTCTATTAAGCTAGTCTACATACCAAATTTAATGTCGGTAGCTATCATAGTTTTTAAGGAAATCAGATTTATGTAAATTCCGGGGGGAAGGGGGCGTGGCAAAAAGTTTAAGCAATTAGTTTCTGCGCGCTAACTAAACGAGCATATAAACCAAATTTGATGTCTCTAGCTATTATACTTTTTAAGAAAAACAGTTTTGTGTGATTCCAGGGGGCGTAAGGGGGCGTGGCAAAAAGTTTGAAGAATTAATTTCTGCGCGCTAACTAATCGGGTATACAAACTAAATTTGATGTCTCTAGCTGTCATACTTTTTAAGAAAAACAGTTTTATGTGATTCCTGGGGGCGTACGGGGGCGTGGCCGAAATTCCAATTAACTCTGTACATATGCATAATACACGAGTATACATACCAAATTTGGTGGCTCTAGCTCTTATAGTCTCCGAGATCTGCGTGTTCATACAGACGGACGGACGGACGGACAGACGGACATGGCTAGATCGACTCGGCTGTTGATCCTGATCAAGAATATATATACTTTATAGGGTCGGAGAAGCTTCCTTCTGCCTGTTACATACATTTTGGCGACTTTAATATACCATTTCACCCTATGGGTGTATGGTATAAAAACTGCCCTGCAACCTCCCACATTAGGGAAGAAATCTTTGAACAATTTTGCCCCATATCAATCCTTGCAAACCCTACTCCAACAACCCTCTTAATGATTATAAACTACCTCAAAAAAACAAATTACTACCACATCCTATAGGTTTAAATTTAGAAAATATAATTAATCATACAAAATGGAAATGTAAATAAATAAATAAAATAGGTAAATGAAATAGGTAAATAAAAGGAAATACTGGTCATAAAAACTGACTTCATGCTGCCACTAAGTAGTGGAATAGAATTTTGGCGAAAAGTCTTGATAGATAAATTTCCAATTTGCAAAAAGGCAATGTTAAAATTATGTTCTATGATTACCACAACAATTATTTGTAAAACAACATTCTCCACAATGAAATTAATCAAAAATTCTATTTGAAACAGTCTAACCAACAGTTACAGAAACAGTCTAACCATTTGGAAGATATTCTTCGGATAAAAAGTTATCCAAATAATATAAATGTAAAGCAAAAAGTTGACTTTAAAAAAAAACCATTAATTCAAAATGATTGGTTTTCGATTGCACTTTGAATTTTTCTTGCTTTTGTCACTTCTGTTATTTGCAAGATTATCCGTTGCACGAAAAGAATTCCCTATTTTCTTATTAATGGGTGGGTAGAGTTTTGTATTTTTTTTTTTTTTTTCAATATTTTTTATTTTTTTCAAACTTTATGTTAGAGAGAGCCAGCGCAAACAGTCAATGTATGTGTGTGCTTTACACTGCGAAAAATGAAAAGTGATTAAAATTTGGCTCAATCTAACAAACCAGAACAATCGATGATCTGCTGCAAGAAAATAAATGAGAAAACAACCCCGAAATTAGTTGTGCCATGTGCATTTATCTAACAACGCGACATAGATGCGTCGGCATGCACACAGATGGTAAAACGATCAAATGCCGAAGAAAAGTGCCCGCAAGGGCTATGGGTGCCTACCCCTGCTTTAAACAGTAAATCGATGCTGCATAATATCTCTCTCTCATTCTAACGCTCTCATTTTGTGTATTCGTGAACTTGAGAAATTGACTTACACCAGGGCCCGGAACTCATATCCTCAGGGGGACAAACACGTTTGGCACCTCACACTAATAAATCAAGAGCATGAGGGTGAATATAGTTTTCTTCAGCATATCGACGAAATTAGAGAACACACATGAAAAAATTGATGCTTTGTTTTCTCTATCTATTCCTTGCATCAGATTATTGGCTGCGCTCGTTTTCTTGATTTGAGCCCTAATTTGATGAAATTTTATTGTGCGCAGTGTAAAGCAACATATGCGGACAAGGAATTGTATACATAGAACTACATTTTTCCAGAGCTGTCTTTATGCCTGCCTCTGGTATACACACACAATCACAGTCTCACAGCGTTAAATATCTTACGGTTTGATTTTGTTACGCTTTGATCCGTTTAGCCCCCTGTTCACAACGCGCAATAAGAAACATCGTTTTAAAAATAGAATTAAATAATAGGCTTGTCAAATCAACGACTATATTCCGCGCGATTGATTGTCTGGACGTTGACGCCTACGTACCAGTGGCCCATACGACACCAGTTTCGCTCGAGCCCAGGCAGAGCGCTGTCCGTGGACAAATACAAATAAAACGGCCAAATAATTAAAATATAACTAACTACAGTTTTCAGATATGAAAGAAAGGCTTCTGATTACGGGATAAAGAAGATTGTAATCAGAGAACAGGACTCATAAAGGTCCATGAAAAGCATAGTTACAGATACAGTTTTTTAAAAATAGAGGACAGACAGTTTTTACTGGTTCAATAGCTCAGGAGAGTCTATTTCACCTATTTTAAGTTTGTGTAGAAAGATAGCACCAAGCATTACTCCTCAATTAATAAGAGAAGGAACATTCTTTAAAAAAAAAACTTAGAGCAATAGCAAAACGCAGTAATTGCTTTTGAACAGATTCAACTTTACTTTGGTGTTTCATATCGAGGTGACTATATGAAAGATCCGTATTCTAAGATAGGACGAATTAATAAAGTATACATCGTTTTGCAAACCCAAGAACATGTATAGCTTTACTTACCGTAGTGAATATATGAGGATTCAAAAATAATTTGTGGTCCAAATGCTCGAATGCGACGGACGCAAAATAAATGTAAAACTACATAACGTCGTCTAATCTGTTTCGGGAAGATTGTGGCAAGGGAAGTTTTGAAACATCGAATTCAAACGAGGAAGCAGTTGATTATATGGCAGAGAAATCGTCGACCGTGACAGGACCAGAAACTTGCTGTTAAATAAGTTTTGGTTTAATTGCAACTAAGTAGGACTCGTCGTTTCATAATTTCTTAAGCCACCACAAGTTTCCGAATAGGGATTGCAAGAGGCAATCAATCATCAAACACCCGTTTAGACATCTAGAAAGAAAGGTCGACATCATTAATGCATATGATACCACGTTAAACTCTCCACATACTGCAGTAAAGTCATTGGAATAAAACTGCAAGTATTCAATCAAACAATTACTGTACAGTAATAGAAAACCGAACAGTTATATTTTCGTGGCTTGTCATTCCACTCTTTATGGGCAAAAACGGTTCAAATACTCCCGTAAGCTCAAAGAGAACAGACAAACTAACAAATCTTAGATGCCAGCAGACTCCAAGAAGATGCCGATCCACTAGACTGCAGACTTCAAATACTTGAATCTCATTATAGGCAAATTACTCATATTCAAACACAAATTGAAAATTTGCACGTAATTGATAAAGAGCGCAGTAATTTAGATGAAATGTACATAAAGGTCAGGTACATTTATTGTCTCTTTTACAAAGAACACGTTCAACGGGACAAGTAAACACATCGGATATGAGTTTTATGAGTTCTTCAATGTCTCCTACGGTGGTTCACAGTCAACGATTGCCTAAACTGAAATTACCCACTTTCGATGGCAAATATTCAGCGTTTAATAGATTCAAATCGTCTTTCCTGAATCTAATTCACAACGATCACCACATGCCAACAATATCTTCTCGAATATTTATCGGGACCTGCAATTGAGGTCGTGCAGTCTTTCCAAGTAACCGAACAAAACTACAGTCAAGCTTGGTCAAGATTAGATGCTCGCTACAACAACAACGTTCTAATCTTCCATGATTGTATATCGAGTGGCTTCAATTTACCATTAGTCAAGCAACCAGAAGCAAGACTTTTGCAGAAGCTCATCGATAATGCGTCCGCTTTACGCGGATCACTTCTTACACTAGGATCAACTGAGGAAACAACGAATAACATCATGATTCACATACTTCTTACGAAGGTTGATGCTGAGACCAAAGGCGTCTACGACGAGAAGCAAAGCTTCGAAAAGCTTTCAACGTGGGAGGAATTCCGCACAATTCTTCATCGCCGCTGCCAGTTCCTAGAAAGTCATCAGACAGGTCAACTCGGTCAGGGCAATAGTTCACTAAGAGGAAAACGACCATCAACGTCAAAGGCATTCCTCAATATTAGCTCTCAATGCTTACACTGCCATTCGACGGCGCACTATGTTAGTAATTGTAAATCATTTGGAGAGTTATCGCTACAACAAAAGTTCGAAACAGTCAAACGGACCAACTGTCTTAACTGTCTGTGCACTGGACATCGCGGCAAGGATGGTCCCTGACTCTCCCGGTGCAAGGTATGCAGATCGGCTCGTCATACGTTATTGCATCAATTCGCCTCCACCCCGATAAAAAACCTATCATCATCGATTCAAGCTGTTATTCCAATAACTATTTCACAAAGCACTTCGTTATTAACGAACACTGATAAAAAGGGGATGCTTCTCACAGCATTGAATATTGATGGATAGTTGGTGGAAATTTGGAAACCACACACGAAAGGCCCCGACACCAATGTTTATTAGTACACGTCAACCCATCACTTAATCTTCTAGTTCAAAGATTTTGGGAAATTGAAGACTGTGAGTTTGTTGGTAACCGGCAAACCAAAGAAGATCAGGAATGCGAAAGCCATTTTTGTAAAAATGCAATTGTAAAATCGGATGGAAGACTCCAAGTTTGACTTCCATTTAAGGAACCCCCAGAGAAATTAGGATTCTCCTACGACAATGCAGTACGGCGTTTCAAATCCTTAGAAAGTCGTCTCGACCGCGACGATCAACTAAAACAAGCATATGTAGATTTCATCGACGAGTATATAAAACTTGGCCACATGTCTCTCAAACCTGTTGCAAGCCAGAATGAACCGCATTATTACATACCTCATCATTGCGTGTTGCGTCCGCAAAGCGTTACTACGAAACTTAGAATTGTGTTTGATGCTTCGGCTAAAACATCATCGGGAAAATCATTAAATGAGCTGTTAATGATTGGCCCCACATTTCAACAAGACCTATTTATAACATTTCTATCATTTCGTCTGAATAGGTATGCACTTACAGGCGACATAGCCAAGATGTATCGCCAATTTGTCATAGATCCAAGAGACCGGAGATTTCAGCGCATTGTAAGGCGACCAACAAAAACAGAAAAACTAAAAACTTACGAGCTCAACACCGCGACATATGGCATGTCAGCTGCACCCTTCTTAGCTAACAGAGGTGTTCACCATATTGCCGATTTGTACTCACATGATTATCCTATAGGAGCTAAAACATTACGCAACGACTTATATGTGGATGACTTGCTAACCGGAGCTGATAGCGTAACCGAGCTTCAACACATTAAAAATGATACAGTAGACAGCTTAGCACAGGCTGGATTGCATCTTACAAAATTTAGTGGCAACTGCAAGGAAATTACGAAGACTTGACACTCAAGGGCCTAGATTGGGATGAGCCTGTCGATGGTCGAATTAAGGAAAGATGGAAAGAACTTTTACAGGATCTTAAAGACTTATCAAATCTACTAATACCACGATATGTGAACACATCAAAAACGTATCAAAGCGAAATACACGGATTCGCTGACGCATCCGAAAGAGCGTACGGATGCTGTCTATAAAGACAGCATAAGTTTGATCAGAACTCCCGAGTGGAGTCGAAGTCACTTTACTCGTTGTGAAATCAAAGATAGTACCTACCAAGACACAGTCATTGCCTAAGTTAGAACTGTGCGGAGCATTGTTGCTCAGTCGGACTTGGCGCAAATTCGAAAGGACATTAAAATTATACATCGACAAGGTATACTTTTGGACCCATTCAAAAATTGTTCTGCAATGGCAGAAACTTCATGCATCAACACTAAATTGTTTTGTAGCAAACAGAGTTTCAGAATTACAACAACACACGGAAGACGTAATATGGAAGCACGTCCCTTCTACCAAGAATCCAGCAGACATTGTTTCTCGTGGTTGTCGGACATCAGAGCTGCAAACAAGCATGTGGATAACAGGGCCAACATTGTCTAAGGCCAAATGGCCAATTCTTAGGGAACCACTTCCGCCGCCTATCGAGGTAAGAACCAAGACAGCACTTCTTTGTAGCAGAGCAGACAACGCTAATTCACAATCTATTATAAATATGATCATAAATAATTCTTCATCGTATATTCGAATCGTTCGAATTGTTTCATCCCTCTATCGCAGCGTGAACAGAGTGAAGACTGATCGCACTCTAAGTTCATCATCAATAGCCGATATTCGCATTACTGAAACAGAAATGTATCAATCGTTTTGGAAAATTGTTGCACTAATACAACAAGAATGTTATGCTGATGAAATATCTTTACTAAAAAACAAACAAACCATGTCTACAGCGTTTGACACCATTTATGCACACAATGACATTTGGACAAACTGCAGTATGTGTGATGAGAGTCGGAGGACGTCTCGAAAACGGAGACCTTCCATTCTACGCCAAACACCGGGCCCTGCTCCCTCAAAATCATCGTTTTACCAAGCTATACATGTAGGAAATGAAGTGTCAGGCAGGCATAATCATTGCAATCGTTTGGTAACTAGTGAGCGAGACAGAACGACACCCAGCGGCCGCACCTATCTGGTGGACTCACTCATTGAAAAATAAAGCAGAAGCGTCGATCGGAAAACACTCGCAATCGTACTCTCGTCTCGATCACATCGCACATCCAAATTTGTCGCTAAGGCCATTATAATAATTAATAAATATATGTATTCTTAATACAAAGAAACATTGTTAAAAAAATAAGATTAAATAAGGAAATCACATCCTTAAATAATATTGAAATAAATAACTTGAATATTCCAATTGTACAAACTGGGGGCTCAACCGAGATTTCTGGCCCAAGACGATTGGTGAAAATCTTGTGTGTGTGTGTGTGTGAAGTTCGCAAATGAACAGAAAATTGTTAAAAAGGCATGCAATAACGTGTAAAACATATACAAAGTCAAGGTTGTTGGGGAACGAATTTCAAAAGACGCAACCACTAGGCAAAAAGTCGGCGGCTGAAGTGGAAGCAGAAAGACGGAGAGAGCAGACAGCGGACACGAAGTTGATGATAATCAGTGTTCACTGTGGAAGCAGACAGACGGAGAGAGCAGACAGCGGACACGAAGTTGATGATAATTAGTGGCCACTGTGGAAGCAGACAGACGGAGAGAGCAGACAGCGGACACGAAGTTGATGATAACCAATGTTCACTATGGAAGCAGACAGACGAAGAGAGCAGACAGCGGACACGAAGTTGGTGATAACCAGTGTTCACTGTGGAAGCAGACAGACGGAGAGAGCAGAGAGCGGACACGAAGTTGATGATAACCAATGTTCACTGTGGAAGCAGACAGACGGAGAGAGGAGACAGAGAGCACGAAGTTGGTGATAACTAGTGTTCACTGTAGAAGCGGAAAACAAAAAGAGAACAGAAAGCGGATAACAAAAACCGTTACAAAAGCAGACGACGCCGACAAGACCAAACGAGAAGGCAGCGGACACGAAGTTGAGACAATTGGTGTGGAAGCAGACAAAGAGAGCAGAGTGAGTGGCAACAGAGAGCGAACTGAACATCTATAAGAAGGCTGAGTGAGTTGCTACAGAGATATTGAGTGGCTCCACAGAGCAGGACGACTATAGTTGGGTGAGCTGTTTAATTATTGTCTTGAGTGTAAGTTACTTTGCTTGCACAGCGAAACCAGACCGGTGGCAAACATATTGACGAAATTGATGCGAGCTGCAAAAAGCACATTTCTAAGAATCTTCTGAACTAAACCATAACCTAACACAATTTGACCTACAGTAACATAGTGTGTAAATCTTGTTAAGTCGTAACAAATTTGATTGATTGATACTAACTATATATTAATATACCAATCTTGTTAAGCAATATACATAACTGTAATTGAGTGAAATGGATCGAGGTGAGATTCTAACGTTGCGTATTGAGGAGTTGCGCACTAAATTGAGAGAGTTAGGGCTAGAGACTACAGGCCTTAAAGCAGAGCTGCAAACGCGTCTACCCGCTACGATCTAATAGAAACTGAGAATGACGGGCAGGAGTCAGATTTCGCCTCGGCTAGAACAATTCGAGAAGTCCCGAACACAGATGGGCAAAGGTCATGGTTCACACTAAAAGATGTGGAGGGAAGCGTTTCAGAGTTTTGCGGTTTAGGTTCGATTGATGTTGTACAATGGATTAGGGAGCTAGAACAATGCGCTTTAACCGTACAGTGGAGTCAGTTACAGCTTTTTGTGCATGCAAAACAATTGTTAAAAGGAGCTGCATTATCGTTTATACGTAGTAAGACAGATATTTGTAGTTGGGAGTCCCTGAAAGTAGCTTTGAAAAACGAATTTAGAGTAAAAGTTTCATCAGCAGAAGTTCATAGAAGACTGGGCAATCGACAGTTAAAGAGAGGTGAGAACTTGTATGAGTTTTTGTATTCGTTGATGGAAATCGCGAAGCCAATCGATTTGGATGACGAAAGTTTAATCGAGTATTTCGTAGAAGGTATACCAGACATGAGAGCAAATAAGGCATTATTGTATCAGGTATCGATAATAAAAAGGTGATCGCAAATGTTTTAAGTGTGATGATCCTTCACACATGATGAGAGACTGTAACAAGAAAACGTTTACTTGTTTTAAATCTGGCAAAACAGGCCATCGTTCGTTTGAATGTAAAGTTAAAGATACCACCAAAGTTGAAAGCACCAATGTTGTAGATCAAGGGTGGGCACGAAAATTTAACTTGGAAACCAGAGCATCAGCAGAAGAGGCTGGGCAGAGAAAAAGGTCATTTTTTGGTCTTGACGCACACAAAAATTTGTGTCTCTCGAGTTTTATGACGGGTCATAAACGACCTTTTTTGGGTCGAGCGAGCGATCGTCGTCGAACTTTTAGGCAGAGGGACGGCCAAATCCCGAATTTTGCGGGGAGGAAGAAAAAGGGACGCGATTTTAAGTGGATATTCGAAGACCCTTACAGGCATTGGTGGAAATCATGTGAAGACCTTTGGTAGTTTTAGCATAACTGTCAAGATAGATGGCATTGAGATAGAAGTCGAGTTTCATATCGTTCCTGATGAAGACATGGCATATGAGGCAATTTTAGGTAGAACCATATTAGATCACGTCGATTTGGTTGTTACCAAGAAAGGTACAAAGCTTGTGAGCATCAACAGGAAAGAATCACTGTGTTACGCGAATAAATCGTGTGCTGAGTTGTTTAAGGAATTTGAAAGTATGTGTATGCACAGTGCAGAACAGAATAAAATGGAAATCAAGAGTGACTTGTCACATATCACTGCAGAAATCGGTAGTGAAGTCAAGAAGCTGATTAAAAGTTACAAACCTATTAGAAATACAAACACTCCTATGGAAATAAAGATTGTACTAACGGATGAGATGCCAGTTTATCAGCATCCAAGGCGTCTAGCAGAGTCTGATCAGAAAATTGTTGATAGTACAGTACAAGAATGGTTGGAGGAGAAGATAATAAGGCCAAGTTTTCCCGAATATGCTTCGCCTGTTGTACTTGTAACAAAGAAGAATGGGAAAAAGCGTCTGTGCTGCGATTACAGAAAGCTAAATGAGAAAGTGGTCCGAGATAATTTTCCTATGCCACAGATGGACACCATATTAGAAAAACTTCAAAGTGCGTTGGTTTACACTACTTTAGATCTAACAAACGGGTTTTTCCATGTTCCTGTTGAGGGAAAATCTCAGAAGTACACAGCATTCGTAACTCAGAATGGTCAGTACGAATTCATATACGTACCATTCGGAATTTCCAACTCTCCAGCAGTTTTTACCAGATTTATAATGGCAGTAATGAGAGAATCAGTGAAGAATGCAGATGCAGTGGTGTACATGGACGATATAATTATACCAAGTGTGAATGATGGTCTAATTAAACTTAAAAGGGTGTTGAAGGTAGCTGCGGAAAATGGGTTGAGAATAAACTGGGAGAAATGTCAGATACTTCAGAGTAAAGTAAATCTTTTGGGATATATAGTTGAAAATGGAAGTATTAAGCCAAGTAAGGAGAAGACTGATGCCGTTTCAAGATTCCCGAAGTCAGTTCAACGATTTTTAGGGTTAACATCGTATTTCCGTAAATTTATCGAAGGATACGCAGTAACAGCCCTTGACTGACATTTTGCGAAAGGACAACAAGTTTGAGTTTAAAGAATTGCAAATGGTAGCGTTTGAGCATTTGAAGTTAGCATTGATCAAAGGTCCTGTTTTAAAGTTCTACAATCCTAAGCTAGACACTGAGATTCACACTGATGCCTCGAAAAACGGTTTCGGAGCTGCACTTTTACAGAAAGATTCAGAAGATGGTTTATTTAATCCGGTACAATATATGAGTCGGAAAACTAAACCTTGCGAAGAGAAGAATGATTCATATGAACTTGAGGTTTTAGCAGTTATTGGAGCATTAATAAAGTGGCGTATATATGTGTTAGGATTGAGATTTAAGGTTGTCACAGATTGTAATGCGTTCACGATGAAAATGAAAAAGAAAGATGTTCCGTTGCGTGTAGCACGTTGGGCAATGTACCTACAAGATTTCGATTATCAGATTGAACATCGTTCAGGTTCAAAGATGCGGCATGTGGATGCCTTGAGCCGTTTATCTTGTTTTCTGCTAACTGACACATAATTAAAAGAAGTACAGTTGTCAGATGATTGGACTAAATTGATTAGGAGCTTAGTTCAGGGGAAGGGATATAAAGATTTTTACATCGAAAATGAAATATTGTTAAAGGACCCCAATCGAGAACTTGTTGTCGTTCCCTCGCAGATGGAAAAGGAAATAGTACAGATTGCACACAAACAAGAACATTTTGGAGCTAGAAAGACTCAGGATCGTAGGAAAATCGTATTATATTCTAAAATTAAAAGAAAAGGTAGCCCGTGTTGTTGAGTGTTGCGTGGAATGTCTTACTGTTAATGCCAAAACCGGTAAAAAGGAAGGATATTTGATGCCAATAAGCAAAGGAGATCAGCCATTGATGACATATCACATTGATCACGTTGGCCCGATGGAGGTCACAACAAAGCGTTACAATCATATGCTTGTTATTGTTGATGGGTTTTCTAAGTTTGTATGGTTGTATCCGACTCGTGGAACAGGATTCGAGGAAGTACTTAGTTCTTTTGAAAGGCAGGCCATAATTTTTGGTAACCCGATGAGAATAATTTCTGACAGGGGAGCAGCATTCACGTCCAATGCGTTTAAGGAATATTGTAACAGACAGGATATACAGCATTTACTGATAGCAACAGGTGTACCCCGTGTCAACGGACAAGTAGAAAGGATGCATAAGATAATAGTTCCAATGATTTCAAAGTTAAGTCAAGAGAATGAGGGAAACTGGTACAAGTATGTAGGTCGTGTGCAACAATTTGTTAATAATACTGCTCCAAGAAGTACAAGACTACTTTTAATATTTTGACAGGAATAGAGATGCGTAGTCCTGATGATCCCAAAATGAGAAAGCTGATAACCGATTCGTTAATAGAAGAATTAGACTGTGGTCGTGATGAGATTAGAGCGGAGGCCCGAAAGAATATCGATGAAATACAGCAGGAAATGAAAAAGACGTTTGACAAAAACACGAAATGGGAAAGAAAATACAATTTAAACGAGTTAGTGGCGATTAAACGTACACAGTATGGGACAGGTCTAAAGTTGAGAGGTAAATACTTAGGACCATATAAAGTCACGAAGGAGAATAGGCGCGGTCGATACGACGTTGAGAAGGTTGGCGATGGTGATGGACCTTGTAAGACCTCAACAGTGGCTGAGTTCATGAAGCCTTGGTTAGGATCATTCGGTCGAAAGACTTGTCAGGACAGCCGATTGTAGGAAATGAAGTGTCAGGCAGGCATAATCATTGCAATCGTTTGGTAACTAGTGAGCGAGACAGAACGACACGCAGCGGCCGTACCTATCTGGTGGACTCACTCATTGAAAAATAAAGCAGAAGCGTCGATCGGAAAACACTCGCAATCGTACTCTCGTCTCGATCACATCGCACACCCAAATTTGTCGCTAAGGCCATTATAATAATTATAATAATTAATAAATATATGTATTCTAAATACAAAGAAACATTGTTAACAAAATAAGATTAAATAAGGAAATCACATCCTTAAATAATATTGAAATAAATAACTGGAATATTCCAATTCTACAGACATCGAATTCTTGCACAACAAAAATCTTCATGCTGGCCCTTAGTTTATTTTATCTCTTTTACGAGAACGAATTTGGGTCATCAACGCACGAGCGTTGATTTGAAAACTTGTGCAAAGCTGCATCCGCTGCTTTCACTTTAAACCTCGCCTCATGACTAAATTGATGGGCAACCTACATGCCTACCATTCCTAGTAACAGGAGTAGATTTTTGCGGCCCATTTTTTACGTCTTACAGGATTCGCGGAAATCCGCCGTGCAAAACATATGCGGTAATTTTTGTATGTTTCGCTTCAAAGGCGATTCATATTTAATTAGTCTCCAAATTGTCAACAAATGCATTTCTGCTTTGTATACGTAGATTTGTAGCGCGCCGTGGTGTACCATTGAGCATGGTTTGCGACAACACCACAAACTTTGTTGGCGCTGCTACAAGGCTAGCTGAGTTTAAGTCAAAATTGTTTAACTCAGACGTCATAGCTCACATAAAAACATATAGTTCAATTAAAGGATTGAACCTTTGCTTTATTCCCCCTAGAGCTTCACACTTTGGCGGCCTCTGGGAAGCGTCAGTAAAATCGAAGACACTGCCTTTGAAGAATATTTTAAACGCATCTCTTACTTTCGAGGAACTACTCACTGTGTTCTCGGCTGTGGAAGCTATCCTTAATTCAAGGCCAACAGCACCCACTTCAGTTGACCCCAACGATTTCAATGCTCTCACACCTGGGAATTTATTGATTGGAACCGAATTAACGTCAGTACCAGAATCATTACTCTACCATTCCACGGACCCTCCCGGAACGGAACTGCGGTATCTGGATAGATGGCAGCGAGTGACCTATTTGAAACAACAATTCTGGACACTGTGGGCACGGGACTATGTTCATAACTTACAACAACGCAGCAAATGGATTTATAGAAAACCAAATGTGGCCGTGGGACAACTAGTTATAGTTCAAGAAGACAACGTGCCGGCTCAACATTGGCCTTTAGCAAGAGTAGTGTCTGTAAATGCCGGACCTGATGACAAAATTCGAGTAGTCGAACTTAGGACTGCAAAAGGAATCTTCAAAAAGCCAATTCACAAGATCGCTCCGCTTTCAGAATCATTTATTTGAAAGTTGGTTCATTCAACAGGGGGACGATGTTGCAGGACAACTCCTGAGTTTAAATTCATTAATTTAATAATTCTGAAATATTAACGATTGGGTGAAATAGCTAAACTATCGATATATCACAAGCTCTAAGAGAGAGTTCAATCTAGCATCACTTTTGGCTCTCTTCTTGCGTTTCCCTTTACATTTTACTTGGAATTACTCTCTCTGGTAGCATATAAGAATTTAAGAATTTACTGTACCAAGAGAACTCGAATGCGACGGACGCAAAATAAATGTAAAACTACATAACGTCGTCTAATCTGTTTCGGGAAGATTGTGGCAACGGAAGTTTTGAAACATCGAATTCAAACGAGGAAGCAGTAGATTTTATGGCAGAGAAATCGGCCAACAATATGTTTCCTACGAATAAAAGATAATTTTTAAATAGAGTGAATAGCAATGGACCCAAATGACTACACTGAGGTAGAATATGTTAATTTATAAATTGAATACTATTATCATAAAAAACAAACATGTATATGTTTATTTAAATATATATATAACTTACATGTCAGCTTGTTTGTCCGCAATGAACTCCTTAACTAATTAATCGATTTCAAACAAATTTGCACACCGTGTGCAGTTTGATCAAATTTATAGGCGCAATATCATTTTACTGCAAAATAGAAATTAAGAAATAAAAAACGACAAAATATTTATTATTTGACAGACATTATAGATTAAAAGCACCGATTTCCAGAAAGACTACCACAATCGGAATGTTATGACAATACGTATAAAAAATAAAACAAAAACCAAGATAGAGACGATAAATAGACGCAATCTTAAATACAAAATTCCATGCAATGGACCATATATATATATTTTCTATTGTTCTTTACGTACGCATTTGTTTGTGAACGCAACGTTTGCACATTCGTTATTCGCTATTTGCACAAACTATGTTGCTCAGCTTCAAATGCATGAGTAACTAAAACACTTACATTTTGACAGCGGCAAGGGACAGTCGGATTCATTGTTAAGCAACAATTAAACTCTAACCGAATAAAAGATTAATACAGTTTACTCATTCCGAAACATACAATATAAAGGTTAACTATTTCTGAAGTTAACAGTTCTATCATCCTAATTAGAGTTTAATTAACTAGTTGTGAAACTATCACAGTCCAACGATGAATCCCATTATAAAACAACGTGAATTTACTATTACGTAACTCACACGTGCGTGCAACAATGCATATCAGGCAGTTAATTCAGAAGAATCAGTAGATGCTTTGGACCATCGCTTACTAAGACTCAAAACCTTTTACGATCATTTGATGCATCTTAACGAGGATTATTGCCAATCTCAAGGGGAAGAAACTTACATCGACCCTAATACGGAGCTTGAAGAATGCAAAAAGAAGTACTATAACGCATATGATGTACTAACAGAGGCTAATAGCGTGCTACGGAAACCAGGCAATTTTACTATTGAGATTACTCCTCAGCTACTTTATACACTAAACGAAACTGGCATGAAATCGGAATCACAGTGCAAAAGAATCAAAATTCCTACGTTTTCGGAAAACTGTGAGGATTGGCCGCAATTCAGTAATTTTTTCAAAGGCTCTATAGATCAAAAAACAAAATCATACATGGAAGGTGATGCATTGAAACTTGTGAAACACATAACGGTCACCAATGATATGAAAAAGCACGGGAGAAGTTAGAGCAAAGGTGGAAGAAGAAACCGCTAATCGTTCGTTCCTTTATTAAGAAATTCTTAAATTTGCCGGCCACTACTGGATTCGTCGTGAACAATTTGCAAAGGCTCGTCGATTATGCTGATGAAGTTGTGCGAGGGCTAACCGCTCTTTGTAGTAATTTTCGTGACCCATGGTGTTGGAGGAGAACTCCTGAATTTAAGCTCATTACATCACTGGAGGAGAAATCCTGAATTTAAACTCATTAATTTAATTATTCTGAAATATTAACCATTAGGTTAAATAGCTAAACAATCGATATCTCGCAAGCTCAAAGAGAGTTCATTCTAGCATCACTGTTGGCTCTATTCTTGCGTTTCCCTTTACATTTTACTTGGAATTACTCTCTCTGGTAGCATATAAGAATTTAAGAATTTACTGTACCAAGAGAACTCGAATGCGACAGACGCAAAAAATGTAAAACTACATAACGTCGTCTAATCTGCTTCGGGAAGATTGTGGCAAGGGAAGTTTTGAAACATCGATTTCAAACGAGGAAGAGTTGAATATATGGCCGAGAAATTGCGACCGTGACAGGACCAGAAACTTGCTGTTAAATAAGTTTTGGTTTAATTGCAACTAAGTAGGACTCGTCGTTTCATAATTTTTTAAGCCACCACAAGTTTCCGAAAAGGGATTGCAAGAGGCAATCAATCATCAAACACCCGTTGAGACATCTAGGAAGAAAAGTCGACATCATTAATGCATATGATACCACGTTAAACTCTCCACATACTGCAGTAAAGTCATTGGAATAAAACCGCAAGTATTTAATCAAACAATTACTGTACTCGCACATGTACAATAATAGAAAACCGAACAGTTATATTTTCGTCGTTTGTCATTCCACTCTTTACATATCCAAACACACAAGCGTGAGTGCCTGCGCAAACTGTACATTAAACCAGAGGGCCGGGGTTAACTTTGACCGCGTCAAAGTTTGTATACCCTTGCAACTTTTTTGGTAACTCTTTCCCGACCTATTAGCCATCAATTTGGAAGAACGTTTTATATAAAAAGGCTTATGTTTGCGAAAGAATGACCTACAATCATAGGAAATAACGAAGATGTTGATCAAAGTTCCTATGGGAGCGTTATGATATAGTCACCCGATCTTTATTAAATTCGGCACAGTCATTAACAGATATATCAAACTAACAAATGTTTAATTTGAAAGCAATCGCGTTAAAAGTAACGAAGTTATTCGCAAAAGTCACTGTTTTTGACCGATAGTTCCTATGGGAGCTATATGATATAGTCACCCGATCTTGATTAAATTTGGCACAGTAGTTAATATTATTGATATTAAGTTTCACCATAAAAGCACAGAAAATAACGAAGTTGTTGAGAAAAGTCACTGTTCGTGACTTTGGGGTTTGTATGGGAGCTATATGATATAGTGGTCCGATCCGGCTGAATCCGAGCTATACAACGCCTGCAGTATATACAAGCCTACGTGCAAAATTTCAGCTCTGTAGCTCTTACGGTCTAGGAGGAGTTTGCGTTGATCCAGACGGACGGACGGACATGGCTATTTGAACTCGTCTTGTGGTGCTGATCAAGAATATATATATGGTCGGAGATGCTTCGTTCTATGCGTTGCACACTTCTGACCAAAATTAATATACCCTTTTTGCAAGGGTATAAAAACGATTTCGGCACAACTGCTATACACAAACGGTAAATGTCGCCGTATTTGTTTTAATTCATTTTTCGATCATCTGTGATATTAAAAAGTGTATGCATTAAGTTCTATTGTGAAACTCTGAAATATCAGTTGAGTTGAAATTTGTGATAATTTTGGGTTCAAGTAAAATAATAAAGTAAAATTTTGGCAAACATATATAAATTTGTGTTTATGTGAATATAAATTCATGTATTTAGTCAGGAATGGACACTACCTTGGACAAATCCAATACCAGCGGGAGTACCTTGTACCAACGACGAAATGCACTTTGCATTGAAGATGTTTTACAAGAACTCGAAGACAGTGTTGATGATGAGATTGAAATTGTTACTGCTCTGCCACCCGCTGAAGTTGATACGATAACTGATGAGGAAGATATTGATAATGAAATTCTTTATAACGAAGAATCTTTGGAAAAAGACATTGCAGGATGTTTCGATATAGAAACTCGCAAAGACCGCCAAGGCTTGTCTAACATAATTGATAACACTTCTGTCAAAACAGGAGAAGTCGGTAACTCAAAATATAAGTTGCCAACTGAATTTGATGCTCCAAAATGGAGAAACGTATATGAAGAAAAGCCTCTTAAGCTTGGATATCTTTATAACCCAGAACCACTTAATGATACTAAACTCGCCATTCAACACAAATTGCAACACAAATTGCAACACAAATTGCCATCGGATATATTTTTTACTTTTTTTGATAGTGAAATGAGCGATCTCATTGTCACTCAAATAAAATTATACGCTACGCAGCACAATGATTTCCAATTTGCACCATCCTTTGATACGGTTCTTTTGAAACGATTTATTGGCATTCTAATATTGTCTGGATATAATAAGTTGCACAAATAAACAACTACTGGTCCACAAATATAACACTAGGATCCCCGGTCGTAAAGCAGACCATGTCGCGAACGATGTTTAAAAAAATAAAACAACCCTACACTTTGCAGATAATAACAATCTAAACAAACACAATAGATTCAGCAAAGTACAACCTCTTTTTCAGCTAAAAAATTAAAAATTTCTCCAATTCGGAGTATTTGAGGAACATTTATCCATCGATGAGCAAATCCATCCATATTTTGGTCGTCACAGCTGTAAGATGTATATGAAGAATAAGCCAATTCAATTTGGATTTAAAACTTGGTACATGGCATCTTCAACTGGCTACTTGTTCCAAATGATGCCTTACGGTATAGCTCGAGATGAGTATGATAAGAAGCTGGGACTAGGAGCTTGTGTAATAATGGATATGTTAGAAAAACAAGAGTTCCCTCAACGTCACCAAATCTATTTTGATAATTTTTTTACATCGCACTACCTAATGTGCCTATTAAGCAATGAAGCAATCTGCGCAACTGGTACTGTACGCTCTAATCGTTTGGGAAAACCATGCCCAGATTTAAAAACTGGAAAAAAGTTGCCAAAAGGTAAACTTTTGATTAATTAGAATTTTAACAATTATTTCTATCATAACTTTAGGTGACATAGATGCAAAATTTGATAATGTCAATAATATTGTCTGTTGTCGCTGGCAGGACAAACGAGAGGTCACGTTGCTTTCCAATTTCTCTAATGTATACCCGCTAATTTCTACATCGCGCAGGAAACGTCAGCGTGATGGACAACCCAGCCAATATGTTGTCCAGCAACCTAATCTCCTTAAAAACTACAATTCCTAGTTGATTTGCATGACAACGCAGTGTCTAAGTACCGCATTTCGATTAGATCGAAAAAATGGTGGTGGACACTTTGCTTGGCCATTTTGGAGACTGCCGTTGTCAATGCTTGGAAGCTCCAATGTCTTACAGATAAAATGCGTCGTTCCAAGGTTTGCCACAAACCCACTATGCGACTATGTGTCAAGTGCATTTGCATATAAATAACTGTTTTGCTGTGTACCATAAAGATAAATAATTAACCATAATATAGAATGCTCAACTAACTAAGAACCGCCTTTTATTTTATAAATTTTAACGACTTTTCGAAATTCAAAATTAGAAGCAATTCTGAAAATGTTATAGTGGGAAACGATCATTGTTCGACTTTTCGCACAGTCGATTCTGGCTAAAACTAGAATAGGTAGATTTTTTTTATCCACAGATTTGGATTCCTCCTTTGCTAATTACCCTAAAAAAGTCATTTTGCTCCTTAAGATCAAAGAAGCCTCCTGGAGTAGGATGGCAAATTGACATTGCGCTCCCAAAATAGACCGCGAAGAGCAAAAATCAGAAATTGCTTTTGAACTGATTAACCTTTTGTTGTGCGTCTTATATTGAAGAGACTATATGCAAGATCCGTTCTCTAAGATAGGACGAATTAAGGAAGTATACAGAGTTTGGGTTGTGTACGAATCGTCAAACTATTTTGACCATCTATTGACAAATCCAAGAACATTCATAGCTTTACTAACTGTAACAGAAATATGGGGATTAAAAGTAAAGTCATTGATAATGTGTAACCGCTCTACGGAAGTGTCTTTAGGATAAAGTGTTGCTGATTATGGATTGCATCTGTAAAAAGGACGTAACTTTACATGTAGAGCGGTTGAGGTTCAATAGGTGGGTTTCACACCAACTCTGAAGATCATTAAAATCGGACTGAAGCAGGCAAAAAAAAAAAAAAGATATGTCTTTATAACTGAGGTAAAGCTTAACAACATCCGCGTACATAAGCACAGGAGACTGTGTCACTACCAATGACTACCCTGAGGTAGTACATGTAAATTTATAAATTTAATATTATTATTATAAACTACAAATAGGTATACGTTTATTGTTGTGTATGTAGCCTTGTCATGTGCCAAGCCGTCTGGCAACGCAATTTTTCGCCCAATAAGGGGACTTACTTTCAGCCATGTTGATTGCAGAGGACACACTCAAACTAACTTTGCCATATCATATCTTTGTATCTATTCTTATTAAATAAATAATCCAAGTTCATATTTTAAACTGGCGAACAGGATGGAATTATTGACTCAAAACATCAAAAATTGTCACGGACAAATGGATACATATACATATACGTTTACATAAACATGTGGTGAAAATTTTTCCAACGTTTACACACACATTTGCATGGCAGAGTCGCTTGCTGGTAAATTTGGGGAGAATCAATCCAAAGTAAGGAATTAATTAATTCAACGAGTGCTAATTAAACGACATTTGGAAGTTTGGAACCGTTTGGTTTGGGACAGCCAAATAAATGAGGCTCATATTTGGAGCGATTTAAATGGTTTCTGCTCGCCAATGATGTCCAAGGCGAGGGTCGAAAAAAGGCATCTTTCTTTACACTGGTCGGAGCACCAGTCTACGATTTTTTGACATCATTGGCGTTTCCTAACCAGGTCCACCTGACCCTCTGTGTCCACGTCCATCGGAAATTGCTGCGTTTTATTATTTTCACAAACGTGATCAGCATCTGGATGAGATAAGCGTGTCTGCCGGAATAAAGAGTTGTCGAAAGATGTTCTTCCAGTAAAGGGCAGAGTTTTTGATGTATCAATTCAATACAACGGTAAAAAATTGATAATCTACCAGTCATTGTCACTAAAAGCGGTTGTAGCGAGCTTTTGGGTTGCATCTGGTTTGACCCACTTGGCATCAGTATCAAGGGCATTCATTCAGTGGTCAGTGACAAACAGATCGCAAGTATTCTGAATAAGTTCGGACACTTATTCTCAATAGAATTTGGATTTTACACTGGTTCGTCAGTCACCTAAAACATTATTGCAACAATGCCACCAGTGCGACTACCTCCACGGGTAGTCCTTCAAGAGACTAGTCGAGGAAGAGCTGGATCCCCTATCTGAACAGAGGATTCTTAAATCTATGGAATATTCAGTCCTTCAAGAGACTAGTCGAGGAAGAGCTGGATCGCCTATCTAAACATAGGATTCTTAAATCTGTGGAGTATTCAGATTGGGCTACTCCTATTGTACCAGTTATCAAAAAGGACGGCGCGATTCGTATTTGCGGCGACTATAAATCAACTTTTGAAAAAGCTGCACTGCCACCTAACACCACCGGCGGTTAAAACTGATTTGGCTCAAGCTTATCATCAGCAATTAGTCGATGAAAACTCGTGTTTGTTGCAAACAATCACTACACATAAGGGTGCATTTAAAGCTGTTCAGTTGCTGTTCGGGATTTCATCTGCATCAGAAATTTTTTAAAGCTGTATTGAGAATATTGTACAAAATATTTCTGGATGACATTGTGGTAATGGGAAAAACGGAAACGGAATTGGAAACTAGATTACATGAACTGTTCTTACGCTTTGATACCATTAGTTAAGTTTTTAGGGTTCAAAATTGACTCAACTGGTATCCGACGATGCGCCGTTAAGGATAAAAAGCAGTTGCAGACTTTCTTAGGACTACTAAATTTTTATCACGCATTCTCGCTAAAGCAGCAGTGGTCTGCCACCTTTGCATCGTCTTATAGATAAAAATGCACTTTGGAAGTGGGACAACTAGTGTGAGAAGCCTTTTTCTCATTGGATCAGACACGGCATTAGTGCATTACGATGGATCATTGCCACTAGTACTAGCTTGTGATTCGTCGCCATATGGACTCGGTGCAGTGTTAATTTATAAAATACCAAATGGGGCGGAGAATCCCCTCCCGTACGTTATGCAAAGCTGAACGAAATTATGCTCAAATTGATCGAGAAGCCATTGCCTTGGTATCAGGAGTAAAGGAGTTTCACAACTATATCCACACTTATTACCAATCGACGACCTCTGGAGGGTGTTTTTACGACATCAAAAGAAGTTCCAAACATTATTTCAATCAGATGCTACGTCGGTCTTCGTTCCTGTCACCATATCCGTTCGAGCTGGTACACCGGTCCGGATCGAAAATCGGCAATGCGAATTTTCTAAGCAGTTGCCCATTGTCGGCTTCATCAGACCCTGATGATGCTCTTATGGTCGAATCAGCAGCACCGCCAATCGTAAGTGCAGAGTCGATTGCCGCTCAAACATCGAAAGGCCCCTTATTGGCGAAAGTATCAAATTAGGTGTTAAGGGGATGGCCTGACATGAAATTGGAGCAATCATCCATACTATAGTCGTCGGGAACAGCTCTCCACAAGTAAAGGAGTATTGATTTGGCGCGGTAATTCCGCCAAAATCCCGAGTAAGAATTCTAACTGCTCTACACGCCGCTCACCCAGGTACCGGTGCATCATTGGGAGCCAGCCAAGCGCACGTGGTCCCGTCTACACATCGGCTCCGCAGGATTTTTTCAAGGAACAACCTTTCTTCTAGTCGTCGATTTCTACTCAAAATGGCTTGAGGTTGCTCTTGTTAGCTCCACTTCCACAGCTGCTATAATCAAAGTTCTCAGGCAATTTTTCGCTACGCCGCATGGGTTACCAGATCAGTTGGTGTCAGACTATGGCACAGCATTTACATCCGAGGAGTTAAAGGTTTTCCTCCAAAACAATGTAATTCGACAATTAATTAGGTCAGCGCCGTTTTATCCAGTTGTGAGCATAAAACTACCGTTATTTTCAATTTTTTATTTTGAATCTTTCGGAAAAATATAGCTGCATGTTTTAATTGAGCTAACAGCTGACTGTTCGGTAGTCAGCTGCATTTGTAGCTATTCTCCCGGAAGCATAGTTGAGAAATTAATTGTGCAAAACACGAGGTTTTAAGAAAGTGTTCAAAATCATTAAAATAATTAATTCAGCCTAAAGCCAAGTTCAACACCTAAAAAAAAAGTTAAGTGAGTATTTAAAAAAGATGTTTACGAGAGCTGGTGTGTCTGGGATTAGGTACTATTTCACTCTATACAAGACTTATAGGCTGGGCATTTCATCAGATGTCGTGCTATTTTTATCACCTAATTTACCAGTAAACAAAAATTTTAAACTGTTTTTTTTGACAATTGGTTTTCGTCAATAAGCTTGATGATTGCTCTAAAAAAAAGCATATTGGTACAATTAGAAGCAGCCGTTTGAAAAATTGTGCTCTAATCAGTGAGAAAGACCATAATAAGAGCGTACAATTAGTTTCAAATTATACAGATAAGAACCCCATGAGTGAGCAACAGATGGCGCCTCAAAGAGAAGAAGTTTTTAACTATACCTCGTCCAGGTATGGTTGAATGTTACAACAAACACATAACATACATAGAAACATAGCACATACAGACGGCGAATTGAAGCATATGCCGCTCATTAATTTCCAATTAAATGTTGCTTCCATAAATTCATCCCCATTATCACCAGCTCCATTATCACCAGCCCCATTATCACCAGCTCCATCATAACGAGCTTCATTTTCACCAGCTCCTTCTACGGGCTCTAAGTCAAGTCCCTCTAAAAGAGCATATGTTGCAGACCCAGCAAAATCACTAGGACTTGATGGTTATAATCATTGGCCGGAATATAGAACAAGAGGAAGATGTACAGTGTGCAAAACGAGATCGTTAAGCTGTTAATGCAGCAAATGTAATGTGCACTTGTGCTGCAATCCCCAAAAAATGGTTTCGTGTCCTATCATACATATATTGCATATAAAATTAAAAAAAAATTGAAATTTTTGTCATTTTATATTAAGATCAAGTCTAGCTTAAATTTCAACTAAAAAAAATGTAAGCTACACCCATTTAAATTTACGCTTCAACCATTTTGCGTTGCCTTTGATACCGACATTGTAATTATATTGTAAATTCTTTACATATGTGTACCACGTCAACCAATTCCATTCGATTGTTTGCAACTGTGGCCTATTAACTTTATTCTTTCTTTGTGCTCACGCATATTTGTCTGCACACAAATGAGCTGTAGTTTCGCAGTCGAGCAATTGGTGTTGGTCGTCTGTCTAAAGGATGCAGACGCTTTAGCCTACGTCTGGAAGTGTCGACGGTCAAACCAATGGCTAAGGGATTCGGATGAGATTCTAGTCGGTCTCTGCTTGCGAACACCGCACGACCAACATTCAATGTTTTTCGTTTCTCTCTTTGATTTGTTCTTTTTACTGTTTTCTGAATGTTATTATTCTGACTTTTTTGGCAACTTCGCTAATCTTGCGTCTCCCTCTTTCTTCCAGCAATTTATTTTTTAGACCTATGAGTCCTACGTTTCTATGGTAACTACAAAATTTTCCAAATCATCACTTAAAGTTGCTAACAAAATTATTACAAGCATTTCATCAGAAAAATTATTCAAATGCTGTGGAATAAAACAGGGGTAGGCAGAAAGAGAGCCAGCGCAAACAGTCAATGTATGTGTATGCTTTACACTGCGAAAAATGAAAAGTGGATAAAATATGGCTCAATCGTTCAAACCAGCACAATCGATGATCTGCTGCAAGAAAATAAATGAGAAAACAACCCCCAAAGAAATTTGTGCATTTATTCAACAACGCGACATAGATGCGTTCGCGTCGAAATGCTGCAACCGACTAACTCTGTTGTTACGCTCTGAAGTGAACTTCGTGTTGACTTCGGCATGCACACAGATGGTAAAACGATCAAATGCGGAAGAAAAGTGCCCACCCCTGTTTTCGAATACAACAATTGCTTAAACAACCGCATCTTAGAAGCATTTTTTGTCTACCTAGCACAAGTCACCGACCACAATTTAAAATGACTCAACTGACTATTTAAACATTTACTTTCTGCTGCCTGTTACCAAAAACTATTCCAGGAAAGTCTTATTAGTGACTGAAAAATTATACATAAACTCTTATATGAAATCTACCGTTGTTAGAAATGAATCAGAATATAAGCTAGATAGAAAAAACAAAAGGCTCTATAAGATAAATAGTATACCTAGACAGATTTTTGTGAAATGTAAAATAATTACACTTATACGCACACGGTTAGTTAAGAACAGATGGTCGGTGCTAACTTCGAAATTTTTGTTACCCTTTCTCTAGCAACGTTTTATCTAAGAAGTCTTATGTTCTCGAAAGAATGGCCTACAAACATAGCATAAGAAATAATGAAGTTATTGGTTAAAGTCATTGTTTTCCACTGATCGTTCCCATGAGACATATTTATAAGATATAGCCACCCGATCTTGATGAAACTTGGCAGAGTCATTAACAGTTATACAAACGTGTAATTTTAAAGCAATCGCTTTAAAAGTAACGAAGTTATTCTTATGGCACTGTTTTTATTCGATTTGGCATAGGCTTAAGGGCGTAATATTAAATTTCATGACAATACCTCAGAAAATAGCTAAGTTATTTAAAAAAAATCACTGTTATACACGAGTATACATACCGAATTTGGTGGCTCTTATAGCCTCCGAGATCTGCGTGTTCATACAGACGGACGACCGGACGAACAGACGGACATGGCTAGATCGACTCGGCTTCCTTCTGCCTGTTACAAACATTTTGGCGACTTTAATATACCATTTCACCCTATGGGTGTATGGTATAATATTTATTATTTTTATTTATTTGTAGAGTTAACTTAAATGGCTACTGAGGCCTTCGGCTAGATTATATGTACATAAATATAGTATATAGATATCTTACAGCTACTATACAATATATATATATATATTTTTGGGGTGGGGGAAAGGGATTATTTACAGAATTCTTGGGTTGTGGTCTTGTTAAGCTAGTTTTAGTGATAATATTAACATTACAAATTTAAGGATAGTAATTTATTGATTTTGCTACATATATATTTCATTTCTATATTTATTATGTACATATATTTTTATAGTCTATGGAAGATGTTACATTCTTTAAGATATTTTATTATTAATTTAATGTTTTCTGAGGATGGGTTGGATAATAAGGTTATTGGTGGATGATGGGTAAAATATTGTGCTCTGATTTGGATGAATGTGGGACAAAAGGTTAGGAGATGGTCAAGACTAATAGAGTTGTTGGTGTTACAGAAGGGGCATAAGTTTGAGATGTTTTTATCCATGTAGTGTGCATGCGTTATATTTGTATGTCCAAGCCGGAGACGTATAAACTTAATTTCATCTTTACTAAGTTGCAACAACAAAGTGCGTAATCTTTACAAAAGACATGTCCACCAATTCGGGCCCAAGCTCTCTCGATCCCCAACAGCAACAGCTACAAGAACTAATTCTACAACAACAACGTGAGCGTCGACTCTCGGTCCAACGCAACAACGCGTACTTTTCGGTGGTGTCGCCGACCCCACTGAATGCTAGCGTAAGCAATAACACCGAAAGTGCCAGCCACTCAGCAATCAAAAGCAACTTACCGTGGAGAGAGCAGTGTGCTTCTCCATCAATAACGATAACTGGGTCACCGATTGCACCGACCAGCACCGTCAGCTCGTTGACAGCAACTACTGCAGCGTCTGCCGAAGTATTGACCTGCCTCAAGCCGTCAACGACAAGTCGCCCTGAGTCAGCCACAATAGTAAACCCAACGACTTCTGTCCAAACTGGAATGGATAGATATATTAAAATAACTAAGCGGAAGCTAAGCCCGCAAAGGAAAAAAAGTGGCAATACGCCGAAAATAACCAAACCAAATGAACGAGTAGCACCCCTTAGCGGGAATCGTTTTAAAATTCTTGCCGATCAGCAAGATGATCAAGCCGGCGCTGTAGATAAAGTTAAATCGGCTAGACCACCCCCCCTTATACATCCGTGGAGCCAACTGCAGCGCCCTGATTTCGAAGCTAGTAGAAATAGTAGGGGCGAATAACTTTGTTGTAACCCCTCTCAATAGGGGTAACATTAAAGAAATTAAATGCCAAACCCAAACTGAGGACAATTTCCGCATCATCGAAAAGTACCTCCGTAATGCTAACATCAACTTCTATACCTACCAACTAAAAAGCAGTAAAGGGCTCCAGGTTGTGTTGAAGGGGATTGAGCCATCGGTCCCTACTCAAGAAATAGCAGACGCGTTGGTCGAAAAAGGGTTTGCGGTCAAATCCGTTGTCAACATCATCAACAGGAACAAAGTCGCACAGCCGCTCTTTAAAATCGAGCTCCAACCAGATGCAAAGCGGTCGAAGCCAAATGAAGTGCACCCAATCTACAACCTACAGCTCCTATTGCACAGAAGAATCCCCGTAGAGGAGCCTCATAAGAGACACCAACCACCGCAGTGTAAAAACTGCCAGGAATACAACCACACCTCTAACAACTGCAATCTCAGGTCAGTGTGTGTTGGCTGTGGCGAACATCATAAAGATGGCATTTGCACCAAGGACAGAAACAATGTCGCACTAAGATTATGCAGTAACTGTGGAGGGAACCACACGGCCAACTACAGAGAATGTCCTGTCTTCAAGGATCTTAAATCTCACCTAAACGGGCGCAAACCCCCAGCTGGACCAAAAATCACCGTCAACGCCTCTAAAACTACACCGGAGGTATTCTTTGCCAAGGCTGTTAGATCATCTAACTTGCCTGCTACATACAGTCCTAGTGTATCCTTCGCTAGTGTGCTCCGAACTGGACAGACGGAGCCCGCAAAAGAGACCCCGTCACTCCACCATCTACAGAATCCGCAACCTAGCGCACCAGAGCTTGGCCAGCAAATTCCAAGTGGCTTAGAAGCCCTATTGATCTCACTCAATCAAAACATGACCACTTTTATGACGTTCATGCAAAACTGTATGCAAGAACTGATGCGGAATCAAAACCTGCTTATCCAGAAGCTTATCGAGAATAAATAATGGCTTCCCTACGTCTATGTCTTTGGAATGCTAACGGCATCTCCAAGCACAAAAATGAACTGCAACTATTCCTAGACTCAAGTGAAATCGACGTTTTGCTGATTTCGGAAACACATTTAACATCAAAAAATAATTTTCAAATACCAAAATATACCTTCTATGCAACAAACCATCCAGACGGAAAAGCTCATGGCGGGGCTGGTATCCTAATCAAAAACCGTATAAAACACTCGTTCCTCAACAGATTTGAAACACAGCACCTACAAGCAACTGCTATAACCGTCCAAACCAGCTGCGGCAACACTACATTGGTTGCCCTGTACTGCCCACCACGCTTCTCAATCTCTGAAAAGGAATTTACCGATTTCTTTAACACACTCGGAGATCGCTTCATTGCAGCAGGGGACTATAACGCCAAACATACGCACTGGGGATCTCGCCTGGTAAATCCTAAAGGCAAGCAGTGGTACAACACAATAGTCAACCCTCTCAATAAGATGGATTGCGTCTCACCGGGTAGGCCTACTTATTGGCCCACAGATCCACAGAAAGTGCCTGACTTGATTGATTTCGCAGTAACCAAGAGGATTCCACGTAATCGGATCACTGCGGATACACTGCTAGATCTAACTTCCGATCACTCTCCAGTACTATTCACACTATTAACAAGACCTCAAGTACTTGATCGCCCATATAGGCTTACAAACAACAAAACAAATTGTCTTAAATTTAAAATGTACATGAGTGCCCACATTGACTGTTCGCCGAAACTGAATGCTGCAGAGGACATTGATATGTGCGTCTCTGCACTTGAGTCTATGATGGCAGCTGCAGCAAAAGTATCTACTCCACCTGCCTCTTCTTACACTAAACCTGTTGACAGGCCTACGAACCGGCGGATAGAACAATTAGTAACGGAAAAACGACGTCTAAGAAGAGAATGGCAGATTACTCGCTCACCAGCAGCAAAACTTCGCCTAAGGCATGCTAATCGCAACCTCTCCAAGGCGTTAAGACAAGAGGAAAGCTGGGCTCAAAGAAAATACATAGAAAAGCTCAGCCCAACCAGCACTAAACATCCTCTGTGGAAAGCCCACCCAACTTTAAGCGCTCCTGCAGAGACAATTTCACCGATAAGGAGTCCAACCGGTGGATGGGCCCGCAGTGACGAAGGTGGGGCATCCGTATTTGCCACACATCTTAAAATGGTTTTCCAGCCAAATCCAACATCAAACTCATCTGTACTTTTCCCTTCGAGCACACTAACGGATAGTGAGTACTCGGAACTCCAATCGGACGAGATCACTGCAGTTATTAAAAACCACATAAAGCCAAAAAAAGCCCCTGGCCATGACCTAATCACACCGAAAATGATCCTGGAACTCCCTATCATTGCCATACAATACATCTGCAAACTGTTCAACGCTATAATAAGAATTGGCTACTTCCCAAGAACATGGAAAAGGTCCACTATCATCATGATTCCTAAAGTGGGAAAGGACAAAACCCAGCCATCATCCTATAGGCCAATTAGTTTGCTGCCATGTCTTTCGAAGCTTTTTGAAAAGGTCCTGCAGATCCGACTAAACTCATTTCTGGCATCGGAGAACACAATCCCTTCACACCAGTTCGGCTTCCGCGAAAAACATGGTACAATTGAATCGCATAACATCCGAAATACGAACAGCATTCGAACTAAAAAAATACTGGCGGCTGTCTTTCTCGACGTTGCCCAGGCTTTCGATAGAGTTTGGCTGGAGAGTCTGATGTTCAAAATCCGGCAAAAACTGCCACAGTACACCCACAAACTCATGGAATCTTATCTTTACAATAGGCAATTCGCTGTAAAATGTAATGGCTCCGTCTCGGCTGATTTTGAAATCAAAGCTGGTGTACCGCAAGGCAGTGTACTCGGCCCATTGCTCTACCTACTGTACACTGCAGACTTACCAACGAGTTTAGGACTTACAACGTCCACTTTTGCCGATGACACGGCAATCCTCAGCAGATCCAAATGCCCAATACAAGCCTCTGCAAAATTAGAGGAACACCTCAAGGTGGTAGAGGAATGGCTAGCAACCTGGCGTATCCGGGTCAACGAGCAGAAATGCAAACATGTTACATTTACGCTTAACAAAAGAATCTGTCCAGCTCTAATGCTAAACAACGTACCAGTTCCTCAAGCCGAGGATGTCACTTACCTTGGCATCCACCTAGACAGAAGACTAACTTGGCGCAAGCACATCGAAGCAAAAAAAGTCACAGCTTAAACTGAAAGCAAGTAGCCTACATTGGATCATCAATGCTCGGTCCCCTCTACGTCTGGAATATAAAGTCCTCCTATACAACACCGTACTGAAACCCATCTGGACTTACGGAGCCGTACTATGGGGGAAGGCAAGTACCAGCAATGTCGATATTATACAAAGAGCGCAGTCGAAAATACGGAACGACAACATTCAAAATGATCTAAATATACCTAGCGTAAAATCTGAAATAGGTAGTCAACAACTAAAGTATTCTGCGAAACTGGATGCACACCCAAATGTTCTTGCCAATTCCCTTACGCGAACTAATAATAGAACTCGTCTTAAAAGAAATGACAGACCAACCCAATAACAAGTGATTCGGGCCGCCTGCAATATCCCCAGGATTTATCTTAAGTACTAGGTTAAGAAAAATATCTCAAACTTGTTGTTAGGCTCTAATTTAAGAGTAGATTCAACAAATATATATTAAACGTTAAAAAAAAAAAAAAAAAAATCTTTACAAGAGATCTTTACTTTATCATTCTATACGAGATAATTTTTTATACTATTTTTTTCTGAATTAATCAGTTGATACTAGTTAGATGTATCTATGAAAGCATTTTGTTGATTTTTGTGTTACAACTTTTTTATTTGGTTTTTTATATCTGTATTATTGTTGTTTTGTGTATAAATAAGGGGAAAAAGCCTAGCATTCTTTGCTGTTTTATCAGCAAACTCATTTCCTTTTATGTTAATGTGGCTAGGGATCCACAGAAGGAAGAATGTGATAGGAATTGTTGCTAATATTTTTTATGGCATTGAGGGAGGAGAGAGAATCTGAACAAATAACAAATTTTCCTTTTCGTTCTTTTAAGAGTAATATGGCTTCGTGTATGGCTATTGATTCTGAAGAAAACACAGTTGAGTATGTCGGAAGAAGGCCAATTTTTAAGACGTCAGTATCAGTGGTTATAGCGTAACCTGTCGATTCATTTATTTGCGAACCATCTGTATATATAAATGTTTTATTGTTCTGTTCTGATTTGTATTGATGGAATTGCTGTCTATATACTTCTGGAGACGTTGCGCTTTTGTTAAAGATGCTAAATTGTGTATTTATTGCATTCGACTTAAGCGCCCATGGGGGGGCTTTTTGTTTCAGTTTCTTTGAAGGTCTTATGCTGATTACAATAGACTTGCTTGATAAGGGGACTCTGTCCAGAACCGAATGTTTTTTCCCCACTTTCGGTGGTTTGTATTTTTTTATTACGTTATTGATTGGAGAGTCAGCGCTGTTTAATATGAGGTTAAAGAGACTAGATGTAAGTAATTCTTTTCTGACTTCAAGGGGTGCGACGTTTGCTTTAAACAGTAAGTTTGCAGTTGGCGTGGTTCTAAATGCTCCCAGGGCTATCCTCACTCCCGAGTTTAGGATTGTTCTAATTTTTATACCCTTGCAAAAAGGGTCAGAAGTGTGCAACGCATAGAACGAAGCATCTCCGACCATACAAAGTATATATATTCTTGATCAGCACGACGAGACGAGTTCAAA
The DNA here is from genome assembly GCF_018151085.1 of Drosophila tropicalis. Taxonomy (NCBI): domain Eukaryota; kingdom Metazoa; phylum Arthropoda; class Insecta; order Diptera; family Drosophilidae; genus Drosophila; species Drosophila tropicalis. The sequence goes on from NW_027173405.1 coordinate 868,545, forward strand.
TAGCCATGTCCGTCCGTCCGTTCGTCCGTCTGGATCAACGCAAACTCCTCCTAGACCGTAAGAGCTACAGAGCTGAAATTTTGCACGTAGGCTTGTATATACTGCAGGCGTTGTATATCTCGGATTCAGCCGGATCGGACCACTATATCATATAGCTCCCATACAAACCCCAAAGTCACGAACAGTGACTTTTCTCAATAACTTCGTTATTTTCTATGATTTTACGGTAAAACTTAATATTAGAGAGTTGAATTCGCTTATAAACGACTGTGCCAAATTTGATCAAGATCGGGTGACTATATCATATAGCTCCCATAAGAACGATCGGTCGAAAACAGTCACCTTTGTAAATAACTTCGTTACTTTTAACGCGATTGCTTTCAAATTAAAGATCGATAAAGATCGGGTGACTATGATCAATATCTTCGTTATTTTCTACGATTGTAGGCCATTCTTTCGCGAACATAAGCCTTTTTAGATAAAACGTTCTTCCACATTGATGGCTAATAGGTAAGGAAAGAGTTATCAAAAAAGTTGCAAGGGTATACAAACTTTGACGCGGTCGAAGTTAGCCCCGGCCCTCTGGTTTTTAAATGGCTTGGTGCTGCCGTTCCATATATTGGCAAGGCAAAGTCTATTTTGGTCACTAAAAGCGATTTAAAGATAGATATTAATGTGAGTGTACTGCATCCGAATTTAGGTGCTGAAAGACATTTAATAATATCTAGGCGTTTAGACAGAGAAAGGGAAAGTGCGTCAATGTGTGTGTTCCACTTGTGTTTCTTGTTGAATGTAACACCTAAAAGTTTCAAGGAATCTACATTCGGAATTTGAAAGTTGCCGGTAGATACTTTACATGTGCAATTGTGTTTGTTGCAGATGTGCATATGTTTACATTTCGCGGGCGCAAGACTTCCCCCGGAGTAGAGACACCAATCAGCTATATTGCTAAATAAAGAGTCGAGGTTCATTGTTTTATTTTTTGTTTTGTCTAATTTAATCATAAGTAAGTTTTTGATATGCAATGACGAACAGGATCACTGAGAGTGGCGATCCTTGAGGAATACCATTCTCGAGTGGAAGTGATTTTGAATAGAACTTTCCTACTTTAACTGGTATTTTTCTGTTTGTCATGAAGTTCTTGACGTAATTAAGTATAATTGGGCCAACTTTCCACTTAATAAGCTGATCTATTACGACATGTATTCCTATTTTATCAAACGCCTTAGCAAAGTCGAGAGATATTATTGAAATATGATTTTTTGTGTCCAAAGATTTAGTCACCAGGTGATCTATAAATATTAAATTCGGAAGGTTATTTGGAATGCTTAGAACTAAGAAGACGTTGTTTAGGTTAAACTTTACACTAGGTTTAATGTATGCAGAAATTATTTGAAGCTTTTTCTTTGAACAGATTTCAACGCAGATGGCATCAAAGTCCGATCTAAGAATTCTTTCTTTATATTCTATAGACTTATGGATGAGAATCTCTACTCCACCATATGATGTAGAGGAGTTAAGAGTAATCATTACATTGTTGGTGGGGGTGGGGTGAATATTGTGTGCTAAAATATGTGTCTCTTGTAGGGCTATAACGTGTGGCCTGTATTTTGATATAAGGACTTGGAGTTCACTGTAGTTGTTGTTGTAGCCGTTAATTTTCCATTGTATCACTTTCAGAGACATTGAGATAGTTAGAGAGTTTTATGGAAATGGGTATCGTAACACAGGAAGATTATTTTTATTTGCATTGGAGCATTCCATTTGCTCTTCTGAGGACGAGCGTACCTTCGCCAGTTCGTATCCTATTTTTATATTTTCTGGTGTTGTGTGTGAGGCAAGTGTAAGTATGATCAATCCAGTTTCTTCCAGTTCGTTGTTGACTTTTCTCATTATTTTCTTCACTTCAACGACGTTTTGGGCTTTTAGTTCTTCTTTGATGATATCTTCGGCTAGGAAGCGGAAATCATTTGAGTAAATGACACCTTTACAGACATTTAGGGTAGAATGTTCATAAACTACAACAGGGAAAGGTCCCAGCAATTGTAGTTTTATCAACTTTAGAGCTTGTATACCATTTTTTGTTTTAATTAATAGGTTTCCGTCGCGTGTTTTCTTGGCCATTAGCACTTCACCGTTGCAAGCGAAGTCAATAGATTTCTTAATCAAGAACGGAGATATATTTGCCATTGAGTTATCATCACTGCGTTTCATGATCAAAAATTTGGGCTCAAGCATTAATTTCAGCTTATCGGGAGGATCGTCGGTCCCCATCGTAACGGGGATTATTTTCAGTTTTATTAAGTTAAACTGTTTTTTTTTTTTTTTTTTTTTGTCTTATGTTTTGTGCTTTTGTTTGTTTACGAGTTTGGTTTGCGGTAGGGCGCGAGCAAAAGAACTTTCCGTACATACGTTTTGTCTGTTCAGAAGTAAGCTTTGAACTGTATGGTATAATAAAATGGAGGTATCGTATAGCAACTGTGTAGTATTCTAATGGTAAAGCTTTCACTGTGCGGTGCGGTATACCCTCAAGCCATATCCAGTTTGTCTATAAGTACACAAGCACGATCAGTTTAGGCCTTTAACGTATTCACTGCAGGACAGCCAGTTAAGCTCATGGTAAGGTTGCAATGTAAGCATATCCCTGGCCCCAAATTTATTAATAAACACACTTTTTCGGCATTTTTCAGCACTCGACTCTCGCCCTTTAATACAATGGTATACATAAGTCGGCGAGACGACTTACAGACTCCATTTCATTAAACTTATCAATGAACTAAGCTTTGTTGCTAAAACATTTATTCATTAATTCTACTGCAAACGTTAATGAGAGAGAAAAGTTACCACAATAATTTGGCAGTTAATACCAACTCAAAATAAATTCAGTTGACCAGCTTTGTTTCTTACCTGATCAGGGATCTCTGCATTTATCAATCCTTGCTTATTTTGCTTTTCCAAGATTTTTTGATGATTGATTTCCTGATGACACAGCTTTACGGCTAACTCAACGTAGTTAACATTACTAGGTGAAATATTTAACTTATTGCCTATGTATGCTAAATATACTTCTACAAAAATATTTTCAAACCAAGTCTCTTTTTGTCCAATATATTTAAACGATTTTTTTTGGATTTTGTAGATTTCGATTAAAAAATTTAATAATTTTTTTTCATTGCTTTCGGAAAGAGTTTCATTAAGTGTTTTTCGAATAACTTTTTGGCAATTCTTTATAGCTGTTTCAAGAAGTCTCAAACGATCTGAATCCATTATATATCGCCTGAAAAAAAATACATATTTATTAGTTCCGTCATCTTCAGAAATTATGTTAATATTGAGTTAAGTTTAATCAAATTAGTTGACGTTAGCGTCTTACGATTCGATGACGCCATTTACATATAAGTTAGATAAACTGTTCCGTTTAATTTGATCATAAGGATCAAGAGAGAGGAAACGACAGTTGAGTGGCATGCTTACTGTGTCTCCACTCTCTACCAAGGCCACTCACGCAGACACGTCATTTTGTCATCTGAACAGGATAAAGTTACTTACCTTCTAATTTTTTGCTTTCTGGCAAAATATTGCAACTGCAACTGACCGGGAGAATTAAAGCTATTGTAAATAATCTATAATGTTTTAAATAAAAATAATAAAATCAGATTTCTAAAATGAATACAATCTTTCATTTGAGAATGCGAAATAAAACATGCTGCCTCGCGATAAAGAGAGGTTATACTTAAAAACCAGAGGGAAGGGGCTTATTTCGACCGCTAACTTGCATACCCTTGGAAGTATTTTGTTACCCTTTCCCTAGCAACGTATTATCTAAGAAGTCTTATGTTTGCGAAAGAATGGTGTACAATCTAACAATAGAAAATAACGAAGTTATTAATCATTGTCACCGTTTACCAACGATTGTTCCTATAACACCCGATCTTGATCAAATTTAAAAAAGTCATTAACAAATATTTTATTTTAAAGCAATCGCGCCAAAACTAACGAAGTTATTCATAAAAGTAATTATTTTCAACTGATCGTTTCTATGCTAGCTATATGATGTAGTCACCCGATCTTGATCAAATTCGGCACAGTCGTTTAAAGTAGAAATAAACTTACACGTTTTAACGACAGTAGCTCAGAAAATAACGAAGTTTTTGATAAAAATCACTGTTCGTGGCTTTTATGTTTGTATAGGAACTGTATGATATATTGGTCCGATGGTCCGGTTGAATCCGAGATACACAAAATAAGCAGTATATGCAAGCCTACATGCAAAATTTTAACGCTATAGCTTTAAAGGTCTAGGACGAGTTTGTGTTGAAACAGACGGACGAACGGACGTATTTGATTTCCTCTCGTCGTGCTGATCAAGAATATATATACCTTATAGGACCGGAGATGCTTCCTTCTATGCGTTGCACACTTCTGACCGAAATTAATATACTTCTTTTGCAAGGGTATTAAATGGGAAGCCGTCCTAATAACAATCATAGCGTACTTTTTAAAATTAGGTTCAGTTTTCCTCAGTGCAGTACAGATAAACAAACATCCAAATACAGGGAGGAGATCACACAAGTCCTGGGCGAAAATGCAGGCGTGAAATCGCTATTTAGCCAAATGGCAGTAGCCATTCATGGGACGAGATAGCGACACCTAAGGAGCCACTGGCCAATCTGCCTGAAGTTCAGTACCTGCGCTTAGTCAAGAGTTTCCTGCCTTATTCTTACAATACGAGGTAGAAAGGATGTCAAAAGTTTCAACACGTTTGGCAAAGCAGCAATCTGGTGCTGCCTTAGGACGGGTTTGTCAGAACCAGTTCTCAACCTTCCTTTCACTAAAGCGTTTCGGGAGCATCATATACTGCACATCAAACGATGCTAGGTCCCTCGACTGTGGCAGATTCGCTCAATCGCTCGTGTCTACTTCTTGAAGGTTTCGCCAACTTAAATGCATACATTATTGACTACATATTGTCACTCATCGAAGTAGGTCGTGTTTCTTTTTTTTGGCGATAAGCTTCTGGATAAGCAGAATTTGATTCCGCATCAGTTCCTGCATACAGTTTTGCATTAACGTCATAAAAGCGGTCATGTTTTGGTTCAGTGAGATCAATAGGGCCTCTAAGCCACTTGGAGTTTGCTGGCCAAGTTCTGGTGCGCTAGGTTGTGGATTCTGTAGATGGTGGAGTCACGGGGTCTCTTTCGCGCGCTCTGTCTGTCCAGTTCGGAGCACACTAGCGAAGGATACACTAGGACTGGTTGTAGCAGGCAGTAGTTTTGGCGTTGAAGGTGATTTTTGGTCCAGCTGGCTTGCGCCCGTTTAGGTGTGATTTAAGATTCTTGAAGACAGGACAGTTAGTCCTAGTCCATAGTTGGCTGTGTGGTTCCCTTCACAGTTACTGCAAATGCCATCTTTATGATGTTCGCCGCAGCCAACACATACTGACCTAAGATTGCAATTGTTAGAGGTGTGGATGTATTCCTGGAAGTTTTTACACTGCGGTGGTTGGTATCTCTTATGGGGCTCCTCTACGGTGATTCTTCTGTGCAATAGGAGCTGAAGGTTGTAGATTGGGTGCACTTCATTTAGCTTTAAGCGCTTTGCATCTGGTTGGAGCTCTATTTTAAAGAGCGACTGTGACTTTGTTCCTGTTGATAATGTTGACAACAGACTTAACCGGAAAGTTTTTTTCGGTCAATGCGTCTGCTACTGCTTTACTGTTTTTTAGTTGATAGGTATAGAAGTTGATGTTAGCATTACGGAGGTACTTTTCGATGATGCGGAAATTGTCCTCAATTTGGGTTTGACATTTAATTTCTTTTATGTTACCCCTCTTGAGAGGGGTTACAACAAAGTTATTTGCCCCTACTGTTTCTACTAGCTTCGAAATCAGAGCGCTGCACGGATAATCCAGGGATGTATAAAGGGGGTGGTCTGGCCGATTTAACTTTGTCTACAGCGCCGGCTTGATCGTCTTGCTGATCGGCAAGAATTTTAAAACGATTCCCGCTTAGGAGTGCGCACTGCCACTATTTTTCATTTGCGGGCTTAGCTTCCGCGTAGTTATTTTTATATATCTATCCATTCCAGTTTGGACAGAAGACGTTGGGTTTACTATTGTGGCTGACTCAGGGCGACTTGTCGTTGACGGCTTGTGGCAGTTCAAAACTTCTGCAGACGTTGCAGTAGTTGCTGCCAACGAGCTGACGGTGCTGGTCGGTGCAATCGGTGACCCAGTTATCGATATTGATGGAGAAGCACACTGCTCTCTCGAGAGTCAACGCTCACGTTGTTTTTGTACAATCAGTTCTTGTAGCTGTTGCTGGTGGGGATCGAGAGAGCTTGGGCCCGTATTGGTGGACATGGCTTTTCCAAAAATTACGCACTTCGTTGTTGCAACTTAGTATTTATTGCTATTAGAACAAACTAATAGCAATATGATTGTAAATAGGCGTCTCTGAGGTGTCTAAGAGCCCTACACAATTTTTGCAAAGGGGTCATTTTTATTTGCGGAGTGCATTAGAAATGATTCAGATATTGCAGATCTGTTTGCTAAATTCTTTCAGTCGACTTATTCTACTACTGTTTCGGATCCCACACTCTATCCCTTCTCAATCCCACATTTAAAGTGTAATTTTTTTCCTAGTATTACTAAAGACTCAAGCTTTTCAAATATGACGCCTTCGTAACCGGGCCTGGTAATATTCCTAGTTGCATCCTTTAAATGTGTTCGATTTCTCTATATAAGCCTAAGTCTTCTTATTCTGACAGACTTCTTATGAATCTTCCTTCACTTTATAGCCGTAGGCTCGTTTTTGGCATTCTCTTTCTCCGTAAACTAGTCAACGGCGAAGTCATTTCTACCAATTTACTAGATACGCTATATTTTTGTGTTCCCTCACGTCGGACCAGAAACTTTTTTCCGCGGATGTTTAGTTGTGGATAAAGATAAGCTACCTTCTTCAATTTAATTATTATCTGTCTTTTAGCTTAAGCTTTTTCGTCGACTGCTGTGTTAGTTAAAGTAAATAAATAAAACACGTCTGCACACAGCGGCGGTTGAATTAATATGATATTAAACTTAAAAAAATTCGGTAGGTGTAGAGAAAACATCAATTTCAGCAATAATAAATAATTTTTACAGACCGGAATAAAGTTGCAAAGGTATACAAACTTCGGCACGGCCGAAGTTAGCCACAGCCCACTGGTTTATAGATCACCTGTATTAAATAATGTCTGTCTGCTGCAAATATAATTGAAATATTCCCAAAAAGATCAGTGAAGACTTTCTTTACTGTTGGCTGTGTGACAATGTAATGCACTTTAAATGCAATACAATTACAGTCAAGGTGCGGGATAGTATTGCACAGGGTGGCGGCCTTAAATGGGGCTGTGATTCGTGTCGTGGCTTGGAACTCGAGATGCGAGGTTTTACGAAACGGACTGGAAATGCTTTAAAACCCTGTCAGCTGGCGTTCATAAGCTCCAAGAGGAGCTTTTGGCGTTAGATGTTCAATTCAGAAGTTCTAAACTTTTGATTGAATCTCCAACGCGAAAGAGTGCCAGGTTTTAGGGCGCGTCCCTCAGTCCGTCGGTACATAGATCTGTACCAGTTCCGGCTTCCGAGAATGACTTTATGTCACCAAATGTACAGCAGCTGATATCGTTTAGAAGTACCGCATTGGCAGGTGTGGAGTCCCTTCCAATTTCCCCTGGAGAAAGTATCCCACCTACTAGCACGATATCTGTTGTAGTTTCCGAACCGTAAGGAGCATCCGTTCTCAGGAGTCTTGCCAACAAAGTAGTTACAAGAGGAGCTAGTAAGTGTTGGCTGCTTCAGCTGCTACTGCCTCTTCTATTGCAGTTCCTGCAGAGTGTGGACGCATGTTTGGTTTGGTTTTTGAGCCATGAATCTGTATCAGCTATTTTTGTTTATTTCTTTGTTCAATCTGATTTGGTGAAGCCATTTCAGATGAACGCGATGTTTATTCTTAAACATTCTGCCAAAGGGCCGCCAAATGTGACGTTTTGGTTTTTGATTTAAATAGTTAGTTGTCTTATACAAATTAATTTTAATATTGTCATTAGTAAGATAACTCTTGTTAAAGAAGCATGACGACCTACATGAGAGATGTTAACCCTAGCAAATCAATGTTATCCTTCTTATAAACTGACTTCCTATTGTTTTGTATGATTTACCAAATTGGTTTACTAAAATCGCCCGATGCTTAACAATTTTTGTTTCGGGATATCTACCCACTCCTGAAGTGTATTACTGTGTTGACTTCTAGCCTTTTTATATGGTGAAGACTTTGAAGACCAACTACTTCTACCTCTCGGCTTTTGCTCCAATGTTTTGACATTTCGCTGATAGCTGAACTTTGAGCGTTTATTCTGTTTAAATGTTGCCCCTTTATGAACATTTTGCAATATCTGCCTTTCTTGTACTATAGACTCGGACAATTTGTTACCGGAATCTATTTTGTCACTATTTTTTAGATGATCATTATTTAATTTAACCATTGCCATCTGAAGATTTTCATTTTGTACTGGCTCTGGGATATATACTTTTTCTTCCCCAGATTTTACATTACCTCCAAACTGAGGTCCTGTTGGGGGACATAAACTTATTTCTTTTTTACTTTCAAAAATTATTTCTTTTACCTCAGCTTTTATCTTACCTCTAAGGTGAGGTCCTGCCGGGGGAGTCAAGTGCGGATCTTGAGTTTTGTGGTTGAGTTTGTTTTAAAATGTCTTGTATTTATCCTCACTATTACCATTCTTCTTCATTTCCCAGCGCTTTTTTAAACCTGTGACATTTATTGTTGTTGCCACTACAGATTTATTACTTTTTGATTTGTTGCATCCCGAGACGATCCAACCAAATTGAGTATTTTGACCTAGTAGGCCATCAATCTTTGTAACTTCTTCTTTTATGATTTGGGTATATACGTTTAGCCCCATTATTATATCAACCTCACCAGGTTTATTAAAAGTAGGATCAGCAAGTACGTAGGTTTGCCATTTTGACATATCCACGCTTACTCTTTTTAATGGAAGAGCTTTTATTAACTTTATTAACACAATTGCACAATAAAATATTCCAACATCAAAGCTTACTGTAGTTCTTTTGTTTCGGACAGTCAATGCTTACGATCAACGTCTCTATCATTCTAACTACCGTCTTGGTGTGCCTGCAGCGTCGACGCGTCGCGGAGAATACAACTTCTCGACAGCGGACGCTACGCTGCATGCCGACACTAAGGAGACCATAAGAAAATCGAAAGTGTAAGAGAGGGACGGAGATCGTGACGCGTGCCAAAGCACAAGACGCATCGTATGTTTTCACCGTTAGGATATAAGTAAGCAGAGCAAGGGTGGGTTTGAACAGAGAGATAGAATTAGATAGAAATGACTTCGCAAGTGACCATCAGAGTGAAAAGTTCAAGGAGAGTAAAAGCAACCGCAACCGCAGACATGCGTTAGTGGAACAAAGATTATCAGGTGAGCCCATTACCTAAGATCCCTCTTTTAACTTGAGTGCGGTAGGGACACAAATGAATAACCAATGCTTAGAAATTGGTTAATTATTAATAAAAATCTGATGTGCTTTTCCCAGTTAACCCACTTTGTATTTTTCTTTCTGTTAACAAAGCTATGTCTACCCTTTCCCCTCCCCTTCTCCTTTGTCGCATGAAATTTTTGAGTGGAGCAGAAGGATCAGCGGGCTTTGGCAGGATGAGTTATTCTCCTGCAAACGAAGTCAGCCGCTGATCTCAAGGCTCAGTCACTCTGGGTGAAGAGGCAACGGATTTTGGCCGAGCGGGCTTCGCTTGGCAGACAAGATCAGTAGTTGCAGTTTCTTTTCACTGTCCCTTCCTATAATCCCACTAACGTTTCCGTTCACGTCTCCTTCTCCTCACCCTTTCACAGTCCAAGAGGCAACGGATCTTGGCCAAGTGGGCTTCGTTTGGACTCTCCCTTTCTTTTTCTCTTCGTAGTAAGTGTATTGATACATTGAGTTGCAGGAAAAGAAAATTTTGAAATGTAAAAATGTTATTGCCAAGGACTGCAAGGGTATAAAAAATTTAGCTTCTTTGATATTTATTTTCTATATTAACTGTAGATAATTATATTTTAATTGTTTGTCCGGTATATTTGTATTTGTCCACAGTCGGGAGGGAGGTGGACAGTTTTCTGTTTGGGCACGCGCGAAACAGTCTATGTCCTGGTATCGTAAGGGCCACTTGTACGTACTTCGCATTGTACGCATCAATGTCTAGACAATATCTTGATCTTTCCTTTGCCAGCGATTGTTTTGCCGTTCACCATAAGGCAAACAAGCATCCACCTGTGTGTACGTCATCGTATCAGAGGACGTTCAATTAAGACACTTAGAACCCGCTTTTTATGTGCCCCAACGCATATGCAGAGGAGACATCGAACCTAATCCTGTTGAAACTTAAGGAAGCGTGTAACGCCAGCCTTGACGATGCCTTCGCATCTATTTTTTTTTATTCGTTCTACACGGAGGCACACCAACAAGTGAAAGACTGCAGCTATATAAAATTATCGAAACGGAAAGGCATCAAAAGCCTGGACTGGACTATATTAGACATACATTTGTGTCACGTCTTCCCACTTTGTCTCTAGATAGATTTCTCATTTAGACAGGTTTCAGATCTTTTATTATTATAAAAGCCGGGAGAAAACTACGTCGAGTCAAAGCGTGACAATATACCTTGTAAGGAAGCTGTGGCTGCGGTATAATTCTCAGTCTCCAGAGTCCCGTCTACAGAAAATTTAGTTAGTCTGAAGACCTTGAAAAGAATTATGGGATAAAATGGAGGCCAACTAAAGGGAGAAAAAGTTAATCTGATCTTGTCTGCCAAGCGAAGCCCGCTTGGCCAAAATCCGTTTCCTCTTGGTCTGAGAAAGGGAGAGGAGAGGGAGACGTTAAGGGAAACGTTAGTGGGATTATGGGAAGGGTCGGTGAAGAGAAACTGCAACTACTGATCTTGGCCGCTTGGCCAAGATCCGTTGCCTCTTCACCCAGAGTGACCGAGCCTTGAGATCAGCGACTGACTTCGTCTGCAGAACAATAACTCATCCTGCCGAAGTCCGCTGATCCTTCGCCTAAACTCAAAATGTTATGCGACAAAAGAGAAGGGGACAAGGGTAGACATAGCTTTGGTAACAAAAAGAAAAATGCAAAGTGGATTAACCGAGAAGAGCACAGAATTTTTTTTATAATTAACTAATTTCTTAACATTTTTAATTCATTTGGGTCCCTACCGCACTCAAGTTATATGGGAATCTTACGAAATGGGCTCACCTGATAATCTTTGTTCCACTAACGGATGTCTTTGTTGCTGCGGTTGCTTTTACTCTCCTTGAACTTTTCACTCTGATGGTAATTTGCAAAGTGAAGTCTTTCTAATTCTATCTCTCTGCTCAAACCCACCGTTGTCCTGCCGACTTATGTCCTAACGGTGAAAACATACGATGCGTCTTGCGCTTTGGCAAGCGTCACGCTCTCCGCCCCTCTCTTTCACTTTCGATTTTCCTATTGTTTCCTTGGTGTCGCCATGCAGCGTAGCGTCTGCCGCCGAGGGGTTGCCCTCTTCGCGACGCGTCGACGCAGGAGCCAAACCAAGACGGTAGTTAGAATGTTAGAGACGTTGATCGTGAACATTGGCTGTTAGAAACAAAAGAACTACAGTTAGCTTTCGGATTAGAATCGTTTAATGTGCCCTCCATGGGCGTAGCGAATATAAATAAAAACCAGAGGGTCGGGGTTAACTTTGACCGCGTCAAAGTTTGTATACCCTTGCAACTTTTTTGATAACTCTTTCCTTACCTATTAGCCATCAATGTGGAAGAAAAAGTACTTTCTATCTGGCAACTCTTACACCCTATATTTGTACCATTTCCAATTACTCATTTCTCATTAAACAGTCTTCTATCATCTTGCAAACTGAACACACGTCTTTTAATAGGTTATGGGCCCAGGCCACGCATACAAGAAAAGACAAAAAAGGAATGACCAATATATATCCGTGTGAGAAGTTAAGGGGCCGCGAAAACTATGATGTTTGGAAGCGACAGGCCCAATCTTACCTAGTGATCAAAGGTTGTTGGAGTGTGGTGTGTAATGGACCTTCAGAGAAGGAAGCGTCGCTAGACGAGAGAGCGCTCGCAGAGATTACGCTGATGATTGAGTCGACCAACTACGCACACATCGCCAAATCCAAATCAGCGAAAGAGGCTTGGGATGCTTTGGCGCAGGCGTTTGAGGACAGCGGACTGACTCGGAAAGTAGAGCTGCTTAAAAAATTGGTACATATAAACCTGGAGCAGTTTGATTCGACACAGGAGTATGTCAACGAAATGATTATGACTGCCATTAAGGTAAACAATGCTGGGCTTTGCATAAGTGACGAGGTAACGGCATCACTGATGCTTGCTGGATTACCTAGTGAGTATCAGGCATTGGTCATGGCAGTAGAGAACTCTAAGTCTACATTAACTGTCGACAATGTAAAAGGTATGTTGCTACAAGACGTGAAGTTTGACAACAACGCTGGAATCAATTCGAATGCCATGTACTCAAGAGCATCAAAGCAAACTAAGAGGGACAAAGCAAAGTTAAATAACCGTTTTGTGAAAACAGTTATTTGCTACGCATGCGGTGGTAAAGGGCATATGCGAAAAGTATGCCCAAGCGTAGTGCAAGAAGAGAGAAGCGATGAAGAGAAAGCAGCTCTTGCATCGAATACTTCGCTCTTAGTAAATGCAAATCCACATGTAGGCAAGAGAGAAACAGTGTGGTACATTGATTCTGGTGCTTTAACTCACATGACAAATGATCGGAGATTGCTAAGCAACGAATCTGAGGTTAGCAACAAAAGCGTAATAATAGCGAACAAAGAGAAACTGCATGTAAAAAGCAGAGGCGATGTAGGAATTTTGTTCCATGTAAATGGCAAATCAGTTAAAGGTAATATTCATGGTGTGGAGTATGTTCCGAATTTGTGCGGAAATCTGTTATCTGTTAGCCAAATGGTAAAAAAAGGGAAAAGGCTTGTTTTCGAAAAGAACCATTGCTACATATTTGAGAAAAATATTTTGTAAGCCACTGGCTATCTGCAAAATTATCTGTATCGACTGAATTGTGAACTGCCAAAGGTAGAGAAAGCCTTGGTCGCAATAAATGGATTTGAACTATGGCATCGTAGGATGGGCCACATTTGTGACACAAAATTACAGCTGGTAAAAGAAGCCACCGATGGTGTTGAATACTCTGTTAATGAATCATGCCGGGATAAATGCATTGTGTGCCTTAAAGGAAAACAAACTCGTAAGATAAGCAAGCAGCCTGGAATCCGTGCCGAAGGTCTTTTAGATCTTGTCCACTCAGATGTGCTTGGACCATTGAGAGTCAAGTCCTTTTCTGGTGCAAGATTTATGCTTGTCTTCGTTGCTGATTACTCTCGGAAGTTGTTTGTGTACTCAATTAAGGAGAAGTCAGATGTAGTCAGAAAGTTCGAGATTTTTAAAAATCTGGCAGAGAATCAAACAGGACGAAAAATTCGCATTTTGCGTTCTGACAATGGGAAGGAATATTGCAACCAAGAGCTTGAACATTTTTTGCAGAATGCAGGTATTCTGCATCAGACTACAGCACCGTATAACCCTGAGCAAAACGGAGTCGCAGAGCGGATGAATCGCACACTCCTGGAGAGAGTGCGCTGCATGTTACTGGACTCAGCATTGCCCAACATTTATTGGGCCGAAGCCGCTAACACTGCAGCTCACATAACTAACCGAATGCCTTGTCGTGGAAATAGCTCATCTCCTGAAGAATTTTGGACTGGATCTAAGCCAAACTTAAAGTATATGCGTATATTTGGTTGCACAGCATTGGCTCATATCCCAAAGCAAAAGCGTGGGAAGCTAGATGCTAAATCTGAAGAATGTTTTTTTGTAGGATACAGCGACACTTCGAAAGCATATCGTCTGTACAGGAAATCTGATCGTAAGTTTTTAATAAGTAAGGACGTCGTTTTCATAGAAAATAATTGCAGAGACTCAACACAGCATTTTGGCGAAATGGGCACCGTAGAGGATAATTGCAGAGACGGTAAACAGTCTTTGGAAGCAGAACCTTTGTATCAAGAAGACCTGTTAAAGCAGTCTACGTCAGAGTCTGAGTCGTGGAATACGGATACAGAAGAAACGGTCGATGCTGAGGAACTAAAGACTACCGCTGGGCACGTTCCAGATGCATTTGGTGTTCGAAGATCAAAAAGGATTGCGAATAAGCTGGAAGAGCATCACCTATGTTGTGTAGTCTCGCAAGGTGACGACCCACTAACAGTAACAGAGGCAATAAAGTCGAAACTAGCAGATTCATGGGAAGACGCAATGAAGTCGGAAATGCTCTCTCACGAATTAAATAACACTTGGACGCTAACGGAATTACCAAAGGGCAAAGTGGCGATACAGTCAAAGTGGGTTTTTAAAACAAAACGAGAATCTGGGGACTTGGTGCCTCGCTATAAGGCAAGACTTGTTGTCAAAGGATTTTCTCAGAAAGAGGGTATTGACTACACAGAGACGTTTGCACCAGTCGTGCGATACACTTCCATGCGAGTGCTGTTTGCTGCCGCTGCTAAGTATGGGTTGACAATTTATCAACTGGATGCTGTGACAGCTTTTCTTAATGGCGATTTACAAGAATAAATCTACATGCGTCAGCCTGAAGGCTTCGACGATCAATCAGGAAAAGTCTGTCGCCTCAATAAATCGCTCTACGGGCTTAAGCAGGCAAGCAGAGTCTGGAATGAAATGCTGAACAAGGTTCTACTAGGCTTTGGTCTTCAACGTGGCGAAGTGGATCAGTGTGTATACCATTACGTAACTGGATCCACCATGGTATATGTGGCAGTATAAGTTGACGATTTATTAATTTTCAGCAACAACAAACAAATGGTAGCTAAAATCAAGGGCGAGCTATCGCAGAAATTAAACATGAAAGATATGGGCGAAGTTTCGTCGATTTTGGGCATGCGTGTTCGATACAATAAGACCGAAGGCACAATAAAAATTGATCAATCTAATTATATTGCAGGAATTCTAAAAAGATTCGGAATGGATGATTGCAAAGCAGTGTCAACGCCGGTGGATGTTGCACAAAGTCTTTCAGCTGACATGGCACCCAAGTCTGAAGCCGACATTGAAGATATGAAGAAGGTTCCGTACCTAGAGGCTATTGGTTGCCTACTATATGCTGCCCAGAACACTCGTCCTGACATAAGTTTTGCTGTCAACATGTTGAGTCGCTTCTCTTCCAATCCAGGAATGGTTCACTGGACCGCCGTCAAACGTGTGATGAGATATCTAAAAGGAACTCTCAACAAATGCATCACGTATCATGCTACTGGAGATGATTTAAAAGGTTTTTGCGATGCTGATTGGGGCGGAGACCTCGATGGAAGGAGATCAACATCAGGATACATTTATGTACAACAAGTAGGAGCAATATCGTGGTGTTCCCAACGGCAGAGGACCGTTGCACTTTCCTCTACAGAAGCAGAATATATGGCAGCAGTATCTGCCATCCAAGAAGCCATATGGTTATTGCGCCTGCAGAAGGAACTTTATCTCATTGATACCAATAAGATCGTGCTATGTTGTGACAACAAGAGTGCGTTGCACATCATAAGGAATAATTCATTTTCTCCAAGAACGAAACATATAGATATAAAAGTCAAGTTTATTAGAGAATGGTTGACCAATGGCTCTATCCGAATAGAGTACATTCCTACCGAGGACATGCCGGCAGATGCACTAACAAAACCAGTCCCAGCTTCTAAAATAGCGTTGTTAGGAACCAGAATGGGGCTAACCTAATTTCTTAATTAAACAAAAGAATTGCCATTATCAGAATATTAATATTATATCTGCCAGATATTCAATTAAGGGGGTATATTGAAAAGTACTTTCTATCTGGCAACTCTTACACCCTATATTTGTACCATTTCCAATTACTCATTACTCATTAAACAGTCTTCTATCATCTTGCAAACTGAACACACGTCTTTTGATAGTTTTATCTAAAAAGGCTTATGTTTGCGAAAAAATGGCCTACAATCATAGGAAATAACGAAGATATTGATCATAGTCACCGTTTTCCACCGATCGTTCCTATGGGAGCTATATCATATAGTCACCCGATCTTTATCAAATTCGACACAGTCATTAACAGATATATTAATTTAAGAAATGTTTAATTGGAAAGCAATCGCGTTAAAAGTAACGAAGTTATTTACAAAAGTCACTGTTTTCGACCGATCGTTCCTATGGGAGCTATATGATATAGTCACCCGATCTTTATCAAATTTAGCACAGTCCCTCACAGAAATATTAAACTTACAAATGTATAATTTAAAAACAATAGCGTTAAAAGTAACGAAGTTATTTACAAAAGTCACTGTTTTCGACCGTTCGTTCCCATGGGAGCTATATGATATAGTCACCCGATTTTGATCAAATTTGGCACAGTCGTTTATAGGCGTAAAAAACTGTATAATATCACGATAATACCACAGAAAATAACGAAGTTATTGAGAAAAGTCACTGTTCGTGACTTTGGGGTTTGTATGAGACCTATATGATATAGTGGTCCGATACGGCTGAATCCGAGATATACAACCCCTGCAGTATATAAATTAAACACTTCCTTCACTCACGGTATAAAAAAATACAATTTTTATTTAAAGTCACTTTACAATTACAACTTAATGATAACTGAAAGATTCTGACTGAGTGAATTCCGCGGAGCTAAAGCGAAGTTTTACCGGATGGTTTGGATTTAGGCTTAAGACTGATTTTCTATGATTTGATTATGTTGGATGAAGGCTTGGATAATTGACGTCTTCGCAGGCGGCGGCGTTGGCTGAGTCCAATAGTCCACTAAGAGCGTGGGACCATTCTTTGTTTACACAAGTGTTCAGCACCATTCTTTGTTTATTGCCGAAATTTGTGGAGTGATTCTGGGTATCAGGCTTGTTGTTTATCCTAACGATCGGACTGTTACTGGGGATAGGCGATCATGCGACAAATTGGCATCTGACGATTGACTGGGGTGACTTGTTGTTTATCCTAGCGATCGGACTGTTATTTGAGACAGGCGATCATGCGACAAAAAGGCCTTGTGACGACTGAGTGGGGTTGACCGATGGGAATTGCTTGTGATGATGAAATAGGATCGGCCAATGGGCATGTGTTGACGGACTTGGGTTTTATGGTATAAGTACTTGACTCCTTGTTAAGATAGAAGTGCTTAACTTATACAAGCCTACGTGCAAAATTTCAGCTCTGTAGCTCTAACGGTTTAGGAGAAGTTTGCGTTGATCCAGACGGACGGACGGACATGACTATTTGAACTCGTCTCGTCGTGCTGATCAAGAATATATATACTTTGTATGGTCGGAGATGCTTCGTTCGATGCGTTGCACACTTCTGGCCAAAATTAATATACCCTTTTTGCAAGGGTATAAAAAGGTAATAACAAAAAGGCCCTACATCGCCATGAAGTCCTTCAAGTCAGCTAGGCCTGCGGTACGTCACTCACGCCCTTGGGCTTCTTGTAGTCTAACGACATTTCTGGAAAGGAACTTGATCATTTTATACGGGCTTTTATACTTAGGCGACAGTTTTGCGTTGAATCCTTCGTTGGCATTAGACAATACATGTTGAGGAAGCATGACCATACTTCCGATGCTTGGACGCCAGCCAGATCGTAGCATTTCTTCTGCTACTGGGCGGCGTTGATTTGGTTCTCGTGTACCAGCTTGAAAACATCTCACGTCTGACGCGCTCGATGGGACTGGAGGGTTCGTTCCCGGAGACGTCTGTTACTTGGTCAGAAAGAGCGACAGGCATCCGGGGTTCCCGCCCTAATATGATGTAAGCCGGACTGAATCCGGTGGTATCGTTGACACTTGAGTTGATATGTAGTGTTATTTCTGAAAGACATTGATCCCAAGTGTTTTGAACATTCTCGGTAGGATTCTGCTGTGGAAGGGTGCGAGGATTACCGAAGCGGGCCCAGATCCTTTCACGAAACGCCTTCTCCAAAGCTGCCGAAGTAGCCTTACGAAGTGGTACCATCTCGACTCATTTACTATACAAATCCAGGAAAACTAGTAACATCGTATTACCTTGCTTAGAACGTGGCAAAGACCCCATAAAATCAGTACACACGGTTTCGAAAGACTCTGTGACTTGACGTTGAGCATCTTGTCAGTCGGTCTCGTTTGCGCCAGTTTGAACTGCAAGCAGGAAAGGCAGCATCTAACGTAACAGGCCACGTCTCGGAAGAGGCCAGGCCAGAAGTATCTTTGGGTCACTCGCAAAGTAGTTTTCCTGCGTGCCAAGTGGCCAGACGACACCGCATTGTGACATTCCTTGGGTACTTGATCTCGAAGTTCTTGGGGAACGTAAAATTTCCAAATTTTGTGTTTGTGCAAACTTATATATATATGGTTTATTAATAGATAATGGTACAGTAGAATTCTGGGATGTGTAGTTATAGTAGTAGTAGAAGTAGAAGTCCAGTAGTAGTAATTCCTCGTATCTATAGTAGTAGTAATCCCTCGTAGCTATCGTAGTAGTCTCGTAGTAGAAATTCCTCGTAGTTGTAGTAGTAGTTGCAGTAGTAGAAATCCCTCGTAGTTGTAGTAGTAGTTGCAGTAGTAGAAATCCCTCGTAGTTGTAGCAGTAGTCCCTCGTAGTTGTAGCAGTAGTCCCTCGTAGTTGTAGCAGGGAAGTCCGATGTTGTTCCGAAGCAATTAGTAGAACTACTGAGGAGTACAGCTGTTAACAGACCTTTTAACAGTGCGACGATAACAGCTTCTTAGAGATGGTCACATACATAACACCCCTTAACACCTAGATGGGTTAAAGAATTCCGGGGGTTGTCTTTTCCGACTCGATCTGCGAGGAGTCACTGGAGCTGGGGACAATGGTGCCGGTTCAGACAATTCAGGACAGTCGGGTATATCATCAGATATCGAGACTGCATCTTCAGCAGGTAGTTCGATTGATTCCGTGTCTTGAGTACATTCGACAGGAGGAACCCGATGGCGAAGTTGGTCGAAATGACGTTTAATAATCATGTAAACGAACGTTGTATGAAATGGGGCCTGTCTGGTCCACAATTTCGCCTTCTATCCAATTTGGACCGGGGGCGTAGTTACGGACCCAAACCGGAGCACCAATAGAAAACTGCTTATCATTTGTTAGGTCGCAGACCTTTCCGTATGTTATTTCCTTGGGTTGAATTTTGTCGAAATATGACTTAAGCTCTCGATTACATAGTAGTTCTGCAGGGGTACGATTTGTCGTGGAGTGAGGGGTAGTATGTTGGCTAAACAGATACCGCGCCAGTGCGAGATCTATGTTAAGATTTCTGTCAAACTTTTTCAGGTAATTCTTGGTAGTTTGTACCATGCGCTCGGCTTGCCCATTTGTGGCAGGATGAAATGGAGCCGACCGAATGTGTCGAATCACGTTGTTTTTCATAAAGATCCTGAATTCTTCAGACGTGAATGCAGTGCCATTATCTGACACTATTTCGTCCGGTAATCCGTGCGTTGCAAACAGCTGTCTCAAGAATTTTATAGCAGCAGCAGATGATGTAGATTTTACAACAGAGACTTCTAGCCATTTCGAAAATGAATCCACGACTAGTAAGAAGGTATTCCCATTAAAGGGGCCAGCGAAATCTATATGAGGCTGTTCGTTTCGGTTTTGCTGACAGAGATTGCAACGTTTCACAAGTAGCTCTATTTCAGCATCAATATTAGGCCACCAAATGTAGCTTCGAGCCATGGCTTTCATTTTTACAATCCCCGGGTGTGAAGCATGCAACGCTTGAAGTAAGGCCGGTCTAGATGGTTCGGGAATCACAGCCCGGTTGCCCCATACAAGAATTCCTTTGTTTGCTGAAAGCTCATGTCGGCGAGAAAAATACGAGTAGAGCTGATCTGAACGATCAACTTTTCCATTGGGCCATCCCCTTAACACCCAGTTCAGAACCTTTGATAAATGCGCGTCCTTCTTAGTCTGTAATGGTAGAGATTGGGCGCTGACAAGTGGTGTTCCGGCCCATTCAATCATTAACACTTATTCTGTAGTGTTGCCTTCGCCTTGTTGTGGTAATGGGCATCGGCTTAAGAAGTCGGCGTTGCCCATTTTTGATCCAGGTCTGTGAATTAGTGTAAAGTCATAGGCATTCAAGAATATTGCACTTCGAAGCATCTGTGTGGAAATTACATTTGGAGTTGCCTTGGCCGTTGTAAATATTCCGAGCAATGGGCGATGATCTGTGACGAGAGTAAACGAACGGCCATATAGATAATTGTGAAATTTTTTAACGCCTGCTATAAGCCCAACGGCTTCTCTGTCGATTTGCGAGTAGTTTCTTTCTGTCTTGGAGAGAGTTCTAGAATAGAAGGCAATAGGCTTCTCTGATCCATCCTGAAGTTTGTGGCTCAGCACCGCTCCAATTCCGTACGGAGATGCATCGCAGGTTAACGATACTGGCAATTTGCTATCTAAATGCATTAGCACATTTTGTGAAGTTACAAGATTTTTTAGATTCATGAAGGCATCTTGATGTTTATGGGCCCACACCCATGGCGCATTTTTATCCAGTAGTCGGTGAAGCGGTTCAGCAACGGTTGCCTTATGTGGCAGGAATGCGTGGTAAAAATTGATGAGTCCCAAGAATGCTTGTAATTGTTTCTTATCTTTTGGAGCCGGAGCGCACTTGATAGCTTCGACCTTACTGGCACACGGTCTTATACCCAGTGCATCGATTTTAAAACCTAAAAATTCTACTGATGGAACTCCAAATTGACACTTGTCTCTGCGTAGGCGTAGTCCGGCCTTATCAAATCTTGAAAGCACCTCATTAAGACGCACCGCTAGCTCTTCCTCTGATTTTCCCATAACAATTATGTCATCGAAGTAGGGTAAAACACCAGAAACGTTCTGCAATATATGTACGTTCGATGCAGCTCTGAAATATGCCCGTGGCTGAAGAAATTCCAAATTGTAGTCTGGTTACTTTGAAATAACCTTTGTGTGTACATATAGTTTGCATCAACGCAGACTGCTCATCTACCACTAGTTGTTGGTACGCCTGAGCCAAGTCGATTTTCGCAAATATGGATCCTCCTTCAACTGATGCTAATAATGAATTCATTGGAGGAATTTGATGGCCGTGTTGCTTAATCACTTTATTAATTGTAGACTTGTAGTCGCCACATATGCGAATAGTACCATCCTTTTTAATTACTGGCACTGTAGGAGTCGCCCAGTCGGAGTATTCAATGGGTACTAGGATTCCTTGGGAACACAGACGGTCTATTTCTTCTTCATATAATTCTTGAATTGCAAATGGAATGCGTCTTGCTGGCAGTCGGACTGGTGTTGCATCAGTATTAATTTGAAATGACACAGGTGGCCCCCGAAAACGGCCTAATTCAGACGAAAACAGATCCTTATACTTCGCCAGAGTTGCCTCGATGCTAAGTTTAGCGTTAATGGCATGTATTCCTTCTATGCTGATGCCTAAGGGCATAAACCAGTTGCGTCCAAGTAAATTCGATCCACCGCTTGATGTAACAACCAGTGGAAGATTCGGAATGTATTTATTATCGTACTGGACAGATGTATTCACGATGCCAATAACTGGAATTCGGTTTTTCTGGTAATCCGTAAACTCTAGAGAACAATCTTGGATATTCGGTCTATCCGTTGGCCAGATATAACGAAACATAGCTTCGTCTATCATAGTGATCGCAGACCCCGAATCCACTTCGAATTGGCATTTTCGTTTATTTATAATTATTGTAACGATTTCCTTTGGGCAAATCAACGGTAGAATGCTGTGGACACTGTATTCTTCACTCGGCTTTTGCTTGTGTGGATCTCGGTAGGAGGCATGGCCACTCGATGTGTTGAATGCTTTACGACCCGGGTCTCTTACAGCCCGGCAGACTCGTTGAAGATGGCCTGCTCGGTGACAGGCATGGCACACAGTGTTCCGATGTGGGCATAGTTTCCGCAAGTGAGCACCCAGTCGACAGCGAGAGTCCTAAGTGCAGCCATGTAGTTCGCAACCGATTCATCAATTAGTTGGTCTCGCTTGTGAAATTGGTAGTAGGCCGAAATTTCCGATTGACATGGAGACAAATGTTGGTTGAGTATTTCATATATTTCC
The DNA here is from genome assembly GCF_018151085.1 of Drosophila tropicalis. Lineage (NCBI taxonomy): Eukaryota > Metazoa > Arthropoda > Insecta > Diptera > Drosophilidae > Drosophila > Drosophila tropicalis. The sequence goes on from NW_027173405.1 coordinate 890,839, forward strand.
GATAAACTCAAATCACTCACCTGAGTAGGGGATGCCAATGACGTTAGAAGCTCGAACAGAGGAGCGCCAGCCAGCGTAAGTAATGCAGCCTTCTTCCGTGCTTCTTCCGAAACGTCATTGGCCAGAAGATACAGCTCAAAACGCTGCTTGTAAGTTGTCCATTTGTTTGGGTGATTTAAGTCAAATGGTTCTAACTGACCCACTCCTGACATTATCACTGATTTATTTGTTGTTTTGCGTTCTGTAGCAATATTCACTTTGGCGGGCTTTTCCTCATGTGATTCCAAATCAGACATTAGTAGTTGAATTCGATCGTATGTGTGTGTGTGAGCATCAATTCAAATTGCAGTAGTCGTAGCGCGTCTGTCTGCGAATGCGCGCGGAAAAGTACCGTTTCTTTATTCCAATAAACTTGGCGCCAGCACGCATGCGGTTTTTGGTGTCTCTTTGTTCGCTTTCGCTTGGTCGATTGTAACTGTACACGATATATATATAGTTTGACGAATTATCCCATCCTCGTCGCCAATTTTGTGTTTTTGCAAACTTATATATATATGGTTTATTAATAGATAATGGTACAGTAGAATTCTGGGATGTGTAGTTATAGTAGTAGTAGAAGTAGAAGTCCAGTAGTAGTAATTCCTCGTATCTATAGTAGTAGTAATCCCTCGTAGCTATCGTAGTAGTCTCGTAGTAGAAATCCCTCGTAGTTGTAGTAGTAGTTGCAGTAGTAGAAATCCCTCGTAGTTGTAGTAGTAGTTGCAGTAGTAGAAATCCCTCGTAGTTGTAGCAGTAGTCCCTCGTAGTTGTAGCAGTAGTCCCTCGTAGTTGTAGCAGGGAAGTCCGATGTTGTTCCGAAGCAATTAGTAGAACGACTGAGGAGTACAGCTGTTAACAGACCTTTTAACAGTGCGACGATAACAGCTTCTTAAAATTTCCATCTGGGTGTGGGTCTCGTATGTGATAAATCTGTTCTAAAACCGTTCTCTAGTAAAAAATATGTAAAATCCGCAGGGCGTTCCATGACCTGCTGCCGCATCTTTAGCCACCATTTACATTCCTGTTCTGCTTATTGCGCCAAATGTAGCACATCCAAAGGTTGTCGCCATAAGAAATCGGCAATCACGTTCAGTTTACCTCGTCTCTAATGTACCTCGAACTCGTATTGTTGCAATTCTAGCGCCCGTCTGGCCACACGCCCCGTGAGATTTTCTATCAAGTTTAACCACTTCAGAGCCGAATGGTCAGTGATTACATCGAAACGATAGCCTTCCAAATAGTAACGATATTTCCTGATTGCCCAGACTATTGCTAGGCATTCTCTCTTAATAGTCGAGTAATTTTCCTCCGCCTTCAAGAGGCGTCGACTAGCGTAGGCAATGACTGTTTCTGCACTGTTGATACTCTGAGTGAGCATTGCACCGAGGCCAAAGTCGCTGGCATCAGTCTGTAAGCAGAACCTTACAGCCAAATCTGGATAAGCTAAGACAGGGGCGGTGGTGAGGTGGGTCTTGAGTGCATAGATCGCCTGTTGTTGTTCTGGGTTCCAAAACCATCTCATCATCTTTTTTAACAGACTCGTGAGAGGTTGCACCGTGTCGGAGAAGTTGGGTACAAACCGACGATACCAAGAAGCGATACCGAGACATCGACGTAACTACATTTGTCTCGGTTGATCCTTAAATTGGTCGTAGACGTCGAAATACTTCTAACAGATAATATCGTCTAGATAAACGAAGGCATGTGGTTCCATTCCGGGTCCAATTACGCTATCTAAAGCTCTCTGGAAAGTGGCAGATACCGAGTGTAAGCCGAGGGGCATGGAATAAACCGCGTCCAGGCACTGTGAAAGCTGTACACTCTCTACTTTTGACTTCTCGGGGCATTTGCCAATACCCACTCTTTAAATCTAGAGTGGAGATGTATTTCGAGTCCCTCAATTTCTCTAGAATATGGTGTATATGAGGCAAGGGATATGCGTTGCGTACGGACTAAGCGTTCAGTTGTCGAAAGTCTATACACATACGAGTGTCGCGAGTTTTCTTAGCTACCAATACGATGGGTGCACTATGGGGACTCTTGGATGGTTCGATACGGTCCTTTCTCAGTAGTGCGTTTACTGTTTCATTGATGATCTGTTGTTGCGCCGAATTACGAGGATAATATCTGTGCTTCATGTGTCGAACGTTCTTTAAGACAATGACATGTTGTGCTATTTGGGTAACACCGTTGAGTCCATCGAATTGAGCGATTTCCGCCTCAAAGATAGCTTGACGTTCTGTCTCAAGTGTCTCCTGCCCCATGCTGGGTGATTGTTCTGACTTTAAGTCCTCATCACGGATTTCAGCTTCTACTGAAGCTAATCGAGCGTCCATATCGGTTACCGGTTCCTTTTTGCTGCCGGGCTGGCGGAATGGGTTTTTAAGGACAGCGTCAGGGGCCGGAGGTGGCAAGACTGAGCCCTCCTGACCTACTGGTTTGTTGCTATGCTGAGAGTCAGAAGTATCCTTGGGCGTAGCGGTCGTTTCTGTAGGAGACAGTCGATTTGGCTTGACGGGACTGTTGGACTTATCAAAGGGGGCAAATGTAACTCCAAGGATGAGAGGGTCCATAATCGATGGCAAGGCTAACAATGTCATATGTATGGTCTGTGCCCCGAGACCGATGCTTGCCCTGAGAGAACTAGTAATCGCTGCCCGAGTATTATCGGCAAGAACAGTGATCAATGTGAATTAGTTCAAAGGGTCGATTCCCTTTAGGAATACTGTGCAATATTCCTTCCTCTTCTCCCGACTTTGGCGAATACGCAACAAACTTTAAGCAATTGCTAATGTGTTTCACAACTTTCTCATTTATGCTAGGAAACCAATACGCTTTTGAAATGGCATCCATTACTTTATCTCTGCCGATATGACCTAGTTCGTTATGATACTGGAAAAGGATTGACTCTTCCATTTCACTCGGTACACAAAACAACAACCATTCGTCATTGGTTTTCTTTTAAATTATTCCGTTTCTCATTTCAAATAACTTATCCTCAGCAAATTCCAAATTTCCTTTCACTTCTCGCACAAAAAGATTGTCTTTAAAACTATTTGTATCTACAACAAGTATGTTCGTACATCTACTAAGCGCATTTACATGTTACATCTGTTTGCATGCCCTGTGCACTACTTCATAATCATAATTCTGTAGCTCAAGAGCCCATCTCGCAGTTCTTGGGTTTAATTCAATTCGATTTAGAGTGAGAGTCAGCGAATTACAATCTGTGAGTATTTTAAAATATCTTCCCTGTAAATACGCTCTGAACCTGCGGACTGCATATGCTATTGTCAAGGTCTCTAATTCGAAACTGTGGTTCTTCGATTTAAATCGAATTTTACATCAGACGTCCGTTTTGAGAAGTAGACAACAGGGTGCAGTTTTTCGTCTTCTTTTCTTTGTATTAACATTGCCGCAAAGCCTAACGCGCTCGCATCACAATGTAGCTCTTCTTCGTCCTTGTGGTTATATATTGCCAACACCGGCGATTCTTTTAATTTATCTTTGAGCAACGAAAATTCTTACTGTGTGAACATTTGTTGGTATGGGAAAGTTCTTTACCGCATCTACGCCTTTGCATCGGCTCTAATGCCCTCTTCACACTTATCCATACCCAATTCCATCTTGTTTCTGATTATCCTTCTAAAAACTTCTTCCCGTATATTCAGGTGCTCTTCGGCAGTTCTACTAGCTACCATGATATCGTCTTGATACACTATTACTTTACTATCTCCAATCATATCTGTAAAAATTTTGCTCACAAGTCTTTGAAACACTGATGATGAGTTTTTCAGACCCATTGGCATCTTGAAGAACTCAAACTGGCCTAACGGAGTGAAGAAAGATGTATTTTTAACTGAGTTTTCCTCCATGAACACGTGAAAATAGCCATCTTTTAGATCCAATTTAGAAAAAAAACGTTTGTCGCCAAGCTTGTCTAATAAGTCGTCTATCAGAGGTATAGGGTAGCTATCTATCACCAAAACTTTGTTCAATCTCCTAAAGTCAATGCACAACCTTAACTCGCCAGCTTTCTTAGGCACCAACACAACGGGTGATGCATACTCCGACTCACTAGGGCGAATGATCTTCTTCTCCAAGTACACGCTTAACGTCGCCTGCAATTTCCCTTTCTCAGAATATGGCAATCTTCTAGGCGCACAACTGAATGCCTTCGACCCCTCCAAGTTGAGCTTCATCTCACATTTTACATCAGGCAATTCAGGCCTTTGTTTACCAAATATGAATTCTCAAACAATTGCTCAAACTTTTTCCGGATTTTAAAATCTAATCTTTCACCCATTTTGCAATCAACTCCAGTGTTGAAACACTCGATATTTAATAATTCAAATTCTATTTCGCTTAGAGATTGGTCATCAGTAGTTTCTTTTCTTTCTTCACATTTTCTATCAGATCTAACTTTTTCATTGACCAACTCAATAACAGCTTCATTCCTACTTTTCATAACCATTTTGCTTCTATCTCTATTCTCTGTTTCACTAACAATCTTGCTATCACTTTCATTCACCATTTCGCTAACAATTTCGCTATCATTCCCCTCAATTATTTTTCTAGCAATTTCCTCGTCCTCACCTTCGGCGTTACATTCTTTGGTGACTATTCTATTCTTACAATTTTTCTCCTTAACTATTTCATCAACTATTTTCTCAACATTTACATTTCAATCTATTTGCAAATCTGTATGGCATATCTGCAATGACAAGGACTCAAATTAAGACCCCTCTCCAAGTTAACTTTCGCCTTCTCTCCTTTTAAGTGTAACCATTTTCAAGGCATTTAAGTCTATCTCTTCACAAAATTACTTCATGGCTCATAGACTCATTATCATTGACTATTGAATTGTTGAAAACAAAACACTTTACTTTTCCATATGACAAAAGTGGACTCTTATTTAATCCGTTATATTTGTGATTAAGTGAAATTAAATGTATCTTTTCTGGTAAACAAGAGATTTTAATAAGTGAAACATCACTACCTGAGTCTATGAAGCATGCTGTAATTAAGTAAGGATTAGTTGGTGTTTAAAATATATCTATATATATCTAAATATATCTATCTTACGTCGTCGCATCCTTTAGCTTTATTATTCTTTATTAAGTGGACACTTAGCCACCCAATGATCGAAGGCACCGCATCCGAAGCAGGACCCTGGCACTTTGTCGGGTTTCTTACAGTTCTTGCTCATGTGGCCCATTGAGTTGCGGTTGTAGCAACGGAAATCTTCTTTGGAACATCTGCCCGTAGCGGCCACCATTGTAGTTTCTCTTGCTGCTCGCTGTACCGGTAGCTGAATGCATGAAAATGCACGGCGTAATTCTGCAATGCACTTGAATCCTTGAATCTGCGCTTGAATTCGGAGTCCCTCCACAGGAATCCCTTCAATGGCTTTGTCTACTCGCTCCTCTTCGCTGATGCAGATAACATCTGACAGCCTGGCCTTCTCATCGATGTAACTGACGAAACTCTCATTGGCGCTCCCAATTCGAGACTCGAATAGGCGCCTGGCATCTTCTAGAGACGCAGTTTTCCCTAACGACTCGACAAGCTGCTCACAGATGTTGTCCACGGGTTCCAAAATGCGCGTACCATTGGCATGAGCCCGTCCCTTAAGCTTGGAGACTAGAAGCATGTGCATTTGACCCATTTATTTCCACACGAGTTCCCATTGAAATCCAACAACGCTTCCTTTGCTAATTGGACTATTGCAGCTGACGAAAAACAACTTTCCAACATTTCCTCCGAGCGTTGGTTTGTCAACACTGGTTCACGACGCTGGTTTTGCGCGCCAATTGCTTCTTGTTCAACGCTGGTTTTGCGGGCTAATTAGTTCTGCTGCCATCTTCTTTTCGCTGCCGCTGTCGTTCGCGCAACAGTCGTTGCTCGTCGGCACTGAATTGTGCGTTTCGTTTTGTGTCTGGCAATTGTCGAACATTGTGGTTGCAGTAAATCACACAATATTTTCAGCAAGACATCAGTGTTGTTGTCTCCCTCTTTCGCATTTGTAGTCTCTGACAGTTGACAGTTACTTTCGTCTTCTTTGCTTTCATCGACAGTCTCAGTTCCAATAGATATGGAACAAGCTCCTCGTCGATCCACTGGAACATCGTTTAAGCGCGCCACAAGCTCGGCCTATGACCCTGTTATAGGCTAGTCCAACAGCTCCAGCCACTTCTTCAAAGTTGGCAAATTGTGAGCCTCAATGTTGTGGGCGGTAGATGAATTGACCGATGTCAGAGTGTTTAGGAGCTTCGGGTTTTATTTGCTTTAGATTAATTGTAGTTTATTTTATTTCGTAATGCACTTATTTATTGTAGTTATTGTTTATTATAGTTATTATTTATCGTAGTTGTCCTTAATGTTCTCTCGATATCTGTCTCACACTCCTCAACGCTCAGCAACGACTGACTCACACGACCGACGCGCTGAACTTCCCTCTCTCTCAGAGAGTCAATTAAAATACCGGGATCGAAAAGTAGCAAGAGAGCAAGTGTGACCGTCTCTCCTGCTACAAAGGGGATCTTATGTAATGGCCTCACCTGATAATCTTTATTCCACTAACGGATGTCTTTGTTGCTGCGGTTGCTTTTATTCTCCTTGAACTTTTCACTTTGATGGTAACTTGCGAAGTCTCTCTAATTCTATCTCTCTGCTGAAAACCACCCTTGCTCTGCCTACTTATATCCTAACGGTGAAAACATACGATGCGTCTTGCGCTTTGGCACGCGTCACGATCTCCGTCCCTCTCTTTTGCTTTCCAGTCCTTTGCTTTTCCATTTGGCGTCGGCATACGGAGAGATTGCCCTCTCCGCGACGCATTTACGGCGCCGCCACACCAAGTCGGTAGCCAGAAGGAGAGGGGCGTAGTTCATGAGCATCGTCTGTCAAAAGAACTGCAGTTAATTTTATATTTTTATATGCCCTCAATAAGCGTAACGAAGATGATGCCCTGAATGGGCGTAGTTTAACTTAGATATATATATATATCAGAAGGGGAACGGTAATGAGGTGTCAGACGCTGACAAGTATTGTGAATCGTCACACGGTGTCCTTACTTAGCGCGGATAAAGTGGGCAGTGTTGGATCCTAAAAAATCGGTGGTCCGCCCACACCAAGAAGCAATGGTTCCGCGGTGAGCTCAGGCGGCCGATGCTGCGGGGTTGTTGGGTGATACCGATGTTGGAAGTGCGTGTCGATGGCCGAAATCGGGCCAAAGAGGGATCTAGGGGCATCTCCTCGTAGTTGGGGCCTGAATCGGTCTATTTCTGGTTGGTGACTTTCGGGGGGAACACCTGGTGAGGAAGTTTCTTTCTGCGTAGATCCTTGGTAGGATAGGCGGAAATGTGACTACCGACAAGATAACTGACCACTCCGTTCGTGTCGTGCCCAGCGATAAGATAACATCGAAAAAAAAGTGCTTAAATCCGGAAGGATAACAACTTTAAAAAGCCCATCACCAGGACTACTTGTCAATACCAGAATTCACCGCTAAGGTGAACTAAGCTTCAAGGATATCTCAGCACCCAAGGAGATTAATGCATCAGGAAATTCGGCAGCAAGTACAATTACCTTTCTCTTTTTCTTTGGTCGACATCGAGGGAGTTTTTCTCGCTTCTCCAATAACCATATTCTACATTCACGGATTATCCCCATTCCAATCAACAAACGGGATCTAATTCTATCACCAGGCAATATCTTTCTTATGTATTTGAACCATCGAAAATATTTTTACGAAGTAGTAAACCTAAAGAAATCCCTCAAGGATCCCTATCTTAACATATATAACATAACATATATATCTATATTTTCTCATCCTTTATCATGCAGAATCTATTATAAATCAAAAAACAATTATAAAACATATATACACATATTGGATAACTCACACATCCAAATTTCATAGTCTATCGGTTCACCAAAGCAAACTTTACCCAGTGTCACTTAGCCTACTGGGCCAACTTGGAAGTCCTTTAGCTGATTAAGAATGTCACTCACATCACCTCCCAGAGTCATTATACCAGTATACCAGCAATGCCATTCATGCCATGACTTTGTGCGTGTTACTTTTTCTTTCATTTGTTGCTCTCATTTCACTGTACGCATCATTTGAAAACTTTTTTTTTTAAGGCGCGACTGTACTTGCAAATCAGTGTAAATGAGGGAACGACAAATAAAAAACGGTTGAATCGGAGCTATGTGTACGTGTACTAAGAGTGAGAGGGAGATGGCAAGAGAATACTCATAGCTCGCACACACACGCCACGAATCAAACGGTGAACTGTCTACTCTCACTCTTACTGGCTGCTTCATGTGTCCCTGTCCCTTTCACACATGTAACTGTAGTGTGCAAAAGTAAAACTAAATCAAAAAATAATGCGTGACAACGGCGACGTATATGCGACCTTTTAAATACCCTAACCGCGAATATATACTTACATATATAAATGTTTACTCCTGTGTGGACTCCAAAATATATGTATATATAAATAAATATATATACATATATATATTTTAATTTTTCCTCATAACACTCATCAAGGTCCCTGCACGGACGCCATCTGTAAGGAAGCTCTGGCTGGGGTATAATTCTCAGTCTCCAGAGTCCCGTCTACAGAAAATTTATTTGATCTGAAGACCTTGAAAAGTATTATGGGATGAAATGGAGGCCACCTAAAAGGAGAAAAAGTTAAGGGAGAAGGTATGAGGAGAGGGATACGAGAAGGGAAACGTATCTTTGTTGCTGCGGTTGCTTTTATTCTCCTTGAACTTTTCACTTTGATGGTCACTTGCGAAGTGAAGTCTCTCTAGATCTATCTCTCTGTTCAAACCCACCCTTGCTCTGCCTAATTATATCCTAACGGTAAAAACATACGATGCGTCTTGCGCTTTGGCACGCTTCAGGATCTCCGTCCCGCTCTTTCACTTTCGATTTTTTCATGCAACGTAGCGTCCGCTGTCGAGAGGTTGCCCTCTCCGCGACGCGTCGACGCTGCAGCCACACCAAGACGGTAGTTAGAATGATAGAGACGTTGATCGTGAACATTGGCTGTCAGAAATAAAAGAACTACAGTTAAATTTTGGATTAGAATAGTTAAATGTGCCCTCCATGGGAGTAGCGAATGAAAAAAAAGGGTAATAACAAAAAGGCCCTACATGGGCGTAGTTTAACTTAAAGACTTATGTGAGTTGTCACAACCTTTAAGGGCTCATTCGCCGCTTTAAAGACATGAATCTCCTGATGACTATGTACATCCCGAGATTCTCCAAGGGATGAAGCCTCTTCAGCAAGTGGAAGTTTTACAATTAGTCGATTGTCAGCTGCCAGTTATCGAGAAAGAATTTTTCACAATACTATTCTTCCGAACGCCTGTACCTTTTTATCGATCGTGACTTGCTCTTCATATGGAGCTTGCCTCTCTAGTTTTATTTGTGCAAATGGTTCTTCCAATCCTCCACTGTATTAGTTACAATCAATTCAAAATGCTCAATGAAAGATGTTAGTATTTCTTGATTTAATTTAATGTTTATTTATTCATATCTAAATAGGCACTAGCACATAAACAAGTGACTAAGAGTTGTCGCAAACAACACATAAATTGGGTGGACTTCGGAGCCAGAGTACAATAGTAGAGATGGGTTCCAAAGACACAGCGATGCACACCCGATGTAACTACAATTGGTATCTGATCTTACTACTTACCAGTGCATAAGTAGTTTGTTCATTAAGTCGGTCCTTAAACTGTTGGAAGGACATCATCCTAAAAATTAGCAACCAACCCACACAGCTGTACCATAAACCGTAAAATATTTAACACAGAGTTTGGTAAATTTCGAGTGTGATGTTCTTTTTAAGGTTCATTCATTATATATTGCAAAACATGACGAGTAACACCATGTTAATGGAAAACCCGGTTTCGGTAAATACAGCAGTTTTAATAATTATTATATTCCCTTTAGCAAACTTACCGATAAATGCAAAATAAAGTTTTGGCGACCACCAAGTGTAAATTTATAAGTAAGTTAATTTGGTAGTAAAACATTTTTTTAGTAGCTTTAGAATGTTTAAAACTTAACTACTTACTTGTCAATATCTGGAGATCTTTGTAATCGCAGAATGATTTCAATAAGTAGATTATAATTAGATTGATCAGTTAAGAGTTTAATTAAAATGTCGACACATTTAACAAGGTAACTGGAAAAGTTGCCTGGTCTATCTATTTCTGAAGATGGGATTCTCCAAATTCCGTTAAATATGTTGTTTGCTTTTCTATCGTAGAAAAGTCCATTGATTATATTTCCGATCCCTGTTTGGTATTGATTAAGAAGTAATCTTTCTGAAACATTTTCATTTTTCACTCCGTCAGGCCCATTTATGTAAAATGATGCAAGGCGATATATAGACTTATAATGTTCTGGAAATCGTGTTACACATTCTTCTAAATTAATAATTGCCTTCTCATATATTTTTTCAACTTCTGACTCCGAATAGTACGAATTCGCTTCATCAGTATTAGAAGTTTCAGATTCGGTGCCAAAGTTAGAAAACGAAGACGATGAATTTGTTGCAATAGTATTTTCAGAAGCCCGAGTTTCCTGCAATAGAAGATATAGAAAAAAAAAATGTAAACTAATATGCCGAAAAAACCTTTCCAAACGTGTTTTTTCATTACAAATGAAATTTTTTCATTGTTTAAATCGCCTATAGAACGTTGTTAAATGTTTTAATTCGATTCGGTTAATTTTAAATATTTGCTATTTGATGGCTGATTTTCTTCAAAATAATCATCAATATATATGAAAATTTTTGAATTTATTAATGTATCTAAACCTTTTATTGTTTTTAAATTCCTGTGCTCTTTTTCGTTAGCTCTCCATTTGCTTGGCATTGACACCCCATTGAGTTCCTTTCGTCAGCTAAAATTCAATATACCGTTGCACAGTGGTAGCACCCATAGGCCAAAAATAAAAAACAAAAGTTAAAATTATCCACATTATTTCAAAATACATCAAACTTTTTTAATTAGCTGTTATTATACCCTTGCAGAGGGTATTATAAAATTGGTCAGATGTTTGTAACGCACAGAAGGAGATCTTTCCGACCCCATAAAATGAATATATTCTTGATCAGCATGAGAAGCTGAGTCAATATAGTCATGTCCGTCGGTCCGTCTGTCCGTCCGTGCGTATGCGTTTTACTCCGCCATCTTAAGAACTATCGGGCTGAATTTTTTCTGTGCTTTTTATTATCTAGAGCAGATCAAGTATGAAAATGATCAGGATCAGACCACTATATCATATAGCTCTAGAAGAAACATTTTCATAAAAATTGGAGTATCCCCATGAAATTTACTTATGTGATAGAATTGGATAGTTACAGTCAATATAAATCGGTTCACTCGCTGCCGGCAGCGCTCCTTGCTGCCTACTCATACGTCATCAACAGAGCACATGCATACACACACAGACGCAACGCTACAAAAGCTGTATGTGCATGCGTGAGTAAAAAGTAAAAATGTTATTGCCATGGACTGCAAGGGTATATAAAGTTCGGCATAGCCGAAGTTAGCTTTTTTGATTTTTTTTTTTATATGTTTCTGCTGTACTCTTTAAGAATAAATGATAAATAAATGAGCAAAAAACTTTAATTCTCACTGCAGCGTGAGGATCTTGAAATTGAGGTTGTGAAACAAAAATTATAACAATATTAAAAAAAGTTGATTGCATAACGTTTATATGCATAACTCGGCTATTTTTTGTCCGATTGATCAAATTTTGTATTTTGCTGGATTTTAGTATCAAATTTAAGTGTGTCAAATTTAATTGCACAGTGTAAAAAACACTGGAGATAATCGAGTTTTTTCAAATTACGGGTGTGAAAGGGGGCGCTGCGAAATCTTTACACACTCATAATGTGCCCATTTACTAACCAAATATTCATACCAAATATGGTGTCTCTAGCTAGAATAGTTTTTGAGATAAACGCTTTTTTTAAATTGCAGGTGCGGAAAAAGGCGTGGCAAAAATTTTAAGTAAACTCGAACCATTTACATACTACACGAGTCTAGATACCAAATTTAGTGCCTCTAGCTTTTACAGTCTCCGAGATCTAGATGTTCATACGGACAGACGGACGGACGGAAGGACAATGCTATATCGACTCGGCTGTTGATCCTGATCAAGAATATATATACTTTATGGGGTCGGAGAAGCTTCCTTCTGCCTGTTATATACATTTTGGCGACTTTAATATACCATTTCACCCTATGGGTGTATGGTATAAAAACGAGCTAACTAGAAACCCAAATAGGGTTTTGCTATTCAATTCATGAACTTTCAGAAAAAAAGGTCCTGTTCGGTTTAATTACAGTAACCTTCAATTTGTTGTATAGTGTAACTGATGACATAGTGTACTGACTCCACTTACGATTTTTTGTATGTATATCAACATAGTTGCCTTTTATCTTAATATTCATTGTCGGCGTATAAACGTCAATAATTTTAAGCAAAAGCCTACTATTTAAGTGCCTTGGACAATGAAAAATCTTCGATTTTTAGCGATAACTTGAAACTTAACACGATCTTATAATTTTTTACTTTTGTATTCGATGCGTTAGGAATCAAAGATTGGTATAAGGTAAAATACTTTTTATAATAACATCCATAACACAGAAATATTTAGATTTTTCTTGAGATATCATTATTCGAGTAGAGGGTTATTAGAGAATAAATTAATACATAAGAATATTCGCTGGAGCGCAGACAGCGGGAAAATGAACGTAAAGCAGAAATGAAAGAATGTCCGTTACAATTCACAGATCGGATCATTCGAGAATAATAAGAAAGAGATAGACATACTGCGGTGGACACATACATACATACATATTTTAACAATATTTTTAAAAATTACGCGGCTTAGACAAAAGAAAAAAAACTATTTTTAGATACATACATATGTGCCTAATTAGGCAGCCAGGCTAAAAAAATTATAGATAAAAGCAGCGAGTAAGATGAAAAAAAAGTGTTCAAAGTAGCATGCAACGAAGTATTGCTGCTAGTAACTTTGGTACAAGTTCGAATCTTTGAAAACTGTTCAAAATGAATTTTTCCTTTATTCATATCAATCGAAATAGGCACTTCCGAGTAAAAAATACGCAAAAAATTTTTTATGTGGCTAACTTGTGAGAATTTCACACATATATGTTTTCTCTCTTTTAGAATAATATATTGTGTAATAGATACATCCTTGTTAAATCTACGAATAAAATCAACATTCTGTCTTAAAATGTGTATATGGTGGTTTAGAGCAGGGGGTGTAACTTTAGAAATTGGATAACTTTAAATGATTTGGTTTCTTTTATTTTTATACCCTTGCAGAGGGTATTATAAAATTGATCAGATGTTTGTAACGCACAGAAGGCGACGTTTCCGACCCCATAAAGTATATATATTCTTGATCAGCGTGAGAAGCTGAGTCGATATAGCCATGTCTGTCTGTCCATGTGTCCGCCCGTGTGTGCGTACGCATTTTACTCAGCCGTCTTAAGAGCTATCGGGCTGAAATTTTTTTTCGTGGGTTTTTATTACCCGGCAAAAATAAAGTATGAAAACCATAAGGATCGGACCACTATATAATAGAAGAACTAGAAGAAACATTTTCATAAAAATCGAGTATGCTATGAAATTTACATATATGAGAGTAAAATTGTTTTGTTTGTATATTGATGAATTGAGTTGCAAAAAACAAATTTTGAACATGTAAAATTATTATTACCAAGGACTGCAAGGGTATTCAAACTTCGGCATAGCCGATGTTAGCTTCTTTGATTTTTTACATTTGTTTTCATTTTTGAAATTTTTTAAATATTTTTATCATCACTATAAGCATCTTAAGCCCCTCCCTCCATACGAGCCCAACCACTGTGCATTGGGGTAATCATTTTCACTGATCCAATTCAGTCAGAAGTTGAGCTTTTTTTATGCATATTCGGCAAATTCTGCACCAATTATAGATTTTTTTGTAATTTTTATTTTTTAGGATAACAGCCAAACTCATTTCATGACTAATATGGCAATGTAAACAATCTACAATTAAATGCACTCTTCGTTTCTCTTTTGTAAGAGCGAGGTGGCCATAAAACTAGTTATGGCTTACGATTTTACATCGCACTACCTTCCACATTTAGACCATAGACTTCTGATAGGCAAATATTTAATCTGCCTAGTGAATGTGGTAATGCATTGACCCTTTTTGACCCTCGGGTTATAAGTAGCTCAAATATCATCCCAATAGTTCTTAAGGTGGCGGCATGAGGTTGATTTGCACCGACGGACGGACTGTCGGATGGACATCAGCTTGAAATGCGCTGGCAGACGTCAGGGGCTAGGACGATGCGGCATCAATGTCGGTGGCGATGATGTCGGTGGTAGTGATCTGCACGCATACAATCAGATATCTATTTACCTGAAACTTGGCGCGTTTATGTTTCATATTGACACCGACGAGCAGACCTATACGGATCCGTCTCCTCCTAGACCGTAAGAGCTACAACCTGAAATTTTGCACGGAGGCTTGTATATACTGCAGGGGTTGTATATCTCGGATCGGACCACTATATCATATAGCTCCCATACAAACCCCAAAGTCACGAACAGTGACTTTTCTCAATAACTTCGTTAATTTCTGTGCTATTATCGTGAAATTTGATCAAGATCGGGCGACTATATCATATAGCTGCCATAGGAACGATCGGTCGCAAACAGTGACTTTTGTAAATAACTTCATTACTTTTAACGCGATTGCTTTCAAATTAAACATTTACTAGTTTAATATATCTGTTAAGGACTGTGCCGAATTTGATAAAGATCGGGTGACTATATCATATAGCTCCCATAGGAACGATCGGTGGAAAACAGTGACTTGTAAATAACTTCGTTACTTTTAACGCGATTGCTTTCAAATTAAACATTTCTTAATTTAATATATCTGTTCATGACTGTGCCGAATTTGATAAAGATCGGGTGACTATATCACATATCTCCCATAAGAACGATCGGTGGAAAACAGTGACTTGTAAATAACTTCGTTACTTTTAACGCGATTGCTTTCAAATTAAACATTTCTTAATTTAATATATCTGTTCATGACTGTGCCGAATTTGATAAAGATCGGGTGACTATATCATATAGCTCCCATAGGAACGATCGGTGGAAAACAGTGACTTTGATCAATATCTTCGTTATTTCCTATGATTGTAGGCCATTCATTCGCAAACATGACCCTTTTTAGATAAAACGTTCTAACACATTGTTGGCTAATAGGTAAGGAAAGAGTTACCAAAAAAGTTGCAAGGGTATACAAACTTGGACGCGGTCGAAGTTAGCCCCGGCCCTCTGTTTTTTTTATTCATTAATTTTTTTATTTACAATTTACAATTTTCCATGGGAATATTTATATAAGAAAACATGATTATCAAATAAGCAACGTTATTTTCGGAACTAACCAGTGGGCCATTGCATCGAATGTACAAAATTCCCCACTTACCCTACCCTTGCCTCTCGCGTTCTATCTAAAATCGCAGCATGGCCTCCAGTTCGATTTATTTTTTAGCATAAGCGAGATCATCGGGAACGATACTTGGCCTTGTTTTCTTCCTATATTCTTATACTTGTTATCCTAATATCAAGTGAGTCCATCTTCCATTTGGTGATTCATCCCACTTTTTCTGCCATCTGTTGGTGCATCCGTGGATGGCATTCTGAATGGGCAGCAGACTTGTAGGGCACTCAGCCAGTATGTCCCTGCCAAACCTCTAATATAAGTGCGGCGGGGCGGCGTATAGCATTGCGGATTTTAGGTCCTACATAAGGAGCTGCCTTCTTCTGGAGTTCAGCATGATGCGTGAATTTGCCCTGCAAGTACCTGAAGCATTGGTCGTCGACAGATGTTCCCTGAAGCCTTAACCTGGTATCATTGATTATTCCATGGTATCACAGTGCGCGCTTAGACACAACCGTTTCATCGGTGTCGCAAAAAATATAGATTAATATGTATTTAAGCTATGTCACCGAAAAATGCCATTTCTGTTCTTGAATCTAGTATTTAAATCAACGTATAACTTTCACTCGTTGCAGAGGACGGACGTGTTTTTTTGCGCTTATCAACTTTTATTTTTTTCTCGCGATTAAATACTTTTCAGCATCCGAATTTTATTTTTATTTCGCGAATTCTTTTAATCGCTTTTGTGCTTTTGTTTAAATTAAAATGAAATCAAAACATATAACAATACTTGCATTAGCGGTGTTGTTGTATTGCTTATCTCTTTTGTTTTTGTGTCTTTACCGTTTTAACTAACTCTCCCGCTCTTGCGTACAAATTGTTGTTGCATGTGTTCAATTTGACGCACTCTCCCGCTCTTTCCTATTCTTTTTTGATTTGCGCTCTCGTCTTATGCCTACCCGCGACTCTGTGATACGTGTTTTTTGTTTTTGTGCATTCTTGCTCTTTAAATTCTTTAGTTGTGAAGGCATACTCTGCACATTAACCCTTGTGTCAGAACTGGTCAGTATATTCTTATACACAGATTTTTTACCTCTAGAATTTGTATTTTTTTTTTTTTGAAGTGAAAACTTCTTTAGAATCGTTGGGAGTGATTCAGACTCGATGAAACGAAAAAGCGACACTAAAAAGAGACACATATAGATCTTATAGTATTTAGCCTGCGAGAGAATGAGATGCAAATATATAAAAAGCATTATGACTAAATAGCGGCAATGCGAAAATGAGTTGCGTGCTTAACTACAGAACTCGACGGCAATTTACAAAGTGTCGACGTGGCTCTGTGTTTAGTGTGCTCGCTTGGCGATCGGGCGGTCGGGGCTCGACTCCCAGCTTGGTCGAAGTTTTTCATAATGCTTTTTATTCATAATGCTTTTTATATATTTTTTTGTGATACATCTTTATTTACTTTTTATTTATTTACTTTTTATTTACTTTTTATACCCTTGCAGAGGGTATTGTAAAATTGGTCAGATGTTCGTAACGCACAGAAGGAGGCGTTTACGACCCCATAAAGTATATAAATTCTTGATCAGCATGAGATGCTGAGTTGATATAGCCATGTCCGCAAAATTTTTTCTTCTAGAGCTATATGATATAGTGGTCCGATCCTAAGGATTTTCATACTTTATCTTACCCGGGTAATAAAAAAACCCAAAAAAAGATTTCATCTCGATAGCTCTTAAGACGGCTGAGTAAAACGCATACGCACAGACGGAAGGACAGATGGACATGGCTATATCAACTTAGCTTCTCAGGTCGTAAACGCCTCCTTCTGTGCGTTACGAACATCTGACCAATTTAACAATACCCTCTGCAAGGGTATAAAAAGTAAATAAAAAGGTATCACAAAATATATAATGAATGAATGCACAGCAACTAGAATCACTGTCTGTTCAGCTCTCTAAAGTGGGAGAAATATGTGCATGCGAAACCAGATTGAGCAATGGAAAAACAGTTTTAATTGTGGCAATTTATATTTCATCGAATTAATCAATAAATAGCATCACGAAATTCATTCATGAAAATTTATTAAAGTATACACCAGAAGTATCGCGGATACTTAGAAAAGATTACGATAAAGTTCCAATGATTTTAAGTGGCGATTTTAACGTAAATTTTGCATTGGTTCCTTTAATTGACTTTCTCAATACAACATTCAGTTTAAAAATGTGTAACAATCGCACTGAATCAACAACACGATCAAAAACAACAATTGACGCGGTATTTCAAAGATATGTTGACAACATCGAAACCAAAGCATTTGTATCATATTTTAGCTATCATAAGCCACTCGTATCATTTGTTGAAATTGAAAACATTGAGGATGAATAATAATAAAATGAAGAAAATAAAATATGACCTTTATAGCAATATTATAATGAACCTATAATTATCCCGCTCCTAATGCTGCTTTCGTCTCATTCTCTCTCAGTTTGTTTTACGGAAGGTTTCACTTCTATCGTGTCTAACCGTTAGACGCACATTTTTTTTTTTTGTGTTTCCTTTTGTAATTAAATTAAACTTTTTGATAAAATGGTTGTCTGCTCAAAAAATAATTGCGTAGTTGCCAATAATGCGGTTGACTCCCATGATTATATTCTTTGTTGGTTGTGTGACAAATCGGTTCACGTTAAGTGTGCAGGTTACACAGGCAGAATCAAGAAGTCTATTGCTAAAGGTGGTGGCTTAAAATATGGATGTGATTCTTGCCGGGAGGTCGATAATGAGATGCGATCTTTCATGAGGCGGACTAGAGAGAGTTTTGACACTTTGAGAGCAGGCTTTAATAAACTCCAAGCGGAGTTTACGGCGGTGGAGACTCAGTTCAGAAGTTTATCTCTTATGAATGAGTCTCCGAAACGTAAAAGGACCAGACCCTGGGGTGTTTCTGAAGACTTTTGGCCGAAACATATAATAGTTAAGGAATATACTGTAAAAAAGAAAAATCGGCAACCGATTCGCTTGCCAACAACAACAACTAATACTATTCCTGCCACATCACCATCTGCTGGTGTGTCAAAAAACTAGCTTCGTCCCTTAAACTGGGTTACCACAACGTTAGAGGACTGAAATCTAAACTTCCTAATCTCTATGTAGATAGTCTTTCTTTTGAGCATAACATTCTAGCTTTTACAGAGACGTGGCTAAAACCTGATGCATCGGTTTTTTCCACAGACTTTTCTATAATCACCTGTACTCAGGTTCTGTGCAAACGCATTATGTACACCCATTTTAAAATTGTTTCTATTGTCTGTCGAATCTTCCTCTTTTCCACCTATTTGGAAGGAGTCGTATATCATTCCTCTGCATAAAAATGGCAAAAAGTCCGAAGCCTCTAACTATAGGGCTATCTCAAAATTGTCCGCTATTCCGAAAGCTTTTGAGAAAATTATAACTTCTGAATTGCAACAATTTTGCAGCTCTATTATTTCGACATCCCAACATGGGTTTGTGAAACTTAGGTCTACAACCACTTACCTTTTAGAATTTACATCAATAATTATCAAGGGGTTCAAAAATGCTAAGCAAACTGATGTAATATATACTGACTTTAGCAAAGCCTTTGATTCCGTTAATCATACCCTACTACTTTCTAAGCTGAGCGACATTGGGTTTCCACCCCTTTTTCTTTCTTGGGTTAGAGAATATTTAACAAATAGAAAACAGAGGGTACTTTTTAAATCTTCTTTTTCCGATTATATTCCTGTGACTTCTGGTGTACCTCAAGGTAGTCATCTTGGCCCTCTGCTTTTCACACTATTCATTAACGATCTTCCATCAGTCATTGTTTATTCGCGTGTTTATGTATGCTGACGATGTTAAGCTTTGTCTTACTTATAAAGATACAAATTCATTCAGTCGGATACAAGCTGATCTTAAAAACTTTCAATCCTGGTGCCAGTTTAATCTACTAAATCTTAACACTACCAAATGTAAGGTAATTAATTTTTTTCGTAGCTCTCCTCAACTGGTCGCTTATTTTCTAAACAATATCCCTCTAGAACGTCTAAATAATGTGAATGATTTGGGCGTACTTATGGACCATAAGTTAAATTTTAACACCCATATTTCCACCACGGTCGCAAAAGCCATGAGTGTCCTGGGTTTCATTAAAAGATGGTCAAAAGAATTTGATGACCCCTATACAACTAAAGTTCTTTTTACTTCGCTTGTCCGTCCTATTTTAGAGTATGGATCTTGCATTTGGTCACCTCAATATGAGTCGCACCAGATTAGACTTGAATCCGTTCAAAGGCAGTTAAGCTGGGATAGCAATGTCAATTTGCCTTCGTATTCTAGAAGACTTCTCTTGATTAACCTTCCGTCCCTAACTAACCGTAGAATTATGCTTGGTGTTATTTTTATGCACAAGCTATTATTAGCTCAGACATCCTTTGATACCTTTATCCCTGATTCGTTGTTCTTCTAACTATGCCTTGCATGAACCTTTTAGGGTCCTCTGCTCTGATTACAACCTTCTATTCCCTGTAATCGGCTCAGAGTTTGCTATTAATATGCTTAAAACATCTATCCTATCCCACTTAGTTAATAGATAGCTATAGTATTATTTGTTTGTCTGTTTTTTCTATTGTGTATTTGTCCACGCGATTCGTGCCGTGCGTTATACGGCTGCACCCCTCGGTCGGTCGGGTGGGAGGTGGGCAGTTATCTGCTTGGGCTCGCGCGTAACAGGCTACTGCGCATAGTATCGTCAACGTCCGCTAATTATAATTTTTCTGCTAAAAACTGAAAAATAAATTTAAGCAACAAGTTTACGTAGCGATCAGTTTATTTAGCGTTGTTACAGGTAATTATTACTTAATCGATCCGCTGATCCGCACTGATCCGTGGCTGATCCTCTTTAAAAAAGTTTCTAGCTTTTCTCCTGGTGCCATCACAGACTGACGCCAAGCTCTCAGTTAGTTGTCACACGGTTTCTGTTCGAGGGCTCACATCGCCAGTATTTCCGGGTCGACGGTTACTTTAATACCCTTGCAAAAAGGGTATTTTAATTTTGGTCAGAAGTCTGCAACGCATAGAAGGAAGGATCTCCGACAATATAAAGTATATATATTCTTGATCAGCACGACGAGACGAGTTCAAATAACCATGCCCTTCCGTCTGTCCGTACGTCTGTCTGGATCAGCGCAAACTGCAAATATACTGCAGGGGTTTTATATCTCGGATTCAGTCGGATCGGACCACTATATCACATAGCTCCCATACAAACGGCAAAGTCACGAACAGTGGCTTTTCTTAATTGTTATTTTCTAAGCTATTGTCGTGAAATTTAATATTGGAAAGTTTATTACACTTATAAACCACTATGCCAAACTGAATCAAGATCGGGTGACTATTGTAATGACCAGTTTCCACTTGGTTTGGAGTTTTAGAAATAAACACGTCAGTTCCGTCTGGTGGTAATATTCAGATTGATTTTCATTCCAAAAATAGTCTGTTGCTTAACCTATTGTTACATAGATATTCTTATGCTGCGACTTATGCGACAGCTACAAAGAGAAGGAGAGTGTCAGTATTTTTTTTGCTTTTGCATTTTTGCTTTGAATATATGTATGTGCATCGATGTATATTTATTTGAATATGTTTATTTGTATACATTGATATATTCACATAAACATATCAGACTTATATTTTATTGCGTTCATATTTTATTGTTTATACTTGCAACAAAGTGTTACAAGTTGAGCTCTTTGTGTTGAATGATTTTTGGTATAAATGTACTACACCTCCCCTTTTTAGAAAATAACGTAATATTATGGAGTTATTTGTTAATTACTAGTAATAATAATTAATGATTGATTAATGGTAATGTATGTGTCGCAGGGTCGTTTGGTTCTATCTGCTGGTCTGCCATATTGATTCAGAAACTTTAAGAGTGAAGTGAATTCCAACCGACGCATACAATTGTCCGAACGCCAATCGATGCGCTCTTTCATGAGGCGGACTAGAGAGAGTTTTGACACTTTAAGGGCAGGTTTTAATAAACTCCAAGCGAAGTTTACTGCGGTGGAGACTCAGTTCAGAAGTTTAACTCTTATGAATGAGTCTCCGAAACGTAAAAGGACCAGTCCCTGGGGTGTTTCTGAAGACTTTTGGCCGAAACATATAATAGTTAAGGAATATACTGTAAAAAAGAAAAATCGGCAACCGATTCGCTTGCCAACAACAACAACTAATACTATTCCTGCCACATCACCATCTGCTGGTGTGTCAAAAAACTAGCTTCGTCCCTTAAACTGGGTTACCACAACGTTAGAGGACTGAAATCTAAACTTCCTAATCTCTATGTAGATAGTCTTTCTTTTGAGCATAACATTCTAGCTTTTACAGAGACGTGGCTAAAACCTGATATTGCTGATGCATCGGTTTTTTCCACAAACTTTTCTATAATCACATGTACTCAGGTTCTGTGCAAACGCATTACGTACACCCATTTTAAAATTGTTTCTATTGTCTGTCGAATCTTCCTCTTTTCCACCTATTTGGAAGGAGTCGTATATCATTTGTTGCGGTGCAGGCTTAATTGCCGCCCCGCGCCAGTAGAAAGGCTTACCCAACGCGCCCCTGGTTTTTATTCTCTCTCATTCGAAGAAGAGCAGTTAGAATTTACTTTGTCTTTGCTTGCACTTATGACAGAGCGGCGGCCCGCTATGACGGCGCGCCAGTCACAGAAAATTAGGCAAGCAGGAAAGACGTAAAAAGGAGAGAAAAACACAAATATTTCAGCCAACCGATCTAACCGATCGATATGCCCACAAATTGTGCAACTGAATATAGCGCAATACAACACAAAACCGGCGTTTAATTGTTTGGTTAGAGGGATCGGGGTATATGTTCGACTCGCGAACTTTTTTGGAGCTGTCCCACGTCACGACCTGAACATTTTCTACATCCTGAAATATTTATTTCTTTGGCTCCAGAGATATTAGCAGAGTCTGAATATCTCTGAACCACGTGGATTGGAGTGGAATCTTCCAGAAGCTTCCTTCATGAGAGCGACCGCGGCAGACGATTACATGCCAGCTCGCTGAGAGAGGAAGAGAGAGGGAGATAGTGAACGTGGAATCTTCCAGAAGCTTCCTTCGTGAGAGCGACCGCGGCAAACGATTACATGCCGGCTCGCTGAGAGAGGAAGAGAGAGGGAGATAGTGAACGTGGAATCTTCCAGAAGCTTCCTTCGTGAGAGCGACCGCGGCAGACGATTACATGGGAGATAGTGAACCACGTGCAAACAGGCAAACATAACCTCATTGTTACGCATTATATGCAATGAGCAACAGTGATAGAGTACCAGTTCAACCTAGCGCTAAGAGTCAGGAAGACGGCGCTGAGGCGACTGAGAATGGAGCGGTCTCAAGCGACAGAGAAACTGATACACCAACGATGTCAACGCCATCCAGAGGCGACGGTTTGTCAGTGCAACAAACGATTCTTAATGGAATGTTCGAGAGTCACGCAGGAAACGGTACGGCAATTAAACGGCCCAGTAAAATTGATCTAGCTCCGTGGTCCGTACCTGCGTTGGCGCAATCGACTATTCAAGGAGTGAGTCTACCTTTTCTGGCCAATACAGCTAATCTTCATAACGGATTGTGGACCCAAGGACAAAGTAACGCGGGTGGAATGCAGTATGGACCTGGAATCCAACTGCCGGCTACCGGACACTTGACGTTAAGCCCTGGAGTGCACTCTACGGATTTAGGACACAAGAAAACTTTATTTTCATCGGAACAGATAGCGGCCCGCCAAGTACTGAACAAAGACTTACCCGTGTTTTCCGGTAAGCCAGAAGAGTGGTTGTTGTTTATAAGCCATTACGAACAATCTACTGAAAGATGTGGAATTATTAATGAAGAGAATCTTATTCGGCTCCAAAAGTGCTTAAAAGGAGCGGCTTGGGATGCTGTTCGAGGAAAGCTAATGTGTCCAGAGACGGTGCCGTATGCAATCGGTACGTTACGGATGCTTTATGGAAGACCGGAGATTATTCACTCGAGCCTTCAAAGGAAACTAAGAGAAGAACCAGCGGCACGCTCAAATAATTTGGATTCGGTTATTCAGCTAGCCTTGGCAGTGCAGAACTATTGCGCGACACTGGTCGCAATTGGGCTTAAAGAGTATCTGCACGATCCAGCTTTACTAGGCGAGCTCGTCGAGAAGTTGCCGGGAGACTTGAAACTCGATTGGGGAAGACACCGAATGACTCTAATTGGATGTGTGGCTAACTTGTCTATCTTTGACAATTGGCTGTTTGGCATTGCAATGTGTGCCTCAATGGTTACGCCGTATACCGTTCCAGCTAAGGATGGAGCAAAGAGAACCAAAGAGCGAATTTTTCTGCACAACGAATTGCAAAGTGGATCTAGTCAGGAATCGAAAACACAAGAAGTACGCATCCGGTTGTGCCCCAAATGTGCAGGGAGTCATAACGTAGCAGACTGTCGCCTCTTTCGAGAAATGAGCATAAAGCAGAGAAAGGAGTTCGTGCGGCAAAAGAGGCTCTGCTATTGTTGTTTTGATCAGCACGTGATACGAAATTGCAAAAGTAAAAGAAGTTGTGGTGTCGATGGGTGCAGGCAGATACACCACTCGTTGATCCACGAGACAGCGGACTACAAGGAAAGCAAATCGCAGTGGCAGACGAATGAGGATGATAAACCAGTTCATCCACCAATCTTATTCCATGGAGATATAACAAGCAAGGCTTTATTTAGATATATGCCAATCATGTTATACGGAAGGAAGCGAAATTTAGCGACATATGCCTTACTGGACGAGGGAGCCGCTTGCTCTTTGATTGAAGAAACTCTGGCAGACGAGTTAGGACTAGATGGCCCGGCCGAAGAACTGTGCTTAAAGTGGACCAGTCAAGTCACTCAAACGGAAAGCGCGTCCAAGTATGTGAGTGTCGGAGTGTCGTCGATGTGTCAAGGTGCGACGCAATTTGAACTCAAGAGTTTGCGCACGGTACGTAAGTTAGATTTGCCTACGCAAACAGTTACCGACGAACTGGTAATATCGAGAAAGCATCTACAGTATTTACCAAATTTAAGTTACTGTAACGTAAAAGCAAGCTTAATTATTGGTCTGGATAATTTGAAAGTTTGTGTGCCTTTGGAGATACGGGAGTCCGAAGGAGACGACGTGGTCGCGGCGCGCTGTAGATTGGGCTGGTCTGTGTATGGCCGGCACAGCGACGTTGCTCCAGCGTCCTCACACATATTGCACATATGTGAGTGCAATGAAGCGTGCAGCATGCGCGCT
The DNA here is from genome assembly GCF_018151085.1 of Drosophila tropicalis. Classification (NCBI taxonomy): domain Eukaryota; kingdom Metazoa; phylum Arthropoda; class Insecta; order Diptera; family Drosophilidae; genus Drosophila; species Drosophila tropicalis. The sequence continues at coordinate 915,743 of NW_027173405.1, forward strand.
TTGGATGCGTCAATGAAAGAATACTTTGCTATGGAGTCCTCGGGAACACGTGTGCCAAGTAAGCCATTAAGATCGAAAGACGACGAGCGCGCGTTGCAAATTATGGAGGCGACCACAAGTTATTGCCCGATTGACAAACGTTGGCAAACTGGACTGTTATGGAGGTCCGACAGAGTAGATCTACCGGATTCATACTCGATGGCCATGAGGCGTCTTCAGTGTTTAGAAGCGAAAATGGCAAAGGACATCGATCTTAAAAGCTTTATGTTGGACATTATGCAACGCTATGAAGAAAAGGGATACATCCGGAGATTAACAGAAAGTGAGCTAAATAAGGGTAAAAGTTCATGGTTTCTTCCTATATTTACAGTCACTAACCCAAACAAGAACAAGACGAGGCTGGTCTGGGATGCAGCTGCGAAAGTCAACGGCACGTCATTAAACGACGTCTTGCTAAAGGGCCCGGATATACTGGCATCTCTAGTTGGCGTGTTAATACGTTTTCGGGAGCGACCAGTAGCAGGGGCTGGTGACATAAGTGAGATGTTTCACCAAGTAAGAGTGCGCCCAGAGGACCAGACGGCTCAGAAGTTTCTATGGCGCAATGGAAATTCGGCTAAGGCGGCAGAAACGTACGTGATGCAGGTTATGACATTCGGGGCTTCCTGCTCGCCGGCCTTAGCTAATTACATAAAGAATCGCAACGCAGAGCGGTTCAGAAAAGAATCTCCAAGAGCTGTTGCGGCCATTTGTAGAAACACGTTTGTCGACGACTGGCTCGAGTCGACAAACACCGAAGACGAGATGACGGAGTTGGCCATGGAGGTGCAGAGAATTCACTTGGAGGGTGGATTCAACATGAGGCGCTGGACCTCGAATTCTGCGAGCGTAGTGAGAGCGCTCAAGAACCAAGAAGGAGACGTGCCTAGGGAGGTGGGATTCCTTGAAAAAACGCAAGATAAGGTTTTAGGCATGTGGTGGCTGCCCGTGACAGATCAACTTACGTATGTAGTCAAGCCGGATTTACTTGAAAGAGCATCGAAAGACTATCCGACCAAAAGAACTGTTTTAAGTGTGGTTATGTCAATTTTTGACCCACTTGGATTGCTTGGCTTTTTCACTGTTCGTGCTAAAATTATTTTGCTGAATATCTGGCGAGCAGGAACGGATTGGGATGAGTCTCTTCAGGAAGAGGATCAAGCAGACTGGAAAATTTGGGTGAAGCTGTTACCCAAAATCAACGAAGTGAGGATTTCAAGGTGCATGCCGAAGGTTTGTTGTGCAAGACGAGTACAACTTCACACGTTTGTGGACGCCAGCATCAACGCTTATGCAGCGCTTGTGTACCTGCGAGCAGAAGTGGATGGAATAGTCCACTGTTCCCTGGTAGCGTATAAGACACGAGTGGCCCCCTTGAAGCCAGTCTCAATACCACGGATGGAACTGATGGCTGCTGTTTTAGGTTTACGGCTGGCGAAATTCATCGAACCTGAACTCTCAGTAACAGTATGTCAGCGTATTTTCTGGACGGATTCTAAGGACGTTTTATGCTGGATTAGATCAGATGCCCGCAAATACAATCAATTTGTGGCATTGCGAGTTGGAGAAATTCTGGAAGACTCTGACGTGCTATCTTGGCGATGGGTGCCCACCCAGCATAACGTTGCTGACGATGGCACGAAATGGACAAAGATGCCAGACATGACCGGGAATTCAAGGTGGTTTGTTGGCCAGAGATTCTTGTATGAACAAGAGACACAATGGCCTAGCATGGAGCAGGGCCCGAGCAAGACGAGTGAAAGTATCTTGCACCACGAGGAGAAAGTCAAAGGGAACTCTAGTTTGGCTTGCATCACACCTGATCCGGAACGATTCGGAACGTTGGAAAAGCTACGGGCGGTACAAAAGCGAGTTCTAAACTTTTTGCAAGGCATATGTAAGAGGCCTTGCGGAGAACAACTGATGAACATTTTGGCTATAAACCGCGATGTGGAAACCGATGCAGTTTTTATTCGTGCATGCCAAGAAGAGGAGTTTCCAGAAGAGATCAGATGCCTAAACCAAGGACATGGCATAACAAATAGGAAAAGTAAGCTATTTAAGTGCACTCCTTACCTGGACGAGTTAGGAGTGCTACGTATCAAAGGACGAATCGACAGAATCGAAGGAGTAGATATGGACACTAAGCGACCCATTATACTACCGCAAAAGCATAGAGTAACGTTTCTGATTGTGGAGTACTATCACAGGAAGAATTACCATTTGCACAATGAAATTGTCGTTAACGAGGTACGACAGCGGTACTGGATAACCGGCTTACGCGCTTTAGTGAGAAAAGTCGCGAACGCCTGTGTAGCGTGCCGTATACGAGTGGCCCGACCAGTGCCACCAAAGATGGGCGATTTACCAAAGGAGAGGTAATCGCCGCACACACAACCATTCACTTTTACTGGAGTGGACTGCTTCGGCCCATTTGAAGTCGCAGTGGGCCGCAGGCACGAGAAGAGATGGGGCGTGTTATTCACATGCCTTACGACCCGAGCGGTACACCTAGAAATTGCTACATCACTGTCAACCGACTCATTTCTTTGCGTATTGAAGGCGTTTGTAGCCAGAAGAGGGGTGCCGCGTACCATACTATCGGACAATGGTACAAATTTTAGAGGAGCCAGCCGCGTATTGAAGGAGCACATAGAACGGATATCAAATTCAGCTGTGGAACAGCAGTATCCAACGTTGGAGTTCAAGTTTAACCCTCCCAGTTCACCGCACATGGGCGGCGTTTGGGAGCGACTGGTACGTTCTACTAAATCTATACTTTCAGAAATACTGCCAAGGGCCGGCCTGAAGGAAGAGGTGTTAAGAGGAGCCTTTGCTGACGTAGAGCAAATTTTGAATTCAAGGCCTCTGACGTATGTGCCTTTAGAAAGCGCCGAATCGGAAGCATTAACGCCGAACCATTTTCTAAAAGGCAGTTCTAGTGGCCTACGTGAGAGCGGTTCACTGCAACAGTCTGGGCCGCAACTCGCAAAAGGGTATCGGGTTGCCAGCCAAATTGCCGACCGTTTCTGGAAGAGGTGGCTAAGAGAATATCTACCTACAATCACAAGGCGCACGAAATGGTTCCAACCACAGCTCAAGCCGGTAGCAGTAGGTGACGTGGTGATAATTGTAGACGATGCCGCTAAACGTAATACGTGGCCAAAGGGAAGAGTGATCGACGTTCATCGTGGGAAAAACGGACAGGTGCGAAGCGCAGTCGTTCGCACAGTAGATGGACTTGTGACGCGACCAACAGTGAAGCTGGCCGTACTGAATTTGGAGAGTAATCCACCGCACGAAGACGCTGGTGAATTACGGGGTGGGGAATGTTGCGGTGCAGGCTTAATTGCCGCCCCGCGCCAGTAGAAAGGCTTACCCAACGCCCCCCTGGTTTTTATTCTCTCTCATTCGAAGAAGAACAGTTAGAATTTACTTTGTCTTTGCTTGCACTTATGACAGAGCGGCGGCCCGCTATGACGGCGCGCCAGTCACAGAAAATTAGGCAAGCAGGAAAGACGTGAAAAGGAGAGAAAAACACAAATATTTCAGCCAACCGATCTAACCGATCGATATGCCCACAAATTGTGCAACTGAATATAGCGCAATACAACACAAAACCGGCGTTTAATTGTTTGGTTAGAGGGTTTGGGGTATATGTTCGACTCGCGAACTTTTTTGGAGCTGTCCCACGTCACGACCTGAACATTTTCTACATCATTCCTCTGCATAAAAATGGCAAAAAGTCCGAAGCCTCTAACTATAGGGCTATCTCAAAATTGTCCGCTATTCCGAAAGCTTTTGAGAAAATTATAACTTCTGAATTGCAACATTTTTGCAATATTATTTCGACATCCCAACATGGGTTTGTAAAACGTAGGTCTACAACCACTTACCTTTTAGAATTTACATCAGTAATTATCAAGGGGTTCAAAAATGCTAAACAAACTGATGTAATATATACTGACTTTAGCAAAGCCTTTGATTCCGTTAATCATACCCTATTACTTTCTAAGCTGAGCGACATTGGGTTTCCACCCCTTTTTCTTTCTTGGGTTAGAGAATATTTAACAAATAGAAAACAGAGGGTACTTTTTAAATCTTCTTTTTCCGATTATATTCCTGTGACTTCTGGTGTACCTCAAGGTAGTCATCTTGGCCCTCTGCTTTTCACACTATTCATTAACGATCTTCCATCAGTCATTGTTTATTCGCGTGTTTATGTATGCTGACGATGTCAAGCTTTGTCTTACTTATAAAGATACAAATTCATTCAGTCGGATACAAGCTGATCTTAAAAACTTTCAATCCTGGTGCCAGTTTAATCTACTAAATCTTAACACTACCAAATGTAAGGTAATTAATTTTTTTCGTAACTCTCCTCAACTGGTCGCTTATTTTCTAAACAATATCCCTCTAGAACGTCTAAATAATGTGAATGATTTGGGCGTACTTATGGACCATAAGTTAAATTTTAACACCCATATTTCCACCACGGTCGCAAAAGCCATGAGTGTCCTGGGTTTCATTAAAAGATGGTCAAAAGAATTTGATGACCCCTATACAACTAAAGTTCTTTTTACTTCGCTTGTCCGTCCTATTTTAGAGTATGGATCTTGCATTTGGTCACCTCAATATGAGTCGCACCAGATTAGACTTGAATCCGTTCAAAGGCAGTTAAGCTGGGATAGCAATGTCAATTTGCCTTCGTATTCTAGAAGACTTCTCTTGATTAACCTTCCGTCCCTAACTAACCGTAGAATTATGCTTGGTGTTATTTTTATGCACAAGCTATTATTAGCTCAGACATCCTTTGATACCTTTATCCCTGATTCGTTGTTCTTCTAACTATGCCTTGCATGAACCTTTTAGGGTCCTCTGCTCTGATTACAACCTTCTATTCCCTGTAATCGGCTCAGAGTTTGCTATTAATATGCTTAAAACATCTATCCTATCCCACTTAGTTAATAGATAGCTATAGTATTATTTGTTTGTCTGTTTTTTCTATTGTGTATTTGTCCACGCGATTCGTGCCGTGCGTTATACGGCTGCACCCCTCGGTCGGTCGGGTGGGAGGTGGGCAGTTATCTGCTTGGGCTCGCGCGTAACAGGCTTTGTCCTGGTGTCGTAGGGGCCACTTGAACGTACTGCGCATAGTATCGTCAACGTCCGCTAATTATAATTTTTCTGCTAAAAACTGAAAAATAAATTTAAGCAACAAGTTTACGTAGCGATCAGTTTATTTAGCGTTGTTACAGGTAATTATTACTTAATCGATCCGCTGATCCGCACTGATCCGTGGCTGATCCTCTTTAAAAAAGTTTCTAGCTTTTCTCCTGGTGCCATCACAGACTGACGCCAAGCTCTCAGTTAGTTGTCACACGGTTTCTGTTCGAGGGCTCACATCGCCAGTATTTCCGGGTCGACGGTTACTTTAATACCCTTGCAAAAAGGGTATTTTAATTTTGGTCAGAAGTCTGCAACGCATAGAAGGAAGGATCTCCGACAATATAAAGTATATATATTCTTGATCAGCACGACGAGACGAGTTCAAATAACCATGCCCTTCCGTCTGTCCGTACGTCTGTCTGGATCAGCGCAAACTGCAAATATACTGCAGGGGTTTTATATCTCGGATTCAGTCGGATCGGACCACTATATCATATAGCTCCCATACAAACGGCAAAGTCACGAACAGTGGCTTTTCTTAATTGTTATTTTCTAAGCTATTGTCGTGAAATTTAATATTGGAAAGTTTATTACACTTATAAACGACTATGCCAAACTGAATCAAGATCGGGTGACTATTGTAATGACCAGTTTCCACTTGGTTTGGAGTTTTAGAAATAAACACGTCAGTTCCGTCTGGTGGTAATATTCAGATTGATTTTCATTCCAAAAATATTCTGTTGCTTAACCTATTGTTACATAGATATTCGACGTCTTGCTAAAGGGCCCGGATATACTGGCATCTCTAGTTGGCGTGTTAATACGTTTTCGGGAGCGACCAGTAGCAGTGGCTGGTGACATAAGTGAGATGTTTCACCAAGTAAGAGTGCGCCCAGAGGACCAGACGGCTCAGAAGTTTCTATGGCGCAATGGAAATTCGGCTAAGGCGGCAGAAACGTACGTGATGCAGGTTATGACATTCGGGGCTTCCTGCTCGCCGGCCTTAGCTAATTACATAAAGAATCGCAACGCAGAGCGGTTCAGAAAAGAATCTGCAAGAGCTGTTGCGGCCATTTGTAGAAACACGTTTGTCGACGACTGGCTCGAGTCGACAAACACCGAAGACGAGATGACGGAGTTGGCCATGGAGGTGCAGAGAATTCACTTGGAGGGTGGATTCAACATGAGGCGCTGGACCTCGAATTCTGCGAGCGTAGTGAGAGCGCTCAAGAACCAAGAAGGAGACGTGCCTAGGGAGGTGGGATTCCTTGAAAAAACGCAAGATAAGGTTTTAGGCATGTGGTGGCTGCCCGTGACAGATCAACTTACGTATGTAGTCAAGCCGGATTTACTTGAAAGAGCATCGAAAGACTATCCGACCAAAAGAACTGTTTTAAGTGTGGTTATGTCAATTTTTGACCCACTTGGATTGCTTGGCTTTTTCACTGTTCGTGCTAAAATTATTTTGCTGAATATCTGGCGAGCAGGAACGGATTGGGATGAGTCTCTTCAGGAAGAGGATCAAGCAGACTGGAAAATTTGGGTGAAGCTGTTACCCAAAATCAACGAAGTGAGGATTTCAAGGTGCATGGCGAAGGTTTGTTGTGCAAGACGAGTACAACTTCACACGTTTGTGGACGCCAGCATCAACGCTTATGCAGCGCTTGTGTACCTGCGAGCAGAAGTGGATGGAATAGTCCACTGTTCCCTGGTAGCGTATAAGACACGAGTGGCCCCCTTGAAGCCAGTCTCAATACCACGGATGGAACTGATGGCTGCTGTTTTAGGTTTACGGCTGGCGAAATTCATCGAACCTGAACTCTCAGTAACAGTATGTCAGCGTATTTTCTGGACGGATTCTAAGGACGTTTTATGCTGGATTAGATCAGATGCCCGCAAATACAATCAATTTGTGGCATTGCGAGTTGGAGAAATTCTGGAAGACTCTGACGTGCTATCTTGGCGATGGGTGCCCACCCAGCATTACGTTGCAGACGATGGCACGAAATGGACAAAGATGCCAGACATGACCGGGAATTCAAGGTGGTTTGTTGGCCCGAGATTCTTGTATGAACAAGAGACACAATGGCCTAGCATGGAGCAGGGCCCGAGCAAGACGAGTGAAAGTATCTTGCACCACGAGGAGAAAGTCAAAGGGAACTCGTTCCGGAACGATTCGGAACGTTGGAAAAGCTACGGGCGGTACAAAAGCGAGTTCTAAACTTTTTGCAAGGCATATGTAAGAGGCCTTGCGGAGAACAACTGATGAACATTTTGGCTATAAACCGCGATGTGGAAACCGATGCAGTTTTTATTCGTGCATGCCAAGAAGAGGAGTTTCCAGAAGAGATCAGATGCCTAAACCAAGGACATGGCATAACAAATAGGAAAAGTAAGCTATTTAAGTGCACTCCTTACCTGGACGAGTTAGGAGTGCTACGTATCAAAGGACGAATCGACAGAATCGAAGGAGTAGATATGGACACTAAGCGACCCATTATACTACCGCAAAAGCATAGAGTAACGTTTCTGATTGTGGAGTACTATCACAGGAAGAATTACCATTTGCACAATGAAATTGTCGTTAACGAGGTACGACAGCGGTACTGGATAACCGGCTTACGCGCTTTAGTGAGAAAAGTCGCGAACGCCTGTGTAGCGTGCCGTATACGAGTGGCCCGACCAGTGCCACCAAAGATGGGCGATTTACCAAAGGAGAGGTTATCGCCGCACACACAACCATTCACTTTTACTGGAGTGGACTGCTTCGGCCCATTTGAAGTCGCAGTGGGCCGCAGGCACGAGAAGAGATGGGGCGTGTTATTCACATGCCTTACGACCCGAGCGGTACACCTAGAAATTGCTACATCACTGTCAACCGACTCATTTCTTTGCGTATTGAAGGCGTTTGTAGCCAGAAGAGGGGTGCCGCGTACCATACTATCGGACAATGGTACAAATTTTAGAGGAGCCAGCCGCGTATTGAAGGAGCACATAGAACGGATATCAAATTCAGCTGTGGAACAGCAGTATCCAACGTTGGAGTTCAAGTTTAACCCTCCCAGTTCACCGCACATGGGCGGCGTTTGGGAGCGACTGGTACGTTCTACTAAATCTATACTTTCAGAAATACTGCCAAGGGCCGGCCTGAAGGAAGAGGTGTTAAGAGGAGCCTTTGCTGACGTAGAGCAAATTTTGAATTCAAGGCCTCTGACGTATGTGCCTTTAGAAAGCGCCGAATCGGAAGCATTAACGCCGAACCATTTTCTAAAAGGCAGTTCTAGTGGCCTACGTGAGAGCGGTTCACTGCAACAGTCTGGGCCGCAACTCGCAAAAGGGTATCGGGTTGCCAGCCAAATTGCCGACCGTTTCTGGAAGAGGTCGCTAAGAGAATATCTACCTACAATCACAAGGCGCATGAAATGGTTCCAACCACAGCTCAAGCCGGTAGCAGTAGGTGACGTGGTGATAATTGTAGACGATGCCGCTAAACGTAATACGTGGCCAAAGGGAAGAGTGATCGACGTTCATCGTGGGAAAGACGGACAGGTGCGAAGCGCAGTCGTTCGCACAGTAGATGGACTTGTGACGCGACCAACAGTGAAGCTGGCCGTACTGAATTTGGAGAGTAATCCACCGCACGAAGACGCTGGTGAATTACGGGGTGGGGAATGTTGCGGTGCAGGCTTAATTGCCGCCCCGCGCCAGTAGAAAGGCTTACCCAACGCGCCCCTGGTTTTTATTCTCTCTCATTCGAAGAAGAACAGTTAGAATTTACTTTGTCTTTGCTTGCACTTATGACAGAGCGGCGGCCCGCTATGACGGCGCGCCAGTCACAGAAAATTAGGCAAGCAGGAAAGACGTGAAAAGGAGAGAAAAACACAAATATTTCAGCCAACCGATCTAACCGATCGATATGCCCACAAATTGTGCAACTGAATATAGCGCAATACAACACAAAACCGGCGTTTAATTGTTTGGTTAGAGGGCTCGGGGTATATGTTCGACTCGCGAACTTTTTTGGAGCTGTCCCACGTCACGACCTGAACATTTTCTACATCATTCCTCTGCATAAAAATGGCAAAAAGTCCGAAGCCTCTAACTATAGGGCTATCTCAAAATTGTCCGCTATTCCGAAAGCTTTTGAGAAAATTATAACTTCTGAATTGCAACATTTTTGCAGCTCTATTATTTCGACATCCCAACGTGGGTTTGTAAAACGTAGGTCTACAACCACTTACCTTTTAGAATTTACATCAATAATTATCAAGGGGTTCAAAAATGCTAAACAAACTGATGTAATATATACTGACTTTAGCAAAGCCTTTGATTCTGTTAATCATACCCTATTACTTTCTAAGCTGTGCGACATTGGGTTTCCACCCCTTTTTCTTTCTTGGGTTAGAGAATATTTAACAAATAGAAAACAGAGGGTACTTTTTAAATCTTCTTTTTCCGATTATATTCCTGTGACTTCTGGTGTACCTCAAGGTAGTCATCTTGGCCCTCTGCTTTTCACACTATTCATTAACGATCTTCCATCAGTCATTGTTTATTCGCGTGTTTATGTATGCTGACGATGTCAAGCTTTGTCTTACTTATAAAGATACAAATTCATTCAGTCGGGTACAAGCTGATCTTAAAAACTTTCAATCCTGGTGCCAGTTTAATCTACTAAATCTTAACACTACCAAATGTAAGGTAATTAATTTTTTTCGTAACTCTCCTTAACTGGTCGCTTATTTTCTAAACAATATCCCTCTAGAACGTCTAAATAATATGAATGATTTGGGCGTACTTATGGACCATAAGTTAAATTTTAACACCCATATTTCCACCACGGTCGCAAAGGCCATGAGTGTCCTGGGTTTCATTAAAAGATGGTCAAAAGAATTTGATGACCCCTATACAACTAAAGTTCTTTTTACTTCGCTTGTTCGTCCTATCTTAGAGTATGGATCTTGCATTTGGTCACCTCAATATGAGTCGCACCAGATTAGACTTGAATCCGTTCAAAAGCAGTTCTTGCTATTTGCTCTTCGTGGCTTAAGCTGGGATCGCAATGTCAATTTGCCTTCGTATTCTAGTAGACTTCTCTTGATTAACCTTCCGTCCCTAACTAACCGTAGAATTATGCTTGGTGTTATTTTTATGCACAAGCTATTATTAGCTCAGACATCCTTTGATACCTTTATCCCTTAGTCGTTGTTCTTCTAACTATGCCTTGCATGAACCTTTTAGGGTCCTCTGCTCTGATTACAACCTTCTATTCCCTGTAATCGGCTCAGAGTTTTCTATTAATATGCTTAAAACATCTATCCTATCCCATTTAGTTAATAGATAGCTATAAAATTATTTGTTTGTCTGTTTTTTCTATTGTGTATTTGTCCACGCGATATACGGCTGCACCCCTCGGTCGGTCGGGTGGGAGGTGGGCAGTTATCTGCTTGGGCTCGCGCGTAACAGGCTTTGTCCTGGGGTCGTAGGGGCCACTTGAACGTACTGCGCATAGTATCGTCAGCGTCCGCTAATTATAATTTTTCTGCTAAAAACTGAAAAATAAATTTAAGCAACAAGTTTATGTAGCGATCAATTTATTTAGCGTTGTTACAGGTAATTATTACTTAATCGATCCGCTGATCCGCACTGATCCGTTGCTCATCCTCTTTAAAAAAGTTTCTAGCTTTTCCCCTGGTGCCATCACAGACTGACGCCAAGCTCTCAGCTAGTTGTCACACGGTTTCTGTTCGAGGGCTCACATCGCCAGTATTTCCGGGTCGACGGTTACTTTAATACCCTTGCAAAAAGGGTATTTTAATTTTGGTCAGAAGTCTGCAACGCATAGAAGGAAGGATCTCCGACAATATAAAGTATATATATTCTTGATCAGCACGACGAGACGAGTTCAAATAACCATGCCCTTCCGTCTGTCCGTACGTCTGTCTGGATCAGCGCAAACTGCAAATATACTGCAGGGGTTGTATATCTCGGATTCAGTCGGATCGGACTACTCTATCATATAGCTCCCATACAAACGGCAAAGTCACGAACAGTGGCTTTTCTTAATTGTTATTTTCTAAGCTATTGTCGTGAAATTTAATATTGGAAAGTTTATTACACTTATAAACGACTATGCCAAACTGAATCAAGATCGGGTGACTATTGTAATGACCAGTTTCCACTTGGTTTGGAGTTTTAGAAATAAACACGTCAGTTCCGTCTGGTGGTAATATTCAGATTGATTTTCATTCCAAAAATATTCTGTTGCTTAACCTATTGTTACATAGATATTCTTATTCTGCGACTTATGCGACAGCTACAAAGAGAAGGAGAGTGTCAGTACATACATACATATTATTTGGATATATTCACATAAACATATTCACATAAATATATCACACTTATATTTTATTGCGTTCATATTTTATTGTTTATACTTGCAACAAAGTGTTACAAGTTGAGCTCTTTGTGTTGAATGATTTTTGGTATAAATGTACTACACCTCCCCTTTTTAGAAAATAACGTAATATTATGGAGTTATTTGTTAATTACTGATAATGATAATTAATGATTGATTAATGGTAATGTATGTGTCGCAGGGTCGTTTGGTTCTATCTGCTGGTCTGCCATATTGATTCAGAAACTTTAAGAGTGAAGTGAATTCCAACCGACGCATACAATTGTCCGAACGCAAATCGGACAGAATCAAGAAGTCTATTGCTAAAGGTGGTGGCTTAAAATATGGATGTGATTCTTGCCGGGAGGTCGATAATGAGATGCGCTCTTTCATGAGGCGGACTAGAGATAGTTTTGACACTTTAAGGGCAGGTTTTAATAAACTCCAAGCGAAGTTTACTGCGGTGGAGACTCAGGTCAGAAGTTTATCTCTTATGAATGAGTCTCCGAAACGTAAAAGGACCAGACCCTGGGGTGTTTCTGAAGACTTTTGGCCGAAACATATAATAGTTAAGGAATATACTGTAAAAAAGAAAACTCGGCAACCGATTCGCTTGCCAACAACAACAACTAGTACTATTCCTGCCACATCACCATCTGCTGGTGTGTCAAAAAACTAGCTTCGTCCCTTAAACTGGGTTACCACAACGTTAGAGGACTGAAATCTAAACTTCCTAATCTCTATGTAGATAGTCTTTCTTTTGAGCATAACATTCTAGCTTTTACAGAGACGTGGCTAAAACCTGATATTGCTGATGCATCGGTTTTTTCCACAAACTTTTCTATATTCAGTCTTGAATTCTAATGGAAAATCGTTAGATCTTATTTTTGTATTGGATTCTTCTTATTGTCATGTTTCTAGGATTGAACCATTTGTTCTTCCCGAAGACCTACATTAAATTTAAAAATTGATCCGCCCTTGCTTTCACCATTACTTGGTTCAAATGAGTTACCTCTAACTAGGTGCTTTCGTAAGACTGACTTTGCCAGCCTTAATGAAAACATTACTACTATCGATTGGTCTTTTCTGTACAATTGTAGAGATATGAACTCAGCTGTTCGTTTTTTCTATGATACTCTGAATTCACTCTTTGATATTTGTGTGCCTCTTGGTAGGCTGGAGCGGCTTAACAAACCTCCCTGGTTCTCTCGTGAGTTATCTAATTTGAAAAATGTGAAGACACGATATTATAAGAAGTTTCAAAAAACACGTCGTTTATCAGATTATGCTCTGTCGCTCGTTCAAAATTCATGATGCTTAATACACAGTGCTATAAGAATTATCTTTAGCGGTGTAAGCTTCAGTTTTCTTCTGACCCTTAACAATTTTATAATTTTGTTAATTCTAAACGTAAGACCTCTGTGCACCCATCTTTTTGTCTTCAAAATAAAAAAGCGAGCACTGATGAGGCAATTGCCGATATGTTTGCGAATTTTTTCAAAACAACTTATTTTTCAACGGAATATCGAGCAAGTCCGTATCCTTATCATTTAGAAAAGGCTAATTGTATTTTCAATCCAGTGATTGATGAAAGTTCTCTTCTTAGCGAACTTAAACTAGTTAAACCTAATTATTCTCCGGGGCCAGATGGTCTACCTGGATGTGTACTCAGGTTCTGTGCAAAAGCATTATGTAAACCCATTTTAAAATTGTTTCTATTGTCTGTCGAATCTTCCTCTTTTCCACCTATTTGGAAGGAGTCGTATATCATTCCTCTGCATAAAAATTGCAAAAAGTCCGAAGCCTCTAACTATAGGGCTATCTCAAAATTGTCCGCTATTCCGAAAGCTTTTGAGAAAATTATAACTTCTGAATTGCAACATTTTTGAAGCTCTAATATTTCGCTATCCCAACATGGGTGTGTGAAACGTAGGTCTACAACCACTTACCTTTTAGAATTTACATTAATAATTATCAAGGGGTTCAAAAATGCTAAACAAACTGATGTAATATATACTGACTTTAGCAAAGCCTTTGATTCTGTTAATCATACCCTATTACTTTCTAAGCTGAGCGACATTGGGTTTCCACCCCTTTTTCTTTCTTGGGTTAGAGAATATTTAACAAATAGAAAACAGAGGGTACTTTTTAAATCTTCTTTTTCCGATTATATTCCTGTGACTTCTGGTGTACCTCAAGGTAGTCATCTTGGCCCTCTGCTTTCACACTATTCATTAACGATCTTCCATCAGTCATTGTTTATTCGCGTGTTTATGTATGCTGACGATGTCAAGCTTTGTCTTACTTATAAAGATACACATTCTTTCAGTCGGATACAAGCTGATCTTAAAAACTTTCAATCCTGGTGCCAGTTTAATCTACTAAATCTTAACACTACCAAATGTAAGGTAATTAATTTTTTTCGTAACTCTCCTTAACTGGTCGCTTATTTTCTAAACAATATCCCTCTAGAACGTCTAAATAATATGAATGATTTGGGCGTACTTATGGACCATAAGTTAAATTTTAACACCCATATTTCCACCACGGTCGCAAAGGCCATGAGTGTCCTGGGTTTCATTAAAAGATGGTCAAAAGAATTTGATGACCCCTATACAACTAAAGTTCTTTTTACTTCGCTTGTTCGTCCTATCTTAGAGTATGGATCTTGCATTTGGTCACCTCAATATGAGTCGCACCAGATTAGACTTGAATCCGTTCAAAAGCAGTTCTTGCTATTTGCTCTTCGTGGCTTAAGCTGGGATCGCAATGTCAATTTGCCTTCGTATTCTAGTAGACTTCTCTTGATTAACCTTCCGTCCCTAACTAACCGTAGAATTATGCTTGGTGTTATTTTTATGCACAAGCTATTATTAGCTCAGACATCCTTTGATACCTTTATCCCTTAGTCGTTGTTCTTCTAACTATGCCTTGCATGAACCTTTTAGGGTCCTCTGCTCTGATTACAACCTTCTATTCCCTGTAATCGGCTCAGAGTTTTCTATTAATATGCTTAAAACATCTATCCTATCCCATTTAGTTAATAGATAGCTATAAAATTATTTGTTTGTCTGTTTTTTCTATTGTGTATTTGTCCACGCGATATACGGCTGCACCCCTCGGTCGGTCGGGTGGGAGGTGGGCAGTTATCTGCTTGGGCTCGCGCGTAACAGGCTTTGTCCTGGGGTCGTAGGGGCCACTTGAACGTACTGCGCATAGTATCGTCAGCGTCCGCTAATTATAATTTTTCTGCTAAAAACTGAAAAATAAATTTAAGCAACAAGTTTATGTAGCGATCAATTTATTTAGCGTTGTTACAGGTAATTATTACTTAATCGATCCGCTGATCCGCACTGATCCGTTGCTCATCCTCTTTAAAAAAGTTTCTAGCTTTTCCCCTGGTGCCATCACAGACTGACGCCAAGCTCTCAGCTAGTTGTCACACGGTTTCTGTTCGAGGGCTCACATCGCCAGTATTTCCGGGTCGACGGTTACTTTAATACCCTTGCAAAAAGGGTATTTTAATTTTGGTCAGAAGTCTGCAACGCATAGAAGGAAGGATCTCCGACAATATAAAGTATATATATTCTTGATCAGCACGACGAGACGAGTTCAAATAACCATGCCCTTCCGTCTGTCCGTACGTCTGTCTGGATCAGCGCAAACTGCAAATATACTGCAGGGGTTGTATATCTCGGATTCAGTCGGATCGGACTACTCTATCATATAGCTCCCATACAAACGGCAAAGTCACGAACAGTGGCTTTTCTTAATTGTTATTTTCTAAGCTATTGTCGTGAAATTTAATATTGGAAAGTTTATTACACTTATAAACGACTATGCCAAACTGAATCAAGATCGGGTGACTATTGTAATGACCAGTTTCCACTTGGTTTGGAGTTTTAGAAATAAACACGTCAGTTCCGTCTGGTGGTAATATTCAGATTGATTTTCATTCCAAAAATATTCTGTTGCTTAACCTATTGTTACATAGATATTCTTATTCTGCGACTTATGCGACAGCTACAAAGAGAAGGAGAGTGTCAGTACATACATACATATTATTTGGATATATTCACATAAACATATTCACATAAATATATCACACTTATATTTTATTGCGTTCATATTTTATTGTTTATACTTGCAACAAAGTGTTACAAGTTGAGCTCTTTGTGTTGAATGATTTTTGGTATAAATGTACTACACCTCCCCTTTTTAGAAAATAACGTAATATTATGGAGTTATTTGTTAATTACTGATAATGATAATTAATGATTGATTAATGGTAATGTATGTGTCGCAGGGTCGTTTGGTTCTATCTGCTGGTCTGCCATATTGATTCAGAAACTTTAAGAGTGAAGTGAATTCCAACCGACGCATACAATTGTCCGAACGCAAATCGGACAGAATCAAGAAGTCTATTGCTAAAGGTGGTGGCTTAAAATATGGATGTGATTCTTGCCGGGAGGTCGATAATGAGATGCGCTCTTTCATGAGGCGGACTAGAGATAGTTTTGACACTTTAAGGGCAGGTTTTAATAAACTCCAAGCGAAGTTTACTGCGGTGGAGACTCAGGTCAGAAGTTTATCTCTTATGAATGAGTCTCCGAAACGTAAAAGGACCAGACCCTGGGGTGTTTCTGAAGACTTTTGGCCGAAACATATAATAGTTAAGGAATATACTGTAAAAAAGAAAACTCGGCAACCGATTCGCTTGCCAACAACAACAACTAGTACTATTCCTGCCACATCACCATCTGCTGGTGTGTCAAAAAACTAACTTCGTCCCTTAAACTGGGTTACCACAACGTTAGAGGACTGAAATCTAAACTTCCTAATCTCTATGTAGATAGTCTTTCTTTTGAGCATAACATTCTAGCTTTTACAGAGACGTGGCTAAAACCTGATATTGCTGATGCATCGGTTTTTTCCACAAACTTTTCTATATTCAGTCTTGAATTCTAATGGAAAATCGTTAGATCTTATTTTTGTATTGGATTCTTCTTATTGTCATGTTTCTAGGATTGAACCATTTGTTCTTCCCGAAGACCTACATTAAATTTAAAAATTGATCCGCCCTTGCTTTCACCATTACTTGGTTCAAATGAGTTACCTCTAACTAGGTGCTTTCGTAAGACTGACTTTGCCAGCCTTAATGAAAACATTACTACTATCGATTGGTCTTTTCTGTACAATTGTAGAGATATGAACTCAGCTGTTCGTTTTTTCTATGATACTCTGAATTCACTCTTTGATATTTGTGTGCCTCTTGGTAGGCTGGAGCGGCTTAACAAACCTCCCTGGTTCTCTCGTGAGTTATCTAATTTGAAAAATGTGAAGACACGATATTATAAGAAGTTTCAAAAAACACGTCGTTTATCAGATTATGCTCTGTCGCTCGTTCAAAATTCATGATGCTTAATACACAGTGCTATAAGAATTATCTTTAGCGGTGTAAGCTTCAGTTTTCTTCTGACCCTTAACAATTTTATAATTTTGTTAATTCTAAACGTAAGACCTCTGTGCACCCATCTTTTTGTCTTCAAAATAAAAAAGCGAGCACTGATGAGGCAATTGCCGATATGTTTGCGAATTTTTTCAAAACAACTTATTTTTCAACGGAATATCGAGCAAGTCCGTATCCTTATCATTTAGAAAAGGCTAATTGTATTTTCAATCCAGTGATTGATGAAAGTTCTCTTCTTAGCGAACTTAAACTAGTTAAACCTAATTATTCTCCGGGGCCAGATGGTCTACCTGGATGTGTACTCAGGTTCTGTGCAAAAGCATTATGTAAACCCATTTTAAAATTGTTTCTATTGTCTGTCGAATCTTCCTCTTTTCCACCTATTTGGAAGGAGTCGTATATC
The DNA here is from genome assembly GCF_018151085.1 of Drosophila tropicalis. Taxonomy (NCBI): domain Eukaryota; kingdom Metazoa; phylum Arthropoda; class Insecta; order Diptera; family Drosophilidae; genus Drosophila; species Drosophila tropicalis. The sequence continues at coordinate 933,221 of NW_027173405.1, forward strand.
ATTCCTCTGCATAAAAATTGCAAAAAGTCCGAAGCCTCTAACTATAGGGCTATCTCAAAATTGTCCGCTATTCCGAAAGCTTTTGAGAAAATTATAACTTCTGAATTGCAACATTTTTGAAGCTCTAATATTTCGCTATCCCAACATGGGTGTGTGAAACGTAGGTCTACAACCACTTACCTTTTAGAATTTACATTAATAATTATCAAGGGGTTCAAAAATGCTAAACAAACTGATGTAATATATACTGACTTTAGCAAAGCCTTTGATTCTGTTAATCATACCCTATTACTTTCTAAGCTGAGCGACATTGGGTTTCCACCCCTTTTTCTTTCTTGGGTTAGAGAATATTTAACAAATAGAAAACAGAGGGTACTTTTTAAATCTTCTTTTTCCGATTATATTCCTGTGACTTCTGGTGTACCTCAAGGTAGTCATCTTGGCCCTCTGCTTTCACACTATTCATTAACGATCTTCCATCAGTCATTGTTTATTCGCGTGTTTATGTATGCTGACGATGTCAAGCTTTGTCTTACTTATAAAGATACAAATTCTTTCAGTCGGATACAAGCTGATCTTAAAAACTTTCAATCCTGGTGCCAGTTTAATCTACTAAATCTTAACACTACCAAATGTAAGGTAATTAATTTTTTTCGTAACTCTCCTTAACTGGTCGCTTATTTTCTAAACAATATCCCTCTAGAACGTCTAAATAATATGAATGATTTGGGCGTACTTATGGACCATAAGTTAAATTTTAACACCCATATTTCCACCACGGTCGCAAAGGCCATGAGTGTCCTGGGTTTCATTAAAAGATGGTCAAAAGAATTTGATGACCCCTATACAACTAAAGTTCTTTTTACTTCGCTTGTCCGTCCTATTTTAGAGTATGGATCTTGCATTTGGTCACCTCAATATGAGTCGCACCAGATTAGACTTGAATCCGTTCAAAGGCAGTTCTTGCTATTTGCTCTTCGTGGCTTAAGCTGGGATCGCAATGTCAATTTGCCTTCGTATTCTAGTAGACTTCTCTTGATTAACCTTCCGTCCCTAACTAACCGTAGAATTATGCTTGGTGTTATTTTTATGCACAAGCTATTATTAGCTCAGACATCCTTTGATACCTTTATCCCTGATTCGTTGTTCTTCTAACTATGCCTTGCATGAACCTTTTAAAGTCCTCTGCTCTGATTATAACCTTCTATTCCCTGTAATCGGCTCAGAGTTTTCTATTAATATGCTTAAAACATCTATCCTATCCCATTTAGTTAATAGATAGCTATAAAATTATTTGTTTGTCTGTTTTTTCTATTGTGTATTTGTCAACGCGATTCGTGCCGTGCGTTATACGGCTGCACCCCTCGGTCGGTCGGGTGGGAGGTGGGCAGTTATCTGCTTGGGCTCGCGCGTAACAGGCTTTGTCCTGGTGTCGTAGGGGCCACTTGAACGTACTGCGCATAGTATTGTCAACGTCCGCTAACTATAATTTTTTTGCTAAAAACTGAAAAATAAATTTAAGCAACAAGTTTACGTAGCGATCAGTTTATTTTGCGTTGTTACAGGTAATTATTACTTAATCGATCCGCTGATCCGCACTGATCCGTGGCTGATCCTCTTTAAAAAAGTTTCTAGCTTTTCCCCTGGTGCCATCACAGACTGACGCTAAGCTCTCAGTTAGTTGTCACACGGTTTCTGTTCGAGGGCTCACATCGCCAGTATTTCCGGGTCGACGGTTACTTTAATACCCTTGCAAAAAGGGTATTTTAATTTTGGTCAGAAGTCTGCAACGCATAGAAGGAAGGATCTCCGACAATATAAAGTATATATATTCTTGATCAGCACGACGAGACGAGTTCAAATAACCATGCCCTTCCGTCTGTCCGTACATCTGTCTGGATCAGCGCAAACTGCAAATATACTGCAGGGGTTTTATATCTCGGATTCAGTCGGATCGGACCACTATATCACATAGCTCCCATACAAACGGCAAAGTCACGAACAGTGGCTTTTCTTAATTGTTATTTTCTAAGCTATTGTCGTGAAATTTAATATTGGAAAGTTTATTACACTTATAAACCACTATGCCAAACTGAATCAAGATCGGGTGACTATTGTAATGACCAGTTTCCACTTGGTTTGGAGTTCTAGAAATAAACACGTCAGTTCCGTCTGGTGGTAATATTCAGATTGATTTTCATTCCAAAAATATTCTGTTGCTTAACCTATTGTTACATAGATATTCTTATTCTGCGACTTATGCGACAGCTACAAAGAGAAGGAGAGTGTCAGTACATACATACATATTATTTGGATATATTCACATAAACATATTCACATAAATATATCACACTTATATTTTATTGCGTTCATATTTTATTGTTTATACTTGCAACAAAGTGTTACAAGTTGAGCTCTTTGTGTTGAATGATTTTTGGTATAAATGTACTACACCTCCCCTTTTTAGAAAATAACGTAATATTATGGAGTTATTTGTTAATTACTGATAATGATAATTAATGATTGATTAATGGTAATGTATGTGTCGCAGGGTCGTTTGGTTCCATCGGCTGGTCTGCCATATTGATTCAGAAACTTTAAGAGTGAAGTGAATTCCAACCGACGCATACAATTGTCCGAACGCAAATCGGTTCACGTTAAGTGTGCAGGTTACACAGGCGGAATCAACAAGTCTATTGCTAAAGGTGGTGGCTTAAAATATGGATTCGATTCTTGCCGGGAGGTCGATAATGAGATGCGCTCTTTCATGAGGCGGACTAGAGATAGTTTTGACACTTTAAGGGCAGGTTTTAATAAACTCCAAGCGAAGTTTACTGCGGTGGAGACTCAGGTCAGAAGTTTATCTCTTATGAATGAGTCTCCGAAACGTAAAAGGACCAGACCCTGGGGTGTTTCTGAAGACTTTTGGCCGAAACATATAATAGTTAAGGAATATACTGTAAAAAAGAAAACTCGGCAACCGATTCGCTTGCCAACAACAACAACTAGTACTATTCCTGCCACATCACCATCTGCTGGTGTGCCAAAAAACTAGCTTCGTCCCTTAAACTGGGTTACCAGAACGTTAGAGGACTGAAATCTAAACTTCCTAATCTCTATGTAGATAGTCTTTCTTTTGAGCATAACATTCTAGCTTTTACAGAGACGTGGCTAAAACCTGATACTGCTGATGCATCGGTTTTTTCCACAAACTTTTCTATATTCAGTCTGGAATTCTAATGGAAAATCGTTAGATCTTATTTTGGTATTGGATTCTTCTTATTGTGATGTTTCTAGGATTGAACCATTTGTTCTCCCCGAAGACCTACATTAAATTTAAAAATTGATCTGCCCTTGCTTTCACCATTACTTGGTTCAAATGAGTTACCTCTAACTAGGTGCTTTCGTAAGACTGACTTTGCCAGCCTTAATGAAAACATTACTACTATCGATTGGTCTTTTCTGTACAATTGTAGAGATATGAACTCAGCTGTTCGTTTTTTCTATGATACTCTGAATTCACTCTTTGATATTTGTGTGCCTCTTGGTAGGCTGGAGCGGCTTAACAAACCTCCCTGGTTCTCTCGTGAGTTATCTAATTTGAAAAATGTGAAGACACGATATTATAAGAAGTTTCAAAAAACACGTCGTTTATCAGATTATGCTCTGTCGCTCGTTCAAAATTCATGATGCTTAATACACAGTGCTATAAGAATTATCTTTAGCGGTGTAAGTTTCAGTTTTATTCTGACCCTTAACAATTTTATAATTTTGTTAATTCTAAACGTAAGACCTCTGTGCACCCATCTTTTTTGTCTTCAAAATAAAAAAGCGAGCACTGATGAGGCAATTGCCGATATGTTTGCGAATTTATTCAAAACAACTTATTTTTCAACAGAATATCGAGCAAGTCCGTATCCTTATCATTTAGAAAAGGCTAATTGCATTTTCAATCCAGTGATTGATGAAAGTTCTCTTCTTAGCGAACTTAAACTAGTTAAACCTAATTATTCTCCGGGGCCAGATAGTCTACCTGGATGTGTACTCAGGTTCTGTGCAAACGCATTATGTAAACCCATTTTAAAATTGTTTCTATTGTCTGTCGAATCTTCCTCTTTTCCACCTATTTGGAAGGAGTCGTATATCATTCCGAAGCCTCTAAATAGCGGACGTTAACGATACTATGCGCAGTACGTTCAAGTGGCCCCTACGACACCAGGACAAAGCCTGTTACGCGCGAGCCCAAGCAGATAACTGCCCACCTCCCACCCGACCGACCGAGGGGTGCAGCCGTATAACGCACGGCACGAATCGCGTGGACAAATACACAATAGAAAAAACAGACAAACAAATAATACTATAGCTATCTATTAACTAAATGGGATAGGATAGATGTTTTAAGCATATTAATAGAAAACTCTGAGCTGATTACAGGGAATAGAAGGTTGTAATCAGAGCAGAGGACCCTAAAAGGTTCATGCATAGCATAGTTAGAAGAACAACGACTAAGGGATAAAGGTATCAAAGGATGTCTACTCCGTCTACATGGTACCGACAGATTCACCTGAGCTAATAACTCAGGCGAGTCGATATCACCAATTAGGAGCTTGTGCATAAAAATGACACCAAGCATAATTCTACGGTTAGTTAGGGACGGAAGGTTAATCAAGAGAAGTCTACTAGAATACGAAGGCAAATTGACATTGCGATCCCAGCTTAAGCCACGAAGAGCAAATAGCAAAAACTGCTTTTGAACGGATTCAAGTCTAATCTGGTGCGACTCATATTGAGGTGACCAAATGCAAGATCCATACTCTAAAATAGGACGGACAAGCGAAGTAAAAAGAACTTTAGTTGTATAGGGGTCATCAAATTCTTTTGACCATCTTTTAATGAAACCCAGGACACTCATGGCCTTTGCGACCGTGGTGGAAATGTGGGTGTTAAAATTTAACTTATGGTCCATAAGTACGCCCAAATCATTTATATTATTTAAACGTTCTAAAGGGCTATTGTTTAGAAAATAAGTGACCAGTTGGGGAGAGTTACGGAAAAAAGTCATTACCTTACATTTGGTAGTGTTAAGATTTAGTAGATTAAACTGGCACCAGGATTGAAAGTTTTTAAGATCAGCTTGTAGCCGACTAAATGAATCTGTATCTTTATGAGTAAGACAAATCTTGACATCGTCAGCATACATAAGCACACGCGAATGAACAATGACTGATGGAAGATCGTTAATGAATAGTGTGAAGAGCAGAGGGCCAAGATGACTACCTTGAGGTACACCAGAAGTCACAGGAATGGAAGCGGAAAAGAAGACTTAAAAAGTACCTTCTGTTTTCTATTTGTTAAATATTCACGAACCCAAGAAAGGAAAAGGGGTGGAAACCCAATGTCGCTCAGCTTAGAAAGTAATAGGGTATGATTAACGGAATCATAGGCTTTGCTAAAGTCAGTATATATTACATCAGTTTGTTTACCATTTTTAAACCCCTTGATAATTACTGATGTAAATTCTAAAAGGTTAGTGGTTGTAGATCTACGTTTCACAAACCCATGTTGGGATGGCGAAATAATAGAGCTGCAAAAATGTTGCAATTGAGAAGTTATAATTTTCTCAAAAGCTTTCGGAATAGCGGACAATTTTGAGATACCCCTATAGTTAGAGGCTTCGGACTTTTTGCCATTTTTATGCAGAGGAATGATATACGACTCCTTCCAAATAAATGGAAAAGAGGAAGATTCGACAGACAATAGAAACAATTTTAAAATGGGTTTACATAATGCGTTTGCACAGAACCTGAGTACGCATCCAGGAAGACCATCTGGCCCCGGAGAATAAACAGGTTTAACTAATTTAAGTTCGCTAAGAATAGAACTTTCATCAATCACTGGATTGAAAATGCAATTAGCCTTTTTTAAATGATAAGGATACGGACTTGCTCGATATTCCGTTGAAAAATAAGTTGTTTTGAAAAAATTCGCAAACATATCGGCAATTGCCTGATCAGTGCTTGCTTTTTTATTTTGAAAAGACAAAAAAGATGGGTGCACAGAGGTCTTACGTTTAGAATTAACAAAGTTATAAAATTGTTTAGGGTCAGAAGAAAACTGAAGCTTACACCGCTGAAGATAATTCTTATAGCATTGTGTATTAAGCATCATGAATTTTGAACGAGCGACTGTATACAGAGCATAATCTGATGAACGACGTGTTTTTTGAAACTTCTTATAATATCGTGTCTTCACATTTTTCAAATTGGATAACTCACGAGAGAACCAGGGAGGTTTGTTAAGCCGCTCCAGCCTACCAAGAGGCACACAAATATCAAAGAGTGAATTCAGAGTATCATAGAAAAAACGAACAGCTGAGTTCATATCTCTACAATTGTACAGATAAGACCAATCGGTAGTAGCAATGTTTTCATTAAGGCTGGCAAAGTCAGTCTTACGAAAGCACCTAGTTAGAGGTAACTCATTTAAACCAAGTAATGGTGAAAGCAAGGGCAAATCAATTTTTAAATTTAATGTAGGATGAAATTTGTCTTCTGGAAGAACAAATGGTTCGATCCTAGAAACCTCACAATAAGAAGAATCCAATACAAAAATAAGATCTAACGATTTTCTATTAGAATTTAAGACGGGATTGACTTGGGATAAAGATAAGCCTAGAAGGCCATCAATAAAGTCATGTGACAAAGAGGGCAGCAACGTGGTAGATTCATCTGTTAGTGACCATGCTAAAGCGGGTAAATTAAAATCACCTACAACTATGAGCAAGTCTTGACTGGAAACTAAAGAGGAGACAAACTGAATTGCCTCTAAATGATTTAAATATACCACCATGTCTGACAATGGTGGAATATAGGAACAAGTAATGAAATCATTAAAAGATTTAAAATTTACTTTAACACCGACAAACTCAATCTCCTGGGTACTAGAAAATTGAATCATTTCAGATGATAAAGCAGCATCAACAGCTATCAGAACGCCACCACCTATACGAGAAATCCGGTCACGTCTGAATATAGAAAAGTTTGTGGAAAAAACCGATGCATCAGCAATATCAGGTTTTAGCCACGTCTCTGTAAAAGCTAGAATGTTATGTTCAAAAGAAAGACTATCTACATAGAGATTAGAAAGTTTAGATTTCAGCCCTCTAACGTTCTGGTAACCCAGGTTAAGGGACGAAGCTAGTTTTTTGACACACCAGCAGATGCTGATGTGGCAGGAATGGTATTAGTTGTTGTTGTTGGCAAGCGAATCGGTTTCCGATTTTCTTTTTCACAGTATATTCCTTAACTAGTATATGTTTTGGCCAAAAATCTTCTCGACATATAGTGTCGAAGATATTGGCAGAAACACTAATTTTAAAGGACGAAATGTCCCGAGAGTAAGAAAATTTAAACTTCTCCACCGCAATATTCGAGACGTTAACTTTCTTCCGAATATAGGCTATTACATCATCAGATGTGACAATAGGGTCTAGCCTAGAAACAAATATATGTTTCTTTGGTGGTATGCCAACGAGAGGCCGCGGTCCCGAAGCGTCAGCCGCAGCAGTAACGTTGGACAAGTCACCCACTGCAGCAGTCAACTTGTTTACGGGGCCCTCGATACTTTTAGAACTATCGGCAATTTTCATTGGAATGGGTAATTGCTCGGACACATCGGACACTACAATAGGCATAGTTTTTAAGAGATCATTCCCAGGTGATACTGGTAATTCCTTACTAATAGCATTCACAACCGGGCTCTTAAACGAAATCAATTGCTGTACATTAGGAGTGGACGGTGCATGAGACCGGTCGGGGACGATAAGAGACGCTGGCGGGTCTACAGATGCAGAAACACCCCAAGGACTGGTCCTTTTACGTTTCGGAGACTCATTCATAAGCGATAAACTTCTGAACTGAGTCTCCACCGCAGTAAACTCCGCTTGGAGTTTATTAAAACCTGCCCTTAAAGTGTCAAAACTATCTCTAGTCCGCCTCATGAAAGAGCGCATCTCATTCTCGACCTCTCGGCAAGCATCACATCCATATTTTAAGCCACCACCTTTAGCAATAGACTCCTTGATTCTGCCTGTGTAACCTGCACACTTAACGTGAACCGCATTGTCACACAACCAACACAGAATATAATCATGGGAGTCAACCGCATTAGTGGCAACTATTCAATTATTTTTTGAGCAGACAACCATTTTATCAAAAAGTTTAATTTAATTAAAAAAAGGAAAAACAAAAAATAAAAAACAAAAATTCTAAGGGTTAACTATAGGGCTATCTCAAAATTGTCCGCTATTCCGAAAGCTTTTGAGAAAATTATAACTTCTGAATTGCAACATTTTTGCAGCTCTATTATTTTGCCATCCCAACATGGGTTTGTGAAACGTAGGTCTACAACCACTTACCTTTTAGAATTTACATCAATTATTATCAAGGGGTTCAAAAATGCTAAACAAACTGATGTAATATATACTGACTTTAGCAAAGCCTTTGATTCCGTTAATCATACCCTATTACTTTCTAAGCTGAGCGACATTGGGTTTCCACCCCTTTTTCTTTCTTGGGTTAGAGAATATTTAACAAATAGAAAACAGAGGGTACTTTTTAAATCTTCTTTTTCCGATTCCATTCCTGTGACTTCTGGTGTACCTCAAGGTAGTCATCTTGGCCCTCTGCTTTTCACACTATTCATTAACGATCTTCCATCAGTCATTGTTCATTCGCGTGTTTATGTATGCTGACGATGTCAAGCTTTGTCTTACTTATAAAGATACAAATTCATTTAGTCGGATACAAGCTGATCTTAAAAACTTTCAATCCTGGTGCCAGTTTAATCTACTAAATCTTAACACTACCAAATGTAAGGTAATTAATTTTTTTCGTAACTCTCCTCAACTGGTCGCTTATTTTCGAAACAATAGTCTTTTAGAACGTCTAAATTATATGAATGATTTGGGCGTACTTATGGACCATAAGTTAAATTTTAACACCCATATTTCCACCACGGTCGCAAAGGCCATGAGTCTTCTGGGTTTCATTAAAAGATGGTCAAAAGAATTTGATGACCCCTATACAACTAAAGTTCTTTTTACTTCGCTTGTTCGTCCTATCTTAGAGTATGGATCTTGCATTTGGTCACCTCAATATGAGTCGCACCAGATTAGACTTGAATCCGTTCAAAAGCAGTTCTTGCTATTTGCTCTTCGTGGCTTAAGCTGGGATCGCAATGTCAATTTGCCTTCGTATTCTAGTAGACTTCTCTTGATTAACCTTCCGTCCCTAACTAACCGTAGAATTATGCTTGGTGTTATTTTTATGCACAAGCTATTATTAGCTCAGACATCCTTTGATACCTTTATCCCTTAGTCGTTGTTCTTCTAACTATGCCTTGCATGAACCTTTTAGGGTCCTCTGCTCTGATTACAACCTTCTATTCCCTGTAATCGGCTCAGAGTTTTCTATTAATATGCTTAAAACATATATCCTATCCCATTTAGTTAATAGATAGCTATAAAATTATTTGTTTGTCTGTTTTTTCTATTGTGTATTTGTCCACGCGATTCGTGCCGTGCGTTATACTGCTGCACCCCTCGGTCGGTCGGGTGGGAGGTGGGCAGTTATCTGCTTGGGCTCGCGCGTAACAGGCTTTGTCCTGGTGTCGTAGGGGCCACTTGAACGTACTGCGCATAGTATTGTCAACGTCCGCTAACTATAATTTTTTTGCTAAAAACTGAAAAATAAATTTAAGCAACAAGTTTACGTAGCGATCAGTTTATTTTGCGTTGTTACAGGTAATTATTACTTAATCGATCCGCTGATCCGCACTGATCCGTGGCTGATCCTCTTTAAAAAAGTTTCTAGCTTTTCCCCTGGTGCCATCACAGACTGACGCCAAGCTCTCAGCTAGTTGTCACACGGTTTCTGTTCGAGGGCTCACATCGCCAGTATTTCCGGGTCGACGGTTACTATAATACCCTTGCAAAAAGGGTATTTTAATTTTGGTCAGAAGTCTGCAACGCATAGAAGGAAGGATCTCCGACAATATAAAGTATATATATTCTTGATCAGCACGACGAGACGAGTTCAAATAACCATGCCCTTCCGTCTGTCCGTACGTCTGTCTGGATCAGCGCAAACTGCAAATATACTGCAGGGGTTGTATATCTCGGATTCAGTCGGATCGGACTACTCTATCATATAGCTCCCATACAAACGGCAAAGTCACGAACAGTGGCTTTTCTTAATTGTTATTTTCTAAGCTATTGTCGTGAAATTTAATATTGGAAAGTTTATTACACTTATAAACGACTATGCCAAACTGAATCAAGATCGTAGATATTCTTATGCTGCGACTTATGCGACAGCTACAAAGAGAAGGAGAGTGTCAGTATTTTTTTTGCTTTTGCATTTTTGCTTTGAATATATGTATGTGCATCGATGTATATTTATTTGAATATGTTTATTTGTATACATTGATATATTCACATAAACATATCAGACTTATATTTTATTGCGTTCATATTTTATTGTTTATACTTGCAACAAAGTGTTACAAGTTGAGCTCTTTGTGTTGAATGATTTTTGGTATAAATGTACTACACCTCCCCTTTTTAGAAAATAACGTAATATTATGCAGTTTTTTGTTAATTACTGATAATGATAATTAATGATTGATTAATGGTAATGTATGTGTCGCAGGGTCGTTTGGTTTTATCTGCTAGTCTGCCATATTGATTCAGAATCTTTAAGAGTGAAGTGAATTCCAACCGACGCATACAATTGTCCGAACGCAACTGACTCGCATTCGATCTACTTCTTTTTAGACGCCAAGCTGGACTACACTTTTTTTTTTTAACCAAACAAGTTTGTGTACTTCATTTTACACACAACTAACTTATCATTTGTGTAATTCCTTCTACACATATAAACTTATCATTTGTGTAATTCCTTCTACACATACGACCCCCGCCATAACATGTCTCTTCTGCTATGGTGCGGTCGTTCATTTATCGTGTTGGGCAACAGATGCAACTTCCATTGTGCTGTCTCTATCTTTACATAACTCATCGAGTATCTGATTATTTGGTATTGCTTTAAAACATTCATGAGAATACTTATACTTTCGATTACATGTTAAAGATTTTAGTAAATATCTGTCTCCATCCAATGCTTCAATTATCTTAAGTGGCCCTTTAAATTTAGGGTCAAGTTTAGTTTCATGACGTTCTTTGTTTTTGAGCAAAACGTGATCACCCACATTGAAATTTACTATTTTAGCTTTATTTTTATCAAACCTATTTTTGTCGTATTGTGCTTGAGTTTCCATGTTTTTTTTAGCCTCCTTTTTCAAATTTTCTTAATCGGCAACAAGCCAAAAGGTCGAGCTTCCTTGACAATCAATACTTCTAAAGGGCTAATCTTAGTCACACGATTAATCGTGCAATTCATTGCTAGCTGCACTTCAGTCAACGCATCCTGCCATGATCTTTGACTGGTTTCGACAGCAGTCAGCTTACCTGACCGTTTGCTCTGCTGGCACCCGTAGCAATTAAATGTAGATTAATTTTTTGAGATAAGCAAAATTCGCCAAAAATTTTTACTTGCGAAACTACGTCCTTGATCTGCTATAATTCGAGTGGGTAAACCAAATAAAGATACGGCTGATTTTACAGCCTTAATGCAGCTTTCAGAATCTATATTTAGTGTGTGATAAAAATAAACAAACTTGGTAAAAGCATCTATAAGAACGATGACATATTCCTTCAAATCATTTTTACCACTCATTTTTCCTATAATATCAATATGTATCGTATGCCAGGGTATTTCAATTTCTTGCACTTTTCCCACAAGTGGCTTAGATACTTTACATGTGATGCAGTTTTCTACAAACCTACGCACATATTTGGACATATTTTCGAAAAAGTAATAACCATAGACCTTGTCGAGCGTCTTTTCCCAACCCAGATGCATTATAGCTTTATGGACGTGATTAATGACGGCCCATCAAAAAGCTCTTGGTATTACCGGGTAACATTTGGTCTTACTATTTTGCTGCATTTTCCTATGTAGTATTCCTTTATAGGTTTTGTCCATATTTCTTGGTGTCTCATTACTTTTTAACTTTAAAATTACTTCTTGTATCTCGGAATCTCGCTGTTGTTCCGAAACCAACCAGTTGTCAGATACCTCCGTCAAATTGATTCGTAATTCAGGTATTTTATTCAGACTTTTATGTTGTTCAAGCATTGGATTCCGAGAGAGAAAGTCAACATGCGCCATTCGCTCGCCTTTTCTATATTCTATTTCGAGATCAAATGCCTGTAAAAACGCCCACCATCTATGCACCCTTGGTGTTAAATCTAGCTTTGTGCGGCTGGCCTTTAATGAATTACAGTCAGTATAAACTGTAAATTTACGTCCTTGCAAATAATGTCGGAAGTGTTTAATAGCATTTACTACTGCTAACGTCTCCAGTTCGTATGAATGGTATTTAGATTCGGCGGGAGACGTACACTTACTGTAATACTCTACCACATGAGGTTTATTGTCAATTTTTGTGTAACAGGATCGCTCCATACCCAATACAACTTGCGTCTGTATGTAGCTCTATTGGTTATTGCGGATCGAATATGATTAAATCTGGCGTCTGAGGCAATATAGTTATTATTTTTCTTCGTATCTGTTCATGCACTGGTAACCAAACAAAGTCAGTGTTTTTCTTAGAGGTGAGAAGATACAGAGGTTTAAGTGTTTGGGAGAAATTTAACACAAATTGCCGAAAATAAGAAGCTAAACCAATAAATTGTCTTAGCTGTGAAACATATTGAGGTGGTGGTAATCCATTTAAAGCTTGAATTTTTCGTGAATTTGGCCTGATTTCTCCATTGCTTAATTCAAATCCAAGATACTCTATTCTAAATGTTATTAAATGAAAATCCAGCCTTACTTAATGTCTCCAATACTGTCCGCAATCTAACTAGCGCATCTTCTTTGGCTTCTGCTATTATGAGAACATCATCAATATACACGATTGCGTAAGTGTAAGCTAAAGCTCCTAAGGCCTTCATTATCGCCCTCCGCACACGGATGGTGCGTTATTCGAAACGAACGGCATTGTCAAGAACTCGTATTGATTTTATATCGTCACAAATGCAGTTCGTTCGATTTAGTCCTCGTGAACTGGAATTTGATAGAAGCCACTTGCCATATCAATGCACGAAAAATATTTAACACCACGAAGTCTGGCAATTTGGTCTGAGATGAGGAGCAACGGGTATTTGTCAGCAACTGTATTGTCGTTTAGCATGCGATAGTCTACACACAGTCGATCGGTGCCATTTTTCTTCTTAACTAGCATCATGGGACTAGCGAAAGGTAAACAGCTTGGGCGAATAACTTGAGCCTTTAATAATTTGTCAACTTTACCCCGCACTTTGTTTTTCTCTTCTTCACTAAGCCTATATGGCCGCCGTTGTACTGTCTTTTGCTGATCTATTAGTCTAATTTCCAAATGCCCTGTGGTGACCCTAGGCTTTGGTATTCCATCAATGAACCAATCTGAATAATCTTTTAAAATATTTATCAAGGCTGCCTTATCAAGATCATCAAGTTCACTATTCGATTCCATGACATTTTCATAATTGGAAATTATTCACGCTTCTACTCTTTTGGTCTTGTAAAGTTGAAATTTGTCAGCGTCCATAGTTACGCCAAAGCCCTGACTAAAAATTTCACGACCAATTAGTACGTCATGTTTCGAATACTTGTCTATAATAACATGTAACAAAATCTCAAAATAACATTGATCAATACTTATATTACATAATAGTTGTTGAGTGCTACATATTGAATCGTTGCTTATACCGTTTAACTTTACAATGTTATTAATTCTTTTACCACTAAACTTATCGGCGACGCTTTCCTTAACCAAGGAGCATTCAGCTCCAGAGTCGAAACAAAATGGAACGGACTCACCGATTTAACTGCTTATTGTTCCTGATGGCGGAGCTGCAGTACAGATGTCTACACGTTTCTCAATTACTCGGTCGTTTCCTCGTCATCGTCCTTTTGGACATGCGGATGCGAAGTGTTCAAGCTAGTCGCATTTGAAACATTTGACAGTTAACCGATCTTTTGATCCTTGCGTTAAACTTCCATAGTGACTTTTTCCATGAATTGGTGTCCTCTGCCGAGCACGACATTCAGCATATTTATGCCCAGACTTTCCACAATAGTTGCATTTCACTTGAGAGAGATACTTAGGCTTTTTACGCTCCGGGCCTGTTGTAGATGCGTAGTCATCAAGGTTCCGCTCCTTAAAAGTGTGCGCTTGTAGTTGTTGTTGCATTTCATTTCGGGTTTTAATATTGTTTGTAAAAACCCAGCGCGACAATTTGTCATCAATTTGTGCCATGTGGGCCAGAGCTAGTGAAACCGCGATTTCCTCCAGATGATAGGATTTAAATTTTGACATTATTAAGGTGACAATTCGGCTGCCATATTCGGTGTAGCTTTTTCCAGACTTTGGTCGCCCGCTCAAAATTTTTATCAGTATAGCCGCAAACGTTTCTATGCCAACAAAGCGTTGCACGAAGAGTTCTTTGAATTGTGGCCATGTAATGCCAGCAAAGCATATTTGGGACAGCCATTGTGATGCGCTTCCCTCTAGCGCCTTACTCAAAGTTATCATCAGGATGCTTCCTTCGGGCATTTTATCAGCAACTATGAGATCTACTGTCAAACACAAAGCTGTGGCATCTGCTCCAGCTCCCTCAGGGTTAAATTTTGGCAGAGTTACATGTTTTCCCTTTTCATCAGTTGCCGGAGCTCTTGGTGTCTGCATATTTTTAATGATCTCCATAAGGTTGTTGTTTTGCACTTGTAAAGCTGCCAAGTATGCATCGGTGGTATTTGTAGGCAAAGCAGATCCCACTTCTGATGTCGAAGGGTCGTTTGGTTCTATCTGCTGGTCTGCCATATTGATTCAGAAACTTTAAGAGTGAAGTGAATTACAACGCCGTCGCCTCACTCGTACGGTACCTAGGCGCCAGCAACATTCTTCGCTATGGTCAAATTCTAAGAAGCACTTCCCAATATCCCAAACTCATTGCACAGCTTGCTCTGGCTAGCACAGTGGTCAAACTATGTTCATAATGTGACAGACACGTACAGTGTCCAAAGTACGTCCATTATGCGACATATATATGTACGTATATTAGAAAAATTGTTTTATTTGTGTCAGACAACTTTTCTTAATCATTTTTTTCTTTATTGTATGTATGTACATACATATATAGTTTTAATTAGATGAAGTAGTTATAATGGTGTAATCCATAAAAAATTTTATACTTTTCCATTTTTTTTTTAAAATTATTTTTGCAGATTTTTAATCTTATCCTTATGTACTGTTTGTATCTTATTTTTATTTTTCCTAATTTTTATGTTGTTATTTTTAGATATTTCTACAATTTCGAATGGTCCTAAATAGGCTGAATCAAGACCAACTTCGTTTTTTTAAGAAAACTTTATCTACTATTTCTATTTTAAAATCTGCTGACTTATTATCATAAAAGTCTTTCTGGTTGTCTTTATGTTTTTTTAACATTATTCTAGCTCTATTGTATGCTAGTTTTAATCAAAACTTAACTTCTTTAGCATAATCATCTACGTTATATAATGGTTCTATCCTATTTATGCTATTTGTTGGAGGAGAACTCCTGAATTTAAAGTTATTAATTTAATTATTCTGAAATATTAACCAAGCTCAAAGAGAGTTCAATCTAGCTTTACTGTTGGCTCTCTTCTTGCGTTTTCCTTTACTTTTGACTTTGAATTACACTCTCTCGTAGCATATAAGAATTTAAGAATCTACTGTACCAAGAGAACTCGAATGCGACGGACGCAAATAAATGTAAAACTACATAACGTCGTCTAGTCTGTTTCGGGAAGATAGTGGCAAGGGAAGTTTTGAAGCAACGAATCCAAACGAGTAGCAGTTTATTATATGGCCGAGAAATTGGCCAACATTTTGGCGACCGTGACAGGATCAGAAACTTGCTGTTAAATAAATTTTGGTTCAATTGCAACTAAGTTGGACTCGTCGTTTCATAATTTCTTAAGCTACCACAAGTTTCCGAAAAGGGATTGTAAGGGGCAATCAATCATCAAACACCAGTTGAGACATCTAGGAAGAAAAGTCGACATCATTAATGCATATGATGCCACGTTAAACTCTCCACATACTGCAGTAAAGTCATTGGAATAAAACAAATATTCAATCAAATAATTACTGTACTCGCACATGTACAATAATAGAAAACCGAACAGTTATATTTTCGTCGTTTGTCATTCCACTCTTTACATATCCAAACACACAAGCGTGAGTGTCTGCGCCAACTGTATTAAGTAATTAAAAAACAGTTAACTTTGCGAACATACATATATAACTATTCAACATTCGCGTTGGTTCTGCTACTTGGAGGTGTTGCTGGCGTTTATTTAAGCATTATGGGCAAATACGGTTCAAACACTGCCGTAAGCTCAAAGGGAACAGACAAATTAACAAATCTTAAATCCCAGCGGACTCAGTTTGAAAATCATATTCGAAATTTACATGAAAAGATCATTGCTACTAGCGACCAAGAAGATGCCGATCCACTAGACTGCAGACTTCAAATACTTGAATCTTATTATAGGCAAATTACTCATATTCAAACACAAATTGAAAATTTGCACGTAATTGATAAAGAACGCAGTAATTTAGATGAAATCTACATAAAAGTTAAGGTATTTATTGTCTCTTTTACAAAGAAAACGTTCAACGGGACAAGTAAACACAAGTAGACAAGTAAGTCGGGACCTGCACTTGAGGTCGTGCAGTCGTTCCAAGTAACCGAACAAAACTACAGTCAAGCTTGGTCAAGATTAGAAGCTCGGTACGACAACGACGTTCTTATCTTCCATGATTGTATATCGAGTCTCTTACCATTACCATTAGTCAAGCAACCAGAAGCAACACTTTTGCAGAAGCTCATCGATAATGCGTCCGCTATACGCGGATCACTTCTTACACTAGGATCAACTGAGGAAACAATGAATAACATCATGATTCACATACTTCTTACGAAGGTTGATGCTGAGACCAAAGGCATCTACGACGAGAAGCAAAGCTTCGAAAAGCTTTCAACGTGGGAGGAATTCTGGACAATTTTCATCGCCGCTGCCAGTTCCTAGAAAGTCCTCAGACAGGTCAACTCGGTCAGGGCAATAGTTCACTAGGAGGAAAACGACCATCAACGTCAAAGGCATTCCTCAATATTAGCTCTCAATGCTTACACTGCCATTCGACGGCGCACTATGTTAGTAATTGTAAATCATTTGGAGAGTTATCGCTACAACAAAAGTTCGAAACAGTCAAACGGACCAATGCATGTCTTAACTGTCTGTGCACTGGACATCGCGGCAAGGATGGTCCCTGACTCTCCCGGTGCAAGGTATGCCGATCGGCTCGTCATACGTTATTGCATCAATTCGCCTCCACCCCGATAAAAAACCTATCATCATCGATTCAATCTGTTAATCCAATAACTAATTCACAAAGCACTTCGTTATTAACGAACACTGATAAAAAGGGGATGCTTCTCACAGCATTGATTCACATAATAAATAAGTCTGGCCAATTACATACTGTACGGGCACTTTTAGATTCATGTTCTGAACTTAATTTTATTACAGAAGAGACTGCCAAGCGGCTAAATCTGGATAGGACTCGCGTATCATAAGAATTTAGCTGGTGTCTGTATATTTTTAATGATCTCCATAAGGTTGTTGTTTTGCACTTGTAAAGCTGCCAAGTATGCATCGGTGGTATTTGTAGGCAAAGCAGATCCCACTTCTGATGTCGAAGGGTCGTTTGGTTCTATCTGCTGGTCTGCCATATTGATTCAGAAACTTTCAGAGTGAAGTGAATTCCAACCGACGCATACAATTGTCCGAACGCAACTGACTCGCATTCTTCGATCACGCATCGATCTACTTCTTTTTAGACGCCAAGCTGGACTACACTCCGTGACAGCGCGACAACGCCGTCGCCTCACTCGTACGGTACCTAGGCGCCAGCAATATTCTTCGCTTTAGTCAAATTCTAAGAAGCACTTCCCAATATCCCAAACGCATTGCACAGCTTGCTCTGGCAAGTACAGTGGTCAAACTATGTTCATAATGTGACAGACACGTACAGTGTCCAAAGTACGTCCATTATGCGACATATGTATGTATGTATATTAGAAAAATTGTTTTATTTGTGTCAGACAACTTTTCTTAATCTTTTTTCTTTATTGTATGTATGTACATACAAGTTAGCACACCCATCCTCACACGAGGCCTCTTTCTCCTCCTCTCACACAACAAACACACCTGGGACGCCTTTCCCTTTACAAACCAGACCATGCCCCGCATCCCGACCTCTCACATTACAAAGGGACTCGATCGGCACACTCTACCATAAACGCCTGAACGAGTATCGGGTAAAATACCCTCCCTCGATCTAAGTACACATTCTAGGTACACTAACAGCCCACACACACGCGTGTGACCTAAGTGCATCGCGACCTATATCACTTCTCACTTTAGTCAACTAAGCAACCCACATCTTTCATTTCCTGTAAACACTTAACACGCTTAGCCAAGTAAGCAACTTATATTTCGTAGTGCGACCCAAGCAGATATGTGACCAAGACGACCCATGTTGGATCACACTAGACACTTCACTTTCCTATCATCTAGCCTAGCCGTTCTTTGAATATTGCCGATAAGCAGAATTCGCCGGAAGAGGCAACATACTTTGGAAACGAACCCAACGGCGCTGCCAACGGCATAACGCCGCGGCCAGCGCCTATAGGGCATCCAGGGTATATTTAAGGGACCACGCTCGACAGAGCGGGCAGTCTTAGTTTAGACGTAGAACTAACTAAATCAACTACAACTAAATAAAATCTTATAACGTTCTAAATCAAGTGTTGTGTTGTGTCTCACTATAAAAAACCCAGGGTTCTCAAGTCCAATCCTTGTTCCTAAGGAAGGAAATGGAAACTCATAACTGGCGCCCGAGCAGGGACCCGTAATTTTCCTAGAAGCCATAATAGTGCTAACCACCCGTCAATCTAGAAACATTACGGGTCTAGACAATAGTACGTAGAGCTCCACAGTTAAATGCAAGCCATGCCAGCAAAACGAGCATTAAAGTAAAATAATTAATTGTTTAGGCACAAACCTGAAAAATTAAAAAAAAAAAAAAAGAATATAATATAGGCCACCAGGCCAACGGAAATGCTTCACCTAATTATGGTGATACTTGAAACCGACTCGTGCCTCGGCTTGCATAAAACTGCTGACTCTTCAGGTAACAATCCCGAACGCATTTTGCTAACCACTGCATTCCCACGCCAGCAGAGTGAGACAAAGTGGAATTAGCTAAAACGAAGGGAAAATTTTTGCGCCTCTTGCATTTTTTGGGCGTTAATATACAAATTGATGAAACCGGAAGGGGAGCGTTACGCTTCCGTGTTTGGCAGCGGGGCCCTAATGGGTGGATATGTTATTTAAACTCCCTCTTCCGGTGTCTTGCAACATTTAATGAATGGTTGAAAAGCCCAGCTCTCCTTCAAGGAGCTGCGGAAAAAGTTCATTTTTGGTTAAAAAACCAAGACCTGCTGCAATAAATGAATGGTTGAAAAGCCAAGCTCTCCTTTAAGAAGCTGCGGAAAAAGTTCATTTTTAATGAGTGGTTGAAAAGCCAAACTCTCCTTCAAGTTGTTGCGGAAAAAGTTCATTTTTGGTTAAAAAACCAAGCCCTGCTACAATAAATGAATGGTTGAAAAGCCAAGCCCTCCTTCAAGGAGCTGCGGAAAAAGTTCATTTTTGGTTTAAAAACCAAGCCCTGGTACAGTAAATGAATGGTTGAAAGGCCAAGCTCTCCTTCAAGGAGCTGCGGAAAAAGTTCATTTTTGGTTGAAAAGCCAAGCCCTCATAAGGAGCCGCGAAAATACAAGCTAGTACCCCAACTAATGGAAAAAACAAAAATCAAACAAACCCTTGCTCTTTGATTCTGTGATTTAGTTTATTAATCAGGTTATCTTGGCCGTCTGCGGGCAGGAGTGGGATGCCTCCACTTGAGTATACCTCTCAAGTTGGGACACCCAGCTCGTCTTCTATTTACCTCGTAACGGAAAACTGACTCCAGAGATCGTCTCTTCAATCTGGGAATAGTGGAAAACGACTCCTCAAATGGTGGGGGATAATCCAGATATTCCTGAATGGCCTGTAGTATAGTGTATGCACATACGAGTTCTTATTACTCAACATAAATATTGAGCGGCAACACTTTGTTAGCCGAATATGCATAGGGCATTGCCTTTGACACTCAGCGACAGCGTGCCAAGTTCCCGCACACATTTCAAGTGCAAACGTAATATAATATGCACTCATTGCATTCATCGCTTAGAGCCGGGTCAGCATGTTTCCCTTACTGACCGCTAATATACATATGTGCATGCATAACTTACACTCTCTGCCCGTCTTACATTTTGTTACTTTACTTATATATAATGTTTATATAAAACGGCTGCTCTGCCGCTGCGCCGACAGCGATCAAGCCTTTAGCTAAGAGAACCAAATTCATACAATAAAAGACATTCAATCAATCAACACCTTACTGATAATACATGGCGACCGTGCCTAGAGTCACAAGGAGCAGCGCATCGGGAGGATTGTGGCAACTATACCAGGAGGATATACAAAAAAACGTCGACGGCGCAAAAACTTTTTAATGGGCTTGAATTTTTAAAAAAAGACCCTCCAAAATAGAGTACCACAAGTCACAACTCACTCACACATCAGTTAAAAGTAATAAAACAAAAAACCTTAACAAAACCGAATATTCCCAAGCCACTGCCCAAACAACCAGAAGTCTGCCCGACCGACTGCCCCGGACCTCTAAACTCTGCGGCATGCAATTCCGCATGCATGAAGCCGAAGACCTGTGCAAAGACCGGCACCGGCCCCGCCTGAGCCCATAGGCCCAGGACAACAGCAGCAGATCAATAGCGAGAGGGGCAAACCGTCACTTTCGCCTGCGAGGGAGCGTCAGTGCAGCTAACCGGCGACGAACAGCTGACGCAGAAGATGCAGAGGATAATAAATGTCATACATATTGTGGAGACCTGTGCCGAGGGAGCTTTCGGCGGCCGGCGATCAACAGACAGAAAGCCCCGCGACACAAGCCACGGAATGAGCTTTTGACGTACGAGCTTTGGGTATCGCTTTCTCCATCGCTCTTCACTTTGATTCTTGACGGCAAGCGCAGTATATAAACGTATAAGCAACACATGAATAAATTAATAGCTAATTGATTAATGGTAAACTTGTTGTTGTTTCTAATTGCTGGAATACCGGGTTAATACATTGGCGACTAAGGAGAAGAAGGAAAACGCGGCCTAAAAAAAAAAAAAAAAAGGGAAAAAAAAAGAGAAAAGAGAAGTGAGGTTATACACGAAGGGACGCGTGCCAGACGAGCCATAAGAAAAAAAATTGGAAAAAATATATATATGTACATATATACATACATATAAGTGCGTACATGTAAGTATACAATGGTAATGGAAACAGAATATAAATTAATTATCTGCATTTGACAGAGGCCGTGTCGAGAGAGTGCAAAGGCGACTCTAAGACAAGCCAAAAGAAAAAAAAAAAGCAAACAGCTGAGCAAGGCAGAACTAACGCCCGTGCAAGCTGAAAAATATCTGGAAAATGCCAGAAGTTGTACACAGCATGGCTGTCCAAGCGAAATCATCTGAAAAGAATCAGAGGCTGAGCACGAAATAAAGTGTAAGCTAAAACAAATCAGCAAGATAGCTGAAATTAAACCATTTCTGTGCGCCAACATAGAAAAATCGTTGTGGCGCAACGAGTGGGAGAAATGGCTTCGGTCATTCAATATCTATGTGGACATAGAAGAAACTTCATCGGTAATTAAAAAGCGGAACAAATTATTGCATCTTGGCGGACCACAACTACAAGAGGTGGTGTACAGTCTTCCAGGCGCGTTAGTAGCATACGATGCGACAAAGGAAAATGATGTATTTACTCCTTTGGTGGATAAATTAAATGAAAATTTTTCACCGCAACGTAACGCCGTATTCGAAAGGCACATGTTTCGCAGCATGGTGCCCCGCCAAGGTGAGTGCTTCGCCGAGTTCTTGCTGCGGCTAAGACAACAAGCCAGTAATTGCTCTTTTGGAGCCACCAAGACCGAAATAGAGGAAATCTGCATCGCTGATAAAATAATTGATGCCTGGGCTAAGACTGCGTCCAAACAAAAAGAAATGACAGGACGAATGATGTGTGTGGCCGGTGTGGAGCAGCAGACCATGATGAACGCAGTATGGCATGCCCGGCAAGAAACTCAAAATGTAATAAATGTTCCCGGTTCGGACATTATGCTCGGATGTGTAAGACCGCATTGAAGAGACGTTTTGGAACACCATATGATAATCAACGCAAGCGACCACGAACCTCACAGTTCCAGGTGCGCGAAATTGATGAGGAGGAGACTAAGTGTCACAGTGACAACAGTTGGTCGAATTGTTTTAAAATAACTGGTGAACCAGAAGGAGAAGAAACCGTATCATGTCTTGTTGGGGGATCCCAGCTGCAAATGATAATTGACTCCGGATCACGGTACAACCTGATAAGCCTTGGCGATTGGCTGCAACTGAATAGTGTACATGCGACAGTGTTCAATGTTCGTAACAGCTCGTCTACCCAGTTTCGAGCCTATGCTTCGGATGACGTGCTGAGGGTGACTAACGTTTTTGAAGCTCCGATAAGAATTCAGGAAAGACCAGAGATGATTGCTACATTTTATGTAATTGAAAATGGTAGACAATCGTTACTAGGATGGGACACAGCCGTACAACTCAATATCCTAAAAATTGGTTTAGGCGTAAATAAAGTGGATTCGTACGCACATTTTCCGAAATGGAAAGCTTCACCTGTGAGATTGGCCATAGACCACAATGTGAAACCAGTGCAGCAGCCAATGCGGCTGTGCAGCAAGACATTATAGAGCCAGTCCATGGACCGAGTTCATGGATTTCACCTGTTGTAATTGCGTATAAAGGAAGCGGCGAGATAAGGCTATGTCTGGATATGCGAAGGGCGAATTTGGCCATCTCGAGGGAAAACTAACCACTGCCAACATTCGACATGTTCATGACCAAACTACGGGAGGCGAGATGTTTTTCCAGACTGGATTTGAAAAATGCTTACCAATTGGAACTCGATGAGTCAAGTCGGCAGATTACCACATTTATTACACACAAGGGACTATTTCGATATAAAAGACTGTTTTTCGGAGTTAATTCGGCTACAGAAATTTTCCAGAGGCGGCTGGAAGAATTGTTAACAGGCTGCCCCAATGCTCTGAACTATATTGACGATGTCATCGTCTTCGGCAAAAATGAGGAGGAACACGACAAGGCGGTTCTGAAAATCTTTGATACCCACAAAGTTGTTTTGAATAAGCAAAAATGTGTGTACAAAACAACAAAACTCAAGTTTCTTGGCCATATTCTATCGGACCATGGTATCGAAGCGGATCCGGAGAAAGTTAAAGTGATCACAGACTTCCGTGCGCCGAAAACTAAGGAGGAGACAAGGAGTTTCCTGGGCCTCGTAACATACGTGGGGAAATTTATACCCGATCTCGCCAACACGACGGAGCCACTGAGAAGATTAATAAAGGCGAATACCAAATTTGATTGGACCAACAAAGAACAGCAAGCCTTTGATACGTTAAAGAAACAAGTCGTCGAGGTGACAAAGCTGTCATACTTCAATAAAAATCTCCGTAGATGTCTTATAGCCGATGCAAGTCCAGTGGCACTGAGAGCTGTTCTGGTACAGGTTGATGATCACAGCGACCATCATATCGTATCGTTCGCCAGTAAAAGCCTAACTGATGTTGAGAAGAGATATTCGCAAACGGAGAAAGAAAGCTTGGCACTGGTATGGGCAGTGGAGAAGTTTTACTACTACCTAGCTGGACTGGAATTCGATTTGATAACGGATCATAAGCCATTGGAGTCCATCTTCAAACCAACTTCGAAACCACCGGCACGTATCGAACGTTGGTTACTACGCCTACAGTCCTACCGATTCCGAGTCATCTATAAAGCAGGAAAGGAAAACATCGCAGATTCCGTGTCGCGTCTTTGTCAGCTTACAGAAGCAGTAGCTTTCGACTGGCAGGATGAGCAAAATATCTTTCAAATTGTAGCCAAAGGAGTACCAAAGTCTCTAACCATATCGGAAATCATGGAAAAAAGTATGCAGGACGAAGAAATAATTGATGATAATGACCTATCTTAGCACCAACTCATGGTCCATATTATCCGTTCCGATGGGAGTTATCGACAGTTGGAAATGTACTCTTACGCGGAACGAAAATAGTTATACCAACAATACTACGATCGCAAGTGCTCGAACTGGCTCACGAGGGCCATCCGGGTGAGTCGGCTATGAAACGAAGATTACGTTCAAAGGTGTGGTGGCCAAGGATCGACCGGGAAGCAGAAGGATTTGTTAAGGCTTGTAGAGATTGCATCTCCGTATCGCTAGCAAGTAAACCAGCGCATATGGATCGGCATGCGTTTCCAGCAGGCCCTTGGCAATGTGTCGCATCTGACTTACTAGGACCTTTACCGAGCAACGACTATGTACTGGTGTTGATCGACTATTTTTCCAGATACATGGAATTAAAGTTTATAAAAACCATTTCGTCGAAGGTGCTGATCGAGTAAATGGAGGAGATATTTTCTCGTTTGGGAATACCACGAACGCTGAGAACCGATTATGGTCGGCAATTCGTTAGTCTCGAACTCCAAGATTTTTGTCGGACCAACGGTATTACTCAAATAACGACACCAGCATATTGGCCGCAGGCGAATGGCGAAGTTGATAATATGAACAAGTCTTTGGTGAAACGCCTTAAAATTGCGTGGTCGAAAGGGAAAGATTATAAAAGAGAGATCCAAAACTTTGTCATGATGTACAACGTAACACCACATGGAACCACAGGAGCAGCTCCATCGGAATTGATGTTTAACTGGATCATTAGAGACAAGATACCAGATGTTCGAGACGTTGTGGGTGATGTCGGTGAATCCTCGGAAAGAGACTTGGAACAAACAGAAGGGAAAAGAGAAAGCAGACAAGGGAAGAGGCGCCAAAGCATCGGATATCTAACCCGGAGACAAAATTGTGCTGAAGAATGTCTTGTGCCCACATAAGCTGACACCCACGTTTGATACAACCGAGTACGTGGTAGTCAACAGAAAAGGGAATATAGTCCAAGTGCAAGGAGGAGGGAAAACGCTAACCAGGGATGTGAGTCATTTAAAATAAATTCCAGTTACCCATGAAGCTGCAACGACAACCGATAGTGTTCAGGGCCCGAGCACACCCAGACAAACGTCCCAAGCACCGGAAAATGAAGCCTGCGCTTAGGACAGAAGCTGAAGCTGAAAAATATTGGAGGGATGTGGAGACCTGTGCCAGTGGAGCTTTCGGCGGCCGGCGATCAACAGACAGAAAGCCCCGCGACACAAGCCACGGAATGAGCTTTTGACGTACGAGCTTTGGGTATCGCTTTCTCCATCGCTCTTCACTTTGATTCTTGACGGCAAGCGCAGCATATAAACGTATAAGCAACACATGAATAAATTAATAGCTAATTGATTAATGGTAAACTTGTTGTTGTTTCTAATTGCTGGAATACCGGGTTAATACAATGTGTATTAACCCGGTATTCCAGCAATTAGAAACAACAACAAGTTTACCATTAATCAATTACAATGTGTATTAACCCGGTATTCCAGCAATTAGAAACAACAACAAGTTTACCATTAATCAATTAGCTATTAATTTATTCATATTTTAATTAAATATAAAACAATAATTTTGTAAAAGCCTGCGGAACGTTTTCCGCTCGTTTAGAAGTGTAGGCCGTAAAGCTATACGAAACTATAGGTAGGAAATATGTAAAAAAAAAAACAAAGAAGCTAACATCGGCTATGCCGAAGTTTATATACCCTTGCAGTCCTTGGTAACAATAATTTTACATGTTGAAAATTTGTTTTCTGCAACTCAATTCATCAATATACAAACAAAACAATTTTACTCTCTATTTTACGATTTGTTCTTCTTCTTCCCTCATTCCCAAAGCAAAGCAACGCACGCATACACATACACTTTATGTACCGTTGCATCTGTGTGTGTATGCATGTACTCTGTTGATGACGAAAGACGTAGTAGACAGCAAGCAGCGCTGCCTGCAGAGCTGGGAGCAGAGCCGATTATTATATTGACTGTAACTTGTGTTATATTTATCCGATCACATTCAAATTTTGGGATATGCGGTTTTATATCCAAATTATCACATATGTGAATTTCATAGCATACTCGATTTTTATGAAAATGTTTCTTCTAGTTCTTCTAGAGCTATATGATATAGTGGTCCGATCCTGATGGTTTTCATACTTTATTTTTGCCGGGTAATAAAAACCACCGATCAGCCCGATCAATTTTATAATACCCTCTGCAAGGGTACAAAAGGGAGCAAAAGGCATAAAATAGATGAGAAGTAACTCAATAATTAAATTCAGTGAGGAAATAGATAATAATCATAATTCTAATTATAATTTTAACAAAACCATAATAGGTCTATTAGACGTTAAATCAGTGGATTCCACTGCTAACGTGATAAATAAAGTTGAACCAAATAACATTGAATTGGAATATGTAAACATAATGCTTCTAATAATCGTTATTATAATGTGTGCCAATTGCTTTTATAAACTGTACAAAGTGCACAATAAATGTTTGAGAAAAAAAAATATATGAGCCGAGCAAAGTCCAAGTCGGACAAGATTTAAAAAAAAGAGCACAAACAAAAAACGATACAAAACATAATTAAATTTTATTAAATAAGTAACGACAAGAAAATGAAATAAAAAAAAGTAAAACAATATAAGTATATATATATGCATATCAAGTATGGATATCCAAAGAGCTATAAGAAAAACATATGAAAGGGACCCATATTTCAGTAGAAGAGTTCAGCAGTTAGTATCCACAACCCCTGTTAGTGTATACGAGTTAGAAATACTTTATATAGAGACATTTAACTGTTATCATTCACCACTGTTTCACTGCACTGGAACCCAAAAAGCAATAGTATTAACAACAATTCCAGGTGTGTAGGTTAGATCAAGAATAGATGAACATCGAATTTTAGGTAGAGTAATTGTTATGATGGTGTCCAAGAAATAATTCACATCCATAATATAATGGAATGGAATGAATTATCAAAGGAATTATCAAACATTAAAGCAGAATTCGACAAATCGCATAAGTCACTAACACAAAATAGACCGATACAGAAGACCACAGTTAGAAAACACGTAGAAATATTAGTTAAAAGCTTCAATGATGCCCGGATACTAACTTATGAACACAAAGATAAACTTACTCAAGATTATTGGTCTCACGTATCAAAGTTTTTGATCAGACTAAGATCCAATTTGACAACTATTGGAGAAAAATTCGACCTCGATATATCAATACATAATATTCTCAATACCTCAGTAACAATTGAAACTGGTGAAGAACCAGCATCAAAAGAAGTTATTAATATCGACCAAAAGGATTTGGAAGAAGAAGAAATAGATAATCTCACTATCCCCGCTATATTAATGTCTGATTTGGACGATTCTACAGATTCAGACACTAGCTCGAGTGTGGTTGAAAAGAAATTAATTACAATGGCACAGTCAAATACTGATTTTATCAACACTGCATCAAAGCTTATACCAGTATTTGATGGTAAAGCAGAAAACTTAACAAGTTTTCTCGATGCATTGGAAACTATAGAATCAATAAGAGACGAACACGAGGCGAGATGTTTTTCCATACTGGATTTGAAAAATGCTTACCAATTGGAACTCGATGAGTCAAGTCGGCAGATTACCACATTTATTACACACAAGGGACTATTTCGATATAAAAGACTGTTTTTCGGAGTTAATTCGGCTACAGAAATTTTCCAGAGGCGGCTGGAAGAATTGTTAGCAGGCTGCCTCAATGCTCTGAACTATATTGACGATGTCATCGTCTTCGGCAAAAATGAGGAGGAACACGACAAGGCGGTTCTGAAAATCTTTGATACCCACAAAGTTGTTTTGAATAAGCAAAAATGTGTGTACAAAACAACAAAACTCAAGTTTCTTGGCCATATTCTATCGGACCATGGTATCGAAGCGGATCCGGAGAAAGTTAAAGTGATCACAGAAAACTAAGGAGGAGACAAGGAGTTTCCTGGGCCTCGTAACATACGTGGGGAAACTTATACCCGATCTCGCCAACACGACGGAGCCACTGAGAAGATTAATAAAGGCGAATACCAAATTTGATTGGACCAACAAAGAACAGCAAGCCTTTGATACGTTAAAGAAACAAGTCGTTGAGGTGACAAAGCTGTTATACTTCAATAAAAATCTCCGTAGATGTCTTATAGCCGATGCAAGTCCAGTGGCACTGAGAGCTGTTCTGGTACAGGTTGATGATCACAGCGACCATCATATCGTATCGTTCGCCAGTAAAAGCCTAACTGATGTTGAGAAGAGATATTCGCAAACGGAGAAAGAAAGCTTGGCACTGGTATGGGCAGTGGAGAAGTTTTACTACTACCTAGCTGGACTGGAATTCGATTTGATAACGGATCATAAGCCATTGGAGTCCATCTTCAAACCAACTTCGAAACCACCGGCACGTATCAAACGTTGGTTACTACGCCTACAGTCCTACCGATTCCGAGTCATCTATAAAGCAGGAAAGGAAAACATCGCAGATTCCGTGTCGCGTCTTTGTCAGCTTACAGAAGCAGTAGCTTTCGACTGGCAGGATGAGCAAAATATCTTTAAAATTGCAGCCAAAGGAGTACCAAAGTCTCTAACCATATCGGAAATCATGGAAAAAAGTATGCAGGACGAAGAAATAATTGATGATAATGACCTATCTTAGCACCAACTCATGGGAGGCGAACTCATCCAGTCCATATTATCGGTTCCGATGGGAGTTATCGACAGTTGGAAATGTACTCTTACGCGGAACGAAAATAGTTATACCAACAATACTACGATCGCAAGTGCTCGAACTGGCTCACAAGGGCCATCCGGGTGAATCGGCTATGAAACGAAGATTACGTTCAAAGGTGTGGTGGCCAAGGATCGACCGGGAAGCAGAAGGATTTGTTAAGGCTTGTAGAGATTGCATCTCCGTATCGCTAGCAAGTAAACCAGCGCATATGGATCGGCATGCGTTTCCAGCAGGCCCTTGGCAATGTGTCGCATCTGACTTACTAGGACCTTTACCGAGCAACGACTATGTACTGGTGTTGATCGACTATTTTTCCAGATACATGGAATTAAAGTTTATAAAAACCATTTCGTCGTAGGTGCTGATCGAGTAAATGGAGGAAATATTTTCTCGTTTGGGAATACCACGAACGCTGAGAACCGATTATGGTCGGCAATTCGTAAGTCTCGAACTCCAAGATTTTTGTCGGACCAACGGTATTACTCAAATAACGACAAAGTCTTTGGTGAAACGCCTTAAAATTGCGTGGTCGAAAGGGAAAGATTATAAAAGAGAGATCCAAAACTTTGTCATGATGTACAACGTAACACCACATGGAACCACAGGAGCAGCTCCATCGGAATTGATGTTTAACTGGATCATTAGAGACAAGATACCAGATGTTCGAGACGTTGTGGGTGATGTCGGTGAATCCTCGGAAAGAGACTTGGAACAAACAGAAGGGAAAAGAGAAAGCAGACAAGGGAAGAGGCGCCAAAGCATCGGATATCTAACCCGGAGACAAAATTGTGCTGAAGAATGTCTTGTGCCCACATAAGCTGACACCCACGTTTGATACAACCGAGTACGTGGTAGTCAACAGAAAAGGGAATATAGTCCAAGTGCAAGGAGGAGGGAAAACGCTAACCAGGGATGTGAGTCATTTAAAATAAATTCCAGTTACCCATGAAGCTGCAACGACAACCGATAGTGTTCAGGGCCCGAGCACACCCAGACAAACGTCCCAAGCACCGGAAAATGAAGCCTGCGCTTAGGACGAAGGATTGAAGCTGAAGCTGAAAAATATTGGAGGGATGTGGAGACCTGTGCCAGTGGAGCTTTCGGCGGCCGGCGATCAACAGACAGAAAGCCCCGCGACACAAGCCACGGAATGAGCTTTTAACGTACGAGCTTTGGGTATCGCTTTCTCCATCGCTCTTCACTTTGATTCTTGACGGCAAGCGCAGTATATAAACGTATAAGCAACACATGAATAAATTAATAGCTAATTGATTAATGGTAAACTTGTTGTTGTTTCTAATTGCTGGAATACCGGGTTAATACACATATTTTAATTAAATATAAAACAATAATTTTGTAAAAGCCTGCGGAACGTTTTCCGCTCGTTTAGAAGTGTAGCCCGTAAAGCTATACGAAACTATAGGTAGGAAATATGTAAAAAAAAAACAAAGAAGCTAACATCGGCTATGCCGAAGTTTATATACCCTTGCAGTCCTTGGTAACAATAATTTTACATGTTCAAAATTTGTTTTCTGCAACTCAATTCATCAATATACAAACAAAACAATTTTACTTTCTATTTTACAAGTTGTTCTTCTTCTTCCCTCATTCCCAAAGCAAAGCAACGCACGCATACACATACACTTTATGTACCGTTGCGTCTGTGTATGTATGCATGTACTCTGTTGATGACGAAAGACGTAGTAGACAGCAAGCAGCGCTGCCGGCAGAGCTGGGAGCAGAGCCGATCATTATATTGACTGTAACTTGTGTTATATTTATCCGATCACATTCAAATTTTGGGATATGCGGTTTTATATCCAATATTATCACATATGTGAATTTCATAGCATACTCAATTTTTATGAAAATGTTTCTTCTAGTTCTTCTAGAGCTATATGATATAGTGGTCCGATCCTGATGGTTTTCATACTTTATTTTTGCCGGGTAATAAAAACCACCGATCAGCCCGATCAATTTTATAATACCCTCTGCAAGGGTATAAAAAAGGAGTAAAAGGCATAAAATAGATGAGAAGTAACTCAATAAGTAAATTCAGTGAGGAAATAGATAATAATCATAATTCTAATTATAATTTTAACAAAACCATAATAGGTCTATTAGACGTTAAATCAGTGGATTCCACTGATAACGTGATAAATAAAGTTGAACCAAATAACATTGAATTGGAATATGTAAACATAATGCTTCTAATAATCGTTATTATAATGTGTGCCAATTGCTTTTATAAACTGTACAAAGTGCACAATAAATGTTTGAGAAAAAAATATATGAGCCGAGCAAAGTCCAAGTCGGACAAGATTTAAAAAAAAAGAGCACAAACAAAAAACGATACAAAACATGATTAAATTTTATTAAATAAGTAACGACAAGAAAATGAAATAAAAAAAAGTAAAACAATATAAGTATATATATATGCATATCAAGTATGGATATCCAAAGAGCTATAAGAAAAACATATGAAAGGGACCCATATTTCAGTAGAAGAGTTCAGCAGTTAGTATCCACAACCCCTGTTAGTGTATACGAGTTAGAAATACTTTATATAGAGACATTTAACTGTTATCATTCACCACTGTTTCACTGCACTGGAACCCAAAAAGCAATAGTATTAACAACAATTCCAGGTGTGTAGGTTAGATCAAGAATAGATGAACATCGAATTTTAGGTAGAGTAATTGTTATGATGGTGTCCAAGAAATAATTCACATCCATAATATAATGGAATGGAATGAATTATCAAAGGAATTATCAAACATTAAAGCAGAATTCGACAAATCGCATAAGTCACTAACACTAAATAGACCGATACAGAAGACCACAGTTAGAAAACACGTGGAAATATTAGTTAAAAGCTTCAATGATTCCCGGATACTAACTTATGAACACAAAGATAAACTTACTCAAGATTATTGGTCTCACGTATCAAAGTTTTTGATCAGACTAAGATCCAATTTGACAACTATTGGAGAAAAATTCGACCTCGATATATCAATACATAATATTCTCAATACCTCAGTAAAAATTGAAACTGGTGAAGAACCAGCATCAAAAGAAGTTATTAATATCGACCAAAAGGATTTGGAAGAAGAAGACTAGATAATCTCACTATCCCCGCTATATTAATGTCTGATTTGGACGATTCTACAGATTCAGACACTAGCTCGAGTGTGGTTGAAAAGAAATTGATTACAATGGCACAGTCAAATACTGATTTTATCAACACTGCATTAAAGCTTATACCAGTATTTGATGGTAAAGCAGAAAACTTAACAAGTTTTCTCGATGCATTGGAAATTATAGAATCAATAAAAGGCGAACACGAACAATTAGCTATTTCAATAATAAAAACAAAGCTAAAAGGTGTCGCCAAAAACCTAGTCGGAAATGAGACAACTATATCAGAAGTCATTTCCGGAGTAAGAAGCAATGTCAAAGACGAAACTGTAGAAGTATTATCAGCTAAGCTGATGAATCTACAGCAACGCAACAAAACAGCTAACCAATATACTTCAGAGGTTAAGCAGATGACAAAAGTGCGTACATAACGGACGGACTACCCCTTGCGTTAGCCAGAAGTTATTCTACACAGTTTGCAGTTAAGGCAATGACGAAGAATTGCGCAATTGATAAGGTAAAACTTGTCATGCAGGCTGGTACCTTCAACACCATGTATGATGCCATATCCAAATTCGTAAACAGTTGCACAGAAGCAACTGGACAACCAAATACTGTCCTTTACTATGAAAATTATCTTCAGAGTGGTGGAAACCGCGGACGTGGAAATTCCAGAGGTAACTATCGTGGTTGTAATCATAATCACAACAACTACAATGGTACCAACTATAATAATAAT
The DNA here is from genome assembly GCF_018151085.1 of Drosophila tropicalis. NCBI lineage: Eukaryota > Metazoa > Arthropoda > Insecta > Diptera > Drosophilidae > Drosophila > Drosophila tropicalis. The sequence continues at coordinate 966,323 of NW_027173405.1, forward strand.
GAAAGAGGTCAATACAGAGGAAATAATCGAGGACGTGGTAACTCAAAACGATGCCACAATAACAATAACAACGTGAGAATAGCTCTTAAGCCCCTTTAAGTACCCAACAGTAGAAAATGTAATGGTTCATGCAATTAATCTCAGTCAGAATATATTTGTCACTTTTGCAAACGTATACACAGGAAAAGAACTGGTTTTTCTAGTAGACACAGGTGCAGACATTTCAATAGTCAAAGAAAATTCTGATGTCTATCATGACATAATCGTTAACTATATAATAGACATAAAAGGAATAAGTCAGGAGGTAACAAAATCGAAAGGTTTAACCTCTATTGAGATACAGACAACTAAATATATAATCCAACACGACTTTCATATCGTCGATTTACATTTCGATATTCCACCCGATGGCATATTAGGAATCGACTTCATAAAGAAATACAACTGTCAATTAGACTTCAAGCCGTCTGAGGATTGGTTTATAATCAGACTCAATAACCTTAAATATCCAATTTATGTACCAATAACATATAGTTCTGGCAACAACTCAATACTGTTACCAGCAAGATCGCAAGTTATTGGAAAAATTCAATTAAACTCCCAAGAAGACAGTGTATTGATCCCAAACCAGGAAATTAAAGATGGTATTTACATAGCTAGTACAATAGCAACAACTAAAAATGCATTCATAAGACTACTTAATACTACAAATAGAAATCAAGTAGTCAATACAAATAACTTGGCATATGAATCACTTTCGAACTACGAAGTAGTCAAAACTAATAATGAAACTAGAGAAAAGTGTGTATTATCTATCAAAGAACTATCCTTCACAATTTAAGTCACAGCTCTCAAGCTTATGCACCAAATACAGCGATATATTCGGATTGGAAACAGAACCAATCACTACAATCGGTCGAAAAGGTTGCGCCCAAAAATGGGTTTCGGCATTCCAATGATTTAGATAGATTCACAATGGCATCATACAGATAACTGCTACGCATGCCAGAATAAACTCGCAAAACTAAAGAAGAGTTTTATGGTCTATAAAAGTGTTCAATCTGCACAGTACCTCATTCGGAGTATATTACAATTACAAAGATGTCAAAGCCCAACGAACCTGAAGAGTTACTTTCAACGTATGATCCATCCCAAATCGATAAAACTTGTCAACATCTCTAGATATCCCAAGCTCGATTATATACGATGGTAAGACAACTAAAATGGTCACAAAGGCAAGCGAACTCTTTAGCACATAATTTACGATCTGTTAACATTTTGTCTAAGGATGTAAAAGTGTACGGGTATAGGAAGAGACTTTTGGACTTTTTCGAAATAAACGGCAATAATACGTTTGCATACTGCAAAAATATCGTTGGGTTAATGGAACATATGAATTGCACGTACAAACTAAAGGAGTGGCGATTGTTTATCGATTCAATGAAACTAATTTTGGATTGTGTTCAGTATAGAAAACATCAATGGAAAATATGTACTGACCTAAAAGTTGTTGCTCTACTCACTGGCTTGCAAGCGGGTTATACGAAAAACATGTACATACTTCATTTGTCATTGGGATACCAGATTATACCGACTGTATAAATATTTTTCAAAAACTAAAGAACTACAGTTAGTTTAATTTTGTTAACATATCTAAAAAAAATTCAATTTGATTATGTGGTGTCTCTTCTGCTGCCATTGAGCAAAATAAATTCTCATATAATGATCAAGCTTAAAATGGAATAATATCAATTTTAGCAAAATGCGAGAAAGAAAACATAAAAAAAATTTGGTCAAGATTCGATTTTTTTTACATTTTGTCCCAATGCTCGGGAACGGACGGATTTAGAGGCTAGATGTCTTCCCAATATTTGTATGAATATTTTAGAAATTAAAAGCAAATGAAAAAAACATCCTTTTCGAAAAAATGGCAACTTCGATGAAAAAGTTCCGCAAAAAATGTTGTATGAAACCATCGTGATAACTTAAAAAACTAATGATGCAGTTCGATTCGCAGGACCCGAAATAGGGTGAAACCATCGAATTTTGCCATGTCTTTTTTTTTTTTTTTGAAAAAAACTATCACAGTGTAACCAACACGGCAAGCCCCATCGAATTGCTGGAAGATGGCACCATATTCACGACCAACTTTATAGGGAAGATGATAACGGCGTTGCAGAATCGGACCTAAACGGTACCTTTTTCATTCAATTCTCAAATGAATCAGTGACAATTGGTAATAAAACCTTCAAAAGCCAGACGATTACAAGAATGGTGGCAATACCTTCCACCTTGTCAGAAGTCATAAACGAAGGGCACAGGTTAAATGTGAAATACATTCACAATTTGCACATAAACAATTTACGCCGCCTCGACACTTTAACAAAAGGGACCACCATCACGGCCAGTTACGCGACGTTAATCTTTGTACTCCTCACCATCTCCATAGGATGGATTCTCAAGAAGGTGCTCCAAAAACCAGAAACACCACCCTCCCCCAGGATCACCGCCCATAAGTACAAAGGATCTCCGGGACGTCAATTTTTGAGGGGGAGGAGTTAGCACACCCATCCTCACACGAGGCCTCTTTCTCCTCCTCTCACACAACAAGCGCCCCTGGGACGCCTTTCTCTTTACAAACCGGACCATGGCCCGCACCCCGGCCTCTCACATTATAAAGGGACTCGATCGGCACACTCTACCATAAACGCCTGAACGAGTAACGGGTAAAATACCCTCCCTCGATCTAAGTAACACTAATCCTTGACCACACACACACCCCTACACATTCTAGGTACAGATGAGCTGCTAGCGGCTGCTGCACAAATGCATGACCAAAAAGCGCCCGGTCCGGACGCGATCCCCAACAAATCGCTCAAACTAGCAGTGCGACTCCAGCCTGAAAAGTTTACCCAAGTGTACTCCAAATGCTTTGAGGAATGCATTTTCCCAGGCATTTGGAAAGAACAAGATTTAGTGCTAATACCAAAGCCAAACAAGCCGCAAGATGACCCGTCTGCATACAGACCACTTTGCATGCTAGACTCTGCAGCCAAACTGCTAGAAAAGCTAATCTGCACAAGACTGGAGAGGGCGATTGCTGTAGCTGGTAATCTCTCGCCGATGCAATTCGGTTTTCGCAAGGCCAAATCAACAATACACGCATTGGCAACAGTTGTTGAAATAGCGAGAAAATCAATTGAGGGACAGCAATGTAAAAACGGTAATAAAAAATACTGCTTAGTAAGCATGTTCCATGTGCCGCTCCCGCTTATTGCCTTAATAAAGGATTACTTCCGAAATCGCAAGCTACGATATAGCACAAGGAGTGGCGATCGAATTCACGAAGTACGAGGTGGAGTTCCACAGGGCTCGGTACTTGGCCCGATACTGTGGAATGCTATGTATGACGGCATTTTACGAATAAGCCTCCCGACTGACTGCCATATCATCGGATTTGCAGATGACGTGGCTCTCGTAGTCGTGGCAAAGCAGCTCTCAGAAGCAGAAGAAAAGACGGTCACATCGATTGCCATAGCAAAACAGTGGCTTGCGAACGCAGGACTAGAACTCGCAGATCAAAAAACGGAAGCAGTTCTTATCAGCAGCAGGAAAACGGTGAAGCAGGCAAAAATTGTGCTAGACACATGAACAATCCGCTCAGCTAGAGCAATCCGGTACTTAGGTGTTTTCTTGGATACACGCCTCTGTTTCCGAGAACACTTGGGGCACGCGAGTGCAAGAGCGGCTGAACTGGGAAGATCCCTGAGCCGAATCATGCTCAACACAACAGGCCCGGGACAATCTCAACGATTATTATTGATGAACGTCGTCAGGTCGACCATGCTCTACGGCGCGCCAGTATGGGCGGATGCGATGGAGACGAAGTCATACAGACGAGGATTAGAGGCAACATACCGTCTTGGGGCTCTTCGCGTATGCCGTGGCTTCCGCACAATTTCGGATGACGCGGCTCTTGTAATATCAAGTATGGTCCGAATAGACCTACTAGCTAAACAAGCGCAAAACATTTTTAGAAGTCGGCAGAGTGCGGAATGGTTACCACCAGCCAGAAGGGAGGCAACCGCAGAAGCCAGGCGATCAAGCCTAGCAGAATGGCAATCACGCTGGGCAGTATCGCAGAAGGGCAGATGGACATTCAAACTTATCCCGGATTTACATACATGGGTAAACAGGCGACATGGCGAAGTCACCTTCGAACTGACCCAGCTCCTTAGCGGCCATGGATGTTTCAGGTCATACCTACTCCGATTTGGACACGAGTCCAGTGCGGAATGCACCCTGTGTAGACAAGGTTTACCAACGAGCGGCAAAGGCTAACGGCAGTCCTTGGAGAAGAGCCCACACCTTTCAACCTGGTAAACATTATGATCACATCGCAATCGGCGTGGTCGGCGGTATGCACATATGCTGCAGCAACAATAAGGAAGCTCCGAGAGCTGGAGAGAGAGCGCAATACCTGAGGGGCATCGACAGCCCACTATAGACCTGCGAAGCAATACCACAAGGCAGTCCCGCAGGATCCCTATAGTAAAATTCTTTTCCTTCCCTTTACTTCTCTTGTCTATACTTCAGCTTTTTGTATATAACTTTCTTTTCCTATTTATATTTACCCATATATCAATAAATGAATTAAAAAAAAAAAAAAAACATTCTAGGTACACTAACAGCCCACACACACGCGTATGACCTAAGTGCATCGCGAACTATATCACTTCTCACTTTAGTCAACTAAGCAACCCACATCTTTCATTTCCTGTAAACACTTAACACGCTTAGCCAAGTAAGCAACTTATATTTCCTAGTGCGACCCAAGCAGATATGTGACCAAGACGACCCATGTTGGATCACACTAGACACTTCACTTCCCTTTTCTAGCATAAGCACTTTTGTATCATCTAGCCTAGCCGTTCTTTGAATATTGCCGATAAGCAGAATTCGCCGGAAGAGGCAACCCACTTTCTATTTTAAAATCTGCTAACTTATTATCATAAAAGTCTTTCTGGTTGTCTTTATGTTTTTTTAACATTATTCTAGCTCTATTGTATGCTAGTTTTAATCAAAACTTAACTTCTTTAGCATAATCATCTACGTTATATAATGGTTCTATCCTATTTATGCTATTTGTTGGAGGAGAACTCCTGAATTTAAACTTATTAATTTAATTATTCTGAAATATTAACCAAGCTCAAAGAGAGTTCAATCTAGCTTTACTGTTGGCTCTCTTCTTGCGTTTTCCTTTACTTTTGACTTTGAATTACACTCTCTCGTATCATATAAGAATTTAAGAATCTACTGTACCAAGAGAACTCGAATGCGACGGACGCAAATAAATGTAAAACTACATAACGTCGTCTAGTCTGTTTCGGGAAGATAGTGGCAAGGGAAGTTTTGAAGCAACGAATCCAAACGAGTAGCAGTTTATTATATGGCCGAGAAATTGGCCAACATTTTGGCGACCGTGACAGGATCAGAAACTTGCTGTTAAATAAATTTTGGTTCAATTGTAACTAAGTTGGACTCGTCGTTTCATAATTTCTTAAGCTACCACAAGTTTCCGAAAAGGGATTGTAAGGGGCAATCAATCATCAAACACCAGTTGAGACATCTAGGAAGAAAAGTCGACATCATTAATGCATATGATGCCACGTTAAACTCTCCACATACTGCAGTAAAGTCATTGGAATAAAACCGCAAGTATTCAATCAAATAATTACTGTACTCGCACATGTACAATAATAGAAAACCGAACAGTTATATTTTCGTCGTTTGTCATTCCACTCTTTACATATCCAAACACACAAGCGTGAGTGTCTGCGCCAACTGTACATTAAAAAACAGTTAACTTTGCGAACATACATATATAACTATTCAACATTCGCGTTGGTTCTGCTACTTGGAGGTGTTGCTGGCGTTTATTTAAGCATTATGGGCAAATACGGTTTAAACACTCCCGTAAGCTCAAAGGGAACAGACAAATTAACAAATCTTAAATCCCAGCGGACTCAGTTTGAAAATCATATTCGAAATTTACATGAAAAGATCATTGCTACTAGCGACCAAGAAGATGCCGATCCACTAGACTGCAGACTTCAAATACTTGAATCTCATTATAGGCAAATTACTCATATTCAAACACAAATTGAAAATTTGCACGTAATTGATAAAGAACGCAGTAATTTAGATGAAATCTACATAAAAGTCAAGGTACATTTATTGTCTCTTTTACAAAGAAAACTTTCAACGGGACAAGTAAACACTTCGGATATGAGTTTTATAAGTTCTTCAATGTCTCCTACAGTGGTTTACAGTCAACGATTGCCTAAACTGAAATTACCCACTTTCGATGGCAAATATTCAGCGTTTAAAAGATTCAAATCGTCTTTCCTGAATCTAATTCACAACGATCACCACATGCCAACAATTGATAAGTTCAATTATCTTCTCGAATGTTTATCGGGACCTGCACTTGAGGTCGTGCAGTCTTTCCAAGTAACCGAACAAAACTACAGTCAAGCTTGGTCAAGATTAGATGCTCGCTACGACAACAACGTTCTAATCTTCCATGATTGTATATCGAGTTGCTTCAATTTACCATTAGTCAAGCAACCAGAAGCTAGACTTTTGCAGAAGCTCATCAATAATGCGTCCGCTATACGCGGATCACTTCTTACACTAGGATCAACTGAGGAAACAACGAATAACATCATGATTCACATACTTCTTACGAAGGTTGATGCTGAGACCAAAGGCGTCTACGACGAGAAGCAAAGCTTCGAAAAGCTTTCAACGTGGGAGGAATTCTGCACAATTCTTCATCGCCGCTGCCAGTTCCTAGAAAGTCATCAGACAGGTCAACTCGGTCAAGGCAATAGTTCACTAAGAGGAAAACGACCATCAACGTCAAAGGCATTCCTCAATATTAGCTCTCAATGCTTACACTGCCATTCGACGGCGCACTATGTTAGTAATTGTAAATCATTTGCAGAGTTATCGCTACAACAAAAGTTCGAAACAGTCAAACGGACCAATGCATGTCTTAACTGTCTGTGCACTGGACATCGCGGCAAGGATGGTCCCTGAATCTCCCGGTGCAAGGTATGCCGATCGGCTCGTCATACGTTATTGCATCAATTCGCCTCCACCCCGATAAAAAACCTATCATCATCGATTCAATCTGTTAATCCAATAACTAATTCACAAAGCACTTCGTTATTAACGGACACTGATAAAAAGGGGATGCTTCTCACAGCATTGATTCACATAATAAATAAGTCTGCCCAATTACATACTGTACGGGCACTTTTAGATTCATGTTCTGAACTTAATTTTATTACAGAAGAGACTGCCAAGCGGCTAAATCTGGATAGGACTCGCGTATCACAAGAATTTAGCGGCATTACCGGAAGCAGTCAAGGTATTAAACACAATGCGTTTGCCACAATACGTTCTAGGCATTCATCATTTACGTCGTCCGTCAACTTTGCCGTCATTAAGAAAATTTGTGCTCAGCAACCACACTAGCATATCGATGCATCAAATTGGACCATACCTACGGATATCAATCTAGCCGATCCGTATTTCAACGAGCCCCACAAGATTCACATTTTAATAAACACGAGTGGGCTGTTTGCAGCAATCCTCTATGGTCAGCAAAGCTTGGGCGAAAACATGCCATATTTAATCAGCACGGAATATTGATGGATAGTTGGTGGAAATTTGGAAACCACACACTTTTGTTAACTAATGATTGGACATATCTGTATACTTGCACGGATATGGACTCTGCCATTTCTGTCTTCTATAAAAATCTTAAGTTGTTCTTCGATGTTTGTGTCCCGCGTGTGACATAAGGGTGGTGTGATAGACCTCCTTGGTTCTCACGTGAGTTATGTAACTTGAAGAACGTAAAACGAGATGTTATAAAAGATTTAAAAAATCCGGTAAAGCATCGGGTTTTTCCCTATATGTAGTTGCTCGATCAAATTTTATGGTGCTGAATTCACAGTGCTATAAAGATTATCTTCAGCGATGTAAACTCAGGTTTTCTCGCAATCCTAAGCAATTTTATAAATTTGTAAGTGTTAAACGTAAGACATCGGTGCACCGATTATTGTTTTTCGAAAACAATAAAGCTGACAATGATCAGGCAATTGTCGACATGTTTGCTGATTTTTTCAAAACAACTTATTGCTCTTCGATTTATCAAGCAACTCCTCCTTATCCTCATCTCTTGCAATCGTCTAATTGCATTTTAGACCCTGTGTTTGATGAAAGTTCGGTTCTTAGCGTGCTCAGTTCCGTCAAACCAATATATGCACCTGGCCCTGATGGAATACCAGGCTGCGTATTAAGGTTTTGCGCGGAGGCCCTATGTAAGCCAATACTTAAGTTGTTTACACTGTCCGTCACATCTTCCGCCTTCCCGCCTATCTGGAAGGAATCATATATTATTCCTCTTCATAAAAAGGGGAAGAAGTCCGAAGCCTCCAATTATAGGGGTATTTCAAAATTGTCTGCCATACCCAAAGCATTTGAGAAAATAATAACATCTCAATTGCAGCATTTTTGTAGTTCAATCATTTCGTCATCCCAACATGGGTTTAAAAAACGTAGATCGACAACTACTAACCTATTAGAATTTACATCTCACTCAATCAAAGGGTTCAAGACTGCCGTGCAAACTGACGTCATTTATACTGACATCCCCAGCCTTTTGCTAGATTGGATTCTTCAATATCTTTCTAAGCGTACACAAAAGGTCCTCTTTAAGTCTTCATTTTCTAAGACCATCCAAGTGACCTCTGGAGTACCTCAGGGTAGTCATTTGGGTCCATTGCTATTCACTCTTTTTATAAATGATCTTCCATTGGTAGTGTCACATTCTCGGGTGCTTATGTACGCGGATGATGTCAAGCTTTACCTCAGTTTTAAAGAGATATCATCTTCTAGCCTACTTCAATCGGATCTTAATGATCTTCAGAGTTGGTGTGAAACAAACCTATTAAACCTTAACGGCTCTAAATGTAAAGTTATGTCTTTTTATAGATGCACTCCATACTTAGCAACTTATTATCTTAACGACACTGCCTTAGAGCGGTTAGATATTATCAATGACTTAGGTGTTCTTATGGACCATAAATTAACTTTTAATCCTCATATTTCTGCTACAGTTAGTAAAGCTATGAATGTTCTTGGGTTTGTGAAACGATGGTCAAAAGAGTTTGACGATCCGTAAATAACCAAAATTCTGTATACTTCTTTAATCCGTCCTATCTTAGAGTACGGATCTTGCATATGGTCACCTCAATATGAGATGCACCAAAGTAAAATTGAATCTGTTCAAAAGCAATTTCTGCTTTTTGCTCTTCGCGGTCTAAATTGGGATCGCAATGTCAATTTGCCATCATACTCCAGTAGGCTTCTTTTAATCAATCTTCCTTCTTTAATTAATCGTAGAGTAATGCTTGGTGCTATCTTTATTCATAAACTTTTAATAGGTGAAATAGACTCTCCTGAGCTATTGAACCAGTTAAACCTATCTGTACCCCGTAGACCTACTAGAAATTTTATTCCTCTATCCTTAAAACACTGTAGTTCTAACTATTCTTTGCATGAACCTTTTCGAGTCCTATGTTCTGATTACAATCTTCTGTATCCCGTAATTAGATCAGAAGCCTCTCTTTCCCTTGTGAAAACTTCTATTTTAGCACATTTAGCTCGTAATTAGCTGTAGTTAATCATATTTTTAATTGTTTGTCCGTTTTATTTGTATTTGTCCACGCGATCGTGCCGTCCGATATGCGGCTGCGCCCCACGGTCGGTCGGGCGGGAGGTGGTCAGCGCTCTGCTTGGGCTCGCGCGAAACAGGCTATGTCCTGGTGTCGTATGGGCCACTTGAACGTACTTCGCATTGTACGCGTCAACGTCCAGACAATAGAAAGGCCCCGATCAACCCATCACTTAATCTTCTAGTTCAAAGATTTTGGGAAATTGAAGACTGTGAGTTTCTTGGTAACCGGCAAACCAAAGAAGAACAGGAATGCGAAAGCCATTTTTGTAAAAATGCAATTGTAAAATCGGATGGAAGACTCCAAGTTTGACTTCCATTTAAGGAACCCCCAGAGAAATTAGGATTCTCCTACGACAACGCAGTACGGCGTTTCAAATCCTTAGAAAGTCGTCTCGACCGCGACGATCAACTAAAACAAGCATATGTAGATTTCATCGACGAGTATATAAAACTTGGCCACATGTCTCTCAAACCTGTTGCAAGCCAGAACGAACCGCATTATTACATACCTCATCATTGCGTGTTGCGTCCGCAAAGCGTTACTACGAAACTTAGAATTGTGTTTGATGCTTCGGCTAAAACATCATCGGGAAAATCATTAAATGAGCTGTTAATGATTGGCCCCACAATTCAACAAGACCTATTTATAACATTTCTATAATTTCGTCTGAACAGGTATGCCCTTTCAGGCGACATAGCCAAGGTGTATCGCCAATTTGTCATAGATCCAAGAGACCGGAGATTTCAGCGCATTGTATGGCGACCAACAAAAACAGAAAAACTAAAAACTTAAGAGCTCAACATCGTGACATATGGCATGTCAGCTGCACCCTTCTTAGCTATCAGAGGTGTTCACCATATTGCCGATTCGTATTCACGTGATCATTCTATAGGTGCTAAAACATTACGCAACGACTTACATATATGTAGATGACTTGCTAACCGGAGCTGATAGCGTAACCGAGTTTCAACACATTAAAAACGATACAGTAAACATCTTATCACTGGCTGGATTGCATCTTACAAAATTTAGTAGCAACTGCAAGGAAATTACGAAAACTTCAGAGGACGAAGTATTTATCGCTATGGAAGATCAAGATACTACCAAAACTCTGGGAATGACGTGGATGCCCAGCAGTGACATCTTTACATTTCGATACATTTGTGACCAACAAGAACCATTTACTAAACGATCAATTCTTTCAGTAGTAGCAAGAATGTTTGACTTGCTGGGATTCATAAGTCCGGTCATTGTTTGGTGCGAAATTCTTAAGACACAGTCATTGCCTAATTTAGAACTGTGCGGAGCATTGTTGCTCAGTCGGACTTTGCGCAAATTCGAAAGGACATTAAAATTATACATCGACAAGGTATACTTTTGGACCCATTCAAAAATTGTTCTGCAATGGCTGAAACTTCATGCATCAACACTAAATTGTTTTGTAGCAAACAGAGTTTCAGAATTACAACAACACACGGAAGACGTAATATGGAAGCACGTCCCTTCTACCAAGAATCCAGCAGACATTGTTTCTCGTGGTTGTCGGACATCAGAGCTGCAAACAAGCATGTGGATAACAGGGACAACGTTGTCTAAGGCCGAATGGCCAATTCTTAGGGAACCACTTCCGCCGCATATCGAGGTAAGAACCAAGACAGCACTTTTTTGTAGCAGAGCAGACAACGCTAATTCACAATCTATTCTAAATATGATCATAAATAATTCTTCATCGTATATTCGAATCGTTCGAATTGTTTCATCCCTCTATCGCAGCGTGAACAGAGGGAAGACTGATCGCACTCTAAGTTCATCATCAATAGCCGATATTCGCATTACTGAGACAGAAATGTATCAATCGTTTTGGAAAATTGTTGCACTAATACAACAAGAAAGTTATGCTGATGAAATATCTTTACTAAAAAACAAACAAACCATGTCTACAGCGTTTGACACCATTTATGCACACAATGACATTTGGACAAACTGCAGTATGTGTGATGAGAGTCGGAGGACGTCTCGAAAACGGAGACCTTCCATTCAACGCCAAACACCGGGCCCTGCTCCCTCAAAATCATGGTTTTACCAAGCTATACATCGAATTCTTGCACAACAAAAATCTTTATGCTGGCCCAAAGTTTATTTTATCTCTTTTACGAGAAAACTTGTGCAAAGTTGCATCCGCTGCTTTCACTTTAAACCTCGCCTCATGACTCAACTGATGGGCAACCTACCTGCTGATCGACTACGAGCTGAAACCATTCCTAGTAACAGGAGTAGATTTTTGCGGCCCATTTTTTACGTCTTACAGGATTCGCGGAAAGCCGCCGTAAAAAATATATGCGGCAATTTTTGTATGTTTCACTTCAAAAGCGATTCATATTGAATTAGTCTCCGAATTGTCAACAAATGCATTTCTGCTTTGTATACGTAGATTTGTAGCGCGCCGTGGTGTACCATTGTGCATAGTTTGCGAGAACGCCACAAACTGCGTTGGCGCTGCTAAAAGGCTAGCTAACGTCAGACGTCATAGCTCACATAAAAACATATAGTTCAATTAAAGGATTGAACTTTTGCTTTATTCCCCCTAGAGCTTCACACTTTGGCGGCCTCTGGGAAGCGTCAGTAAAATCGAAGACACTGCCTTTGAAGAATATTTTAAACGCATCTCTTACTTTCGAGGAACTAGTCACTGTGTTCTCGGCTGTGGAAGCTATCCTTAATTCAAGGCCAACAGCACCCACTTCAGATGACCCCAACGATTTCAATGCTCTCACACCTGGGAATTTGTTGATTGGAACCGAATTAACGTCAGTACCAGAATCATTACTCTACCATTCCACGGACCCTCCCGGAACGGAACTGCGGTATCTGGATAGATGGCAGCGAGTGACCTATTTGAAACAACAATTCTGGACACTGGACACACTATGTTCATAACTTACAACAACGCAGCAAATGGATTTATAGAAAACCAAATTTGGCCGTGGGACAACTAGTTATAGTACAAGAAGACAACGTGCCGGCTCAACATTGGCCTTTAGCAAGAGTAGTGTCTGTAAATGCCGGACCTGATGACAAAATTCGAGTAGTCGAACTTAGGACTGCAAAAGGAATCTTCAAAAGGCCAATTCCCAAGATCGCTCCGCTTCCAGAATCATTTTTTTGAAAGTTGGTTCTTTCAACAGGGGGAGCATGTTGGAGGAGAACTCCTGAATTTTAACTCATTAATTTAATTATTCTGAAATATTAACCATTGGGTGAAATAGCTAAGTTATCGATATATCGCAAGCTCAAAGAGAGTTCAATCTAGCTTTACTGTTGGCTCTCTTCTTGCGTTTTCCTTTACTTTTGACTTTGAATTACACTCTCTCGTAGCGTATAAGAATTTAAGAATCTACTGTACCAAAAGAACTCGAATGCGACGAACGCAAATAAATATAAAACTACATAACGTCGTCTAATCTGTTTCGGGAAGATAGTGGCAAGGGAAGTTTTGAAGCAACGAATCCAAACGAGTAGCAGTTTATTATACGGCCGAGAAATCGGCCAACACTATTAAAATGGATTGGTAAATTATTTCGTTTACCAAATACAAGTTCATAGGGAGAGTATTTGTGTGTTGATGGGTTGGGTTAAAACAGTACACAAAATATTGTAACCATATGTCCCAATCAGTTTTATCTACTGATATATGTATGTGAACGAATGTACTCATTGAATGTCCTATGACTTCTTTCAACGGTACCCAAGGTCAGGTGGTGGTGTGCAGTAGACGTAATGTTTTCTATTTTTAAATATTTGCACAAGTCATTTATTATTGAATTTTTGTATTCTGTTCTCATGTCCGTAATAAACGTCTTCATTGGACCGTACTTCAGAATAAAGGAATTAAAAATAGCTTTTGAGATTGTTGTAGCGCTTTTATTGGAAACTGGTATTACTACTAAGTATTTCGTCTATTCACATATTAGAGTGACTGCGTATTCATTACCATTCAGATTTTGGTAGTGGACTAATGGTGTCCACTATTACCCTATTAAAAGTATGCATGGGGATTTCGGTAATGATTAAGGGTGTTTTGATGTGCTTCGTCGTTTTTGACTTTAGGCATTTTTCACATTTATTAATGAAGTATTTTATTTTTTTTTTTTTTATAGCGGACGTTGACGATACTATGCGCAGTACGTTCAAGTGGCCCCTACGACACCAGGACATAGCCTGTTACGCGCGAGCCCAAGCACCACCTCCCACCCGACCGACCGAGGGGTGCAGCCGTATAACGCACGGCACGAATCGCGTGGACAAGTACACAATAGAAAAAACAGACAAACAAATAATACTACAGCTATCTATTAACTAAATGGGATAGGATAGATGTTTTAAGCATATTAATAGAAAACTCTGAGCCGATTACAGGGAATAGAAGGTTGTAATCAGAGCAGAGGACCCTAAAAGGTTCATGCATAGCATAGTTAGAAGAACAACGACTAAGGGATAAAGGTATCAAAGGATGTCTACTCCGTCTACATGGTACCGACAGATTCACCTGAGCTAATAACTCAGGCGAGTCGATATCACCAATTAGGAGCTTGTGCATAAAAATGACACCAAGCATAATTCTACGGTTAGTTAGGGATGGAAGGTTAATCAAGAGAAGTCTACTAGAATACGAAGGCAAATTGACATTGCGATCCCAGCTTAAGCCACGAAGAGCAAATAACAAGAACTGCTTTTGAACGGATTCAAGTCTAATCTGGTGCGACTCATATTGAGGTGACCAAATGCAAGATCCATACTCTAAAATAGGACGGACAAGCGAAGTGAAAAGAACTTTAGTTGTATAGGGGTCATCAAATTCTTTTGACCATCTTTTAATGAAACCCAGGACACTCATGGCCTTTGCGACCGTGGTGGAAATATGGGTGTTAAAATTTAACTTATGGTCCATAAGTACGCCCAAATCATTCATATTATTTAGACGTTCCAGAGGGCTATTGTTTAGAAAATAAGTGACCAGTTGAGGAGAGTTACGGAAAAAAAGTCATTACCTTACATTTGGTAGTGTTAAGATTTAGTAGATTAAACTGGCACCAGGATTGAAAGTTTTTAAGATCAGCTTGTAGCCGACTAAATGAATCTGTATCTTTATGAGTAAGACAAAGCTTGACATCGTCAGCATACATAAGCACACGCGAATGAACAATGACTGATGGAAGATCGTTAATGAATAGTGTGAAGAGCAGAGGGCCAAGATGACTACCTTGAGGTACACCAGAAGTCACAGGAATGGAAGCGGAAAAAGAAGACTTAAAAAGTACCTTCTGTTTTCTATTTGTTAAATATTCACGAACCCAAGAAAGGAAAAGGGGTGGAAACCCAATGTCGCTCAGCTTAGAAAGTAATAGGGTATGATTAACGGAATCAAAGGCTTTGCTAAAGTCAGTATATATTACATCAGTTTGTTTACCATTTTTAAACCCCTTGATAATTACTGATGTAAATTCTAAAAGGTTAGTGGTTGTAGATCTACGTTTCACAAACCCATGTTGGGATGGTGAAATAATAGAACTGCAAAAATGTTGCAATTGAGAAGTTATAATTTTCTCAAAAGCTTTCGGAATAGCGGACAATTTTGAGATACCCCTATAGTTAGAGGCTTCGGACTTTTTGCCATTTTTATGCAGAGGAATGATATACGACTCCTTCCAAATAGATGGAAAAGAGGAAGATTCGACAGACAATAGAAACAATTTTAAAATGGGTTTACATAATGCGTTTGCACAGAACCTGAGTACGCATCCAGGAAGACCATCTGGCCCCGGAGAATAAACAGGTTTAACTAATTTAAGTTCGCTAAGAATAGAACTTTCATCAATGACTGGATTGAAAATGCAATTAGCCTTTTTTAAATGATAAGGATACGGACTTGCTCGATATTCCGTTGAGGAATAAGTTGTTTTGAAAAAACTCGCAAACATATCGGCAATTGCCTGATCAGTGCTTGCTTTTTTATTTTGAAAAGACAAAAAAGATGGGTGCACAGAGGTCTTACGTTTAGAATTAACAAAGTTATAAAATTGTTTAGGGTCGGAAGAAAACTGAAGCTTACACCGCTGAAGATAATTCTTATAGCATTGTGTATTAAGCATCATGAATTTTGAACGAGCGACTGTATACAGAGCATAATCTGATGAACGACGTGTTTTTTGAAACTTCTTATAATATCGTGTCTTCACATTTTTCAAATTGGATAACTCACGAGAGAACCAGGGAGGTTTGTTAAGCCGCTCCAGCCTACCAAGAGGCACACAAATATCAAAGAGTGAATTCAGAGTATCATAGAAAAAACGAACAGCTGAGTTCATATCTCTACAATTGTACAGATAAGACCAATCAGTAGTAGCAATGTTTTCATTAAGGCTGGCAAAGTCAGTCTTACGAAAGCACCTAGTTAGAGGTAACTCATTTGAACCAAGTAATGGTGAAAGCAAGGGCAAATCAATTTTTAAATTTAATGTAGGATGAAATTTGTCTTCTGGAAGAACAAAAGGTTCGATCCTAGAAACCTCACAATAAGAAGAATCCAATACAAAAATAAGATCTAACGATTTTCTATTAGAATTTAAGACGGGATTGACTTGGGATAAAGATAAGCCTAGAAGGCCATCAATAAAGTCATGTGACAAAGAGGGCAGCAACGTGGTAGATTCATCTGTTAGTGACCATGCTAAAGCGGGTAAATTAAAATCACCTACAACTATGAGCAAGTCTTGACTGGAAACTAAAGAGGAGACAAACTGAATTGCCTCTAAATGATTTAAATATACCGCCATGTCTGACAATGGTGGAATATAGGAACAAGTAATGAAAGCATTAAAAGATTTAAAATTTACTTTAACACCGACAAACTCAATCTCCTGGGTACTAGAAAATTGAATCATTTCAGATGATAAAGCAGCATCAACAGCTATCAGAACGCCACCACCTATACGAGAAATCCGGTCACGTCTGAATATAGAAAAGTTTGTGGAAAAAACCGATGCATCAGCAATATCAGGTTTTAGCCACGTCTCTGTAAAAGCTAGAATGTTATGTTCAAAAGAAAGACTATCTACAAAGAGATTAGAAAGTTTAGATCTCAGCCCTCTAACATTCTGGTAACCCAGGTTAAGGGACGAAGCTAGTTTTTTGACACACCAGCAGATGCTGATGTGACAGGATTAGTATTAGTTGTTGTTGTTGGCAAGCGAATCGGTTTCCGATTTTTCTTTTTCACAGTATATTCCTTAACTATTATATGCTTTGGCCAAAAATCTTCTCGACATATAGTGTCGAAGATATTGGCAGAAACACTAATTTTAAAAGACGAAATGTCCCGAGAATAAGAAAATTTAAACTTCTCCACCGCAATATTCGAGACGTTAACTTTCTTCCGAATATAGGCTATTACATCATCAGATGTGACAACAGGGTCTAGCCTAGAAACAAATATATGTTTCTTTGGTGGTATGCCAACGAGAGGCCGCGGTCCCGAAGCGTCAGCCGCAGCAGTAACGTTGGACAAGTTACCCACTGCAGCAGTCGACTTGTTTACGGGGCCCTCGATACTTTTAGAACTATCGGCAATTTCCATTGGATTGGGTAATTGCCCGGACACATCGGACACTACAATAGGCATCGTTTTTAAGAGATCATTCCCAGGTGATACCGGTAATTCCTTACTAATAGCATTCACAACCGGGCTCTTAAACGAAATCAATTGCTGTACATTAGGAGTGGACGGTGCATGAGACCGGTCGGGGACGATAAGAGACGCTGGCGGGTCTACAGATGCAGAAACACCCCAAGGACTGGTCCTTTTACGTTTCGGAGACTCATTCATAAGCGATAAACTTCTGAACTGAGTCTCCACCGCAGTAAACTCCGCTTGGAGTTTATTAAAACCTGCCCTTAAAGTGTCAAAACTATCTCTAGTCCGCCTCATGAAAGAGCGCATCTCATTCTCGACCTCTCGGCAAGCATCACATCCATATTTTAAGCCACCACCTTTAGCAATAGACTCCTTGATTCTGCCTGTGTAACCTGCACACTTAACGTGAACCGCATTGTCACACAACCAACACAGAATATAATCATGGGAGTCAACCGCATTAGTGGCAACTATGCAATTATTTTTTGAGCAGACAACCATTTTATCAAAAAGTTTAATTTAATTAAAAAAGGAAATACAAAAAATAAAAATTCTAAAGGTAAAAATTCTGTGTAAAGAATATACTGACCAGTTCTGACACAAGGGTTAATGTGCAGAGTAAGCCTTCACAACTAAAGAATAAAAAGAGATGAAAGCACAAAAACAAAAACACGTATCACAGAGTCGCGGGTAGGCAAAAGACGAGAGCGCAAATCAATCAAGAATAGGAAAGAGCGGGAGAGCGCGTCAAATTGAACACATGCAACAACAATTTGTACGCAAGAGCGCGAGAGTTAGTTAAAACGGTAAAGACAAAAGGCAAAAGAAATAAGCAAAACAACAACACCGCTAATGCAAGTATTGTTGTAAGTTTTGATTATATTTAAATTTAAACAAAAGCGACAGCAAGAATTCGCGAAATGAAAATAAAATTCGGATGTTGAAATTTTTATTAATTAAACCGATAATGAATTTAATTTAATTTAAATTTGTAAAAGTAATTAATCGCGAGTAAAAAATAAAAATTGATAAGCGCAAAAAAAAACACGTCCGTCCTCTGCAACGAGTGAAAGTATGAAACGTGTCATGTTTTTTCAATAATAGTGTCTTCTTACTTTGGCCAAAGTTTTTGTAATGCCTGTATGGACACCCTGTATAAAATCATCATGACAATATTCTTCTTTATCTTTATCTTTTTCTATAATGGTCACCGGTTGCAGTACCGCCACTCTTAATGATTTCAATATTTGATTGCCCATTTCTTTAAAAGATTCTATTGAAAAGGTTTCAAAGATCTTTTCACTAGGTGACAATTTGAGTTGTTTGATATCAAATATACCGGCGTGTTTTTCAAGCCTTCGAAAAAACTAACCCAAGTCGAGGTTTCCATCGGTGTACAGATCTGCAACCTCAATTCTTT
Organism: Drosophila tropicalis; assembly: GCF_018151085.1. Classification (NCBI taxonomy): domain Eukaryota; kingdom Metazoa; phylum Arthropoda; class Insecta; order Diptera; family Drosophilidae; genus Drosophila; species Drosophila tropicalis. The sequence continues at coordinate 985,248 of NW_027173405.1, forward strand.
GCTATAACACAATAACTTTCACTCGTTGCAGAGGACGGAAGTGTTTTTTTTGCGCTTATCAACTTTAATTTTTTTTCTCGCGATTAAATACTTTTCCATAACTCTTAATTTCATTATCGGTTTAATTAATAATAATTCCAGCATCCGAATTTTATTTTTATTTCGCGAATTCTTTTAATCGCTTTTGTGCTTTTGTTAAATTTAAATAAAATCTAAACTTACAACAATACTTGCATTAGCGGTGTTGTTGTTATGCTTATCTCTTTTGCTTTTGTGTCTTTACCGTTTTAACTAACTCTCGCGCTCTTGCGTACCAATTTTTGTTGCATGTGTTCAATTTGACGCGCTTCCCACTTTTTTCTATTCTTTTCTTTGATTTGCGCTCTCGTCTTTTGCCTACCCGCGACTCTGTGATATCTGTTTTTGTTTTTGTGTATTCTTGATCTTTTAATTCTTTAGTTGCGAAGGCTTACTCTGCACATTAACCCTTGTGTCAGAACTGGTCAGTATATTCTTATACACAGATTTTTTACCTTTAGAATTTGTATTTTTATACCCTTGCAAAAAGGGTATATTAATTTTGGTCAGAAGTGTGCAACGCATAGAACAAAGCATCTCCGACCATACAAAGTATATACAAATATTCTTGATCAGCACGACGAGACGAGTTCAACTAGCCATGTCCGTCCGTCTGGATCAACGCAAACTCCTCCTAGACCGTAAGAGCTACAGAGCTGAAATTGCACGTAGGCTTGTATATACTGCAGAGGTTGTATATCTCGGACTCAGCCGGATCGGACCACTATATCATATAGCTCCCATACAAACCCCAAAGTCACGAACAGTGACTTTTCTCAATAACTTCGTTATTTTCAGTGCTATTGTCACGATCGGTTGAAAACAGTGAATTTTGTTAATTAAATTAAACTTCTTGATAAAATGGTTGTCTGCTCAAAAAATAATTGCGTAGTTGCCACTAATGCGGTTGACTCCCATGATTATATTCTTTGTTCGTTGTGTGACGATGCGGTTCACGTTAAGTGTGTGGATATGATGCTTGCCGGGAGGTCGAGAATGAGATGCGCTCTTTCATGAGGCTGACTAGAGATAGTTTTGACACTTTAAGGGCAGGTTTTAATAAACTCCAAGCGAAGTTTACTGCGGTGGAGACTCAGTTCAGAAGTTTATCTCATATGAATGAGTCTCCGAAACGTAAAAGGACCAGTCCCTGGGGTGTTGCTGAAGACTTTTGGCCGAAACATATAATAGTTAAGGAATCTACTGTAAAAAGAAAAATCGGCAACCGATTCGCTTGCCAACAACAACAACTAATACTATTCCTGCCACATCACCATCTGCTGGTGTGTCAAAAAACTAGCTTCGTCCCTTAAACGTAACCCAGAACGTTAGAGGACTGAAATCTAAACTTCCTAATCTCTATGTAGATAGTCTTTCTTTTGAGCATAACATTCTAGCTTTTACAGAGACGTGGCTAAAACCTGATATTACTGATGCAGCGGTTTTTTCCACAAACTTTTCTATATTCAGACGTGACCGGATTTCTCGCATGGTGGCGTGGTGGTGGCGTTCTGATAGCTGTTGATGCTGCTTTATCATCTGAAATGATTAAATTTTCTAGTACCCAGGAGATTGAGTTTGGCGGTGTTAAAGTAAATTGTGTAATGCTTTTATTACTTGTTCCTATAGGAACACCATTGTCAGACATGGTGGTATATTTAAATCATTTAGAGGAAAATATTACTACTACCGATTGGTCTTATCTGTACAATTGTAGAGACATGAATACAGCTGTTCGTTTTTTTTATGATACTCTGAATTCACTCTTTGATATTTGTGTGCCTCTTGGTAGGCTGGAGCGGCTTAACAAACCTCCCTGGTTCTCTCGTGAGTTATCCAATTTGAATGAAGTAAGTAAGTCGACTCGTCGACTCGGGTATACCATACACCAGGTGAAACAAATTTTTTTAAATTTCGAAAACCAAATGTATGTCTATTGTTTTTACATGTGCTATCTCGCTCACTCTACAAACACACGAGCACTCTAGTGCCGCCACTAGCCAACGGCCAATTCTGGCCTTGTGGACAGCTTAGTAAAATACGTTCATAGGTATATTTTGCATGTTTCTAGATTCCGATTTCAATAAATTTTGGTATGTTGGTAGAAATAGATAGGATTAATTAGACTGCCGAATTTGAATGCGATAGTCAAAAAACTACAGGAGGAAATCGGTTTTTTCTTAATTATGGAGGCGGAAGTGGGCGTGGCAAAATATGAAAATATATATACTCTGCACGCATACTAAGCCAGTATACATACTAAATTTGGTGACTTTAGCTTTGTTAGTTTTTGATAAAATCAGTTTTGTTTGATTTGCGGGGGGCGAAAGTGGGCGTGGCAAAATTTTTAAACAGCCAGTTTCTGCGCGTCTATTAAACTAGTCTGCATACCAAATTTGATGTCTCTAGCTATTATACTTTTTAAGAAAAACAGTTTCATGTGATTCCAGAGGGCGTAAGGGGGCGTGGCAAAAAGTTTAAACAATTAGTTTCTGCGCGCTAACTAAACGAGCATATAAACCAAATTTGATGTCTCTAGCTATTATACTTTTTAAGAAAAACAGTTTTGTGTGATTCCAGGGGGCGTGGCAAAAAGTTTGAAGAATTAATTTCTGCGCGCTAACTAATCGGGTATACAAACTAAATTTGATGTCTCTAGCTGTCATACTTTTTAAGAAAAACAGTTTTATGTGATTCCTGGGGGCGTAGGGGGGCGTGGCCGAAATTCCAATTAACTCTGTACATGTACATAATACACGAGTATAGTACATACCAAATTTGGTGGCTCTAGCTCTTATAGTCTCCGAGATCTGCGTGTTCATACGGACGGACGGACGGACGGACGGACGGACGGACGGACGGACAGACGGACATGGCTAGATCGACTCGGCTGTTCATCCTGATCAAGAATATATATATACTTTATAGGGTCGGAGAAGCTTCCTTCTGCCTGTTACATACATTTTGGCGACTTTAATATACCATTTCACCCTATGGGTGTATGGTATAAAAATGTGAAGACACGATATTACAAGAAGCTTCAAAAAACACGGCGTTCATCAGATTATGCTCTGTGTACAGTCGCTCGTTCAAAATTCATAATGCTTAACACACAATTTTTTTTTTTTTTTTAACGTTGAATATATATTTGTTGAATCTACTCTTAAATTAGAGCCTACCAACAAGTTTGAGATATTTTTCTTAGTCTAGTACTTAAGATAAATCCTGGGGATATTGCAGGCGGCCCTAATCACTTGTTATTGGGTTGGTCTGTCATTTCTTTTAAGACGAGTTCTATTATTAGTTCGCATAAGGGAATTGGCAAGAACATTTGGGTGTGCATCCAGTTTCGCAGAATACTTTAGTTGTTGACTACCTATTTCAGATTTTACACTAGGTATATTTAGATCATTTTGAATGTTGTCGTTCCGTATGTACCATGGAGCCCCCGTGATTGATCTTAAAATCTTCGACTGCGCTCTTTGTATAATATCGACATTGCTGGTACTTGCATTTCCCCATAGTAGGACTTTATACTCCAGACGTAGAGGGGACCGAGCATTGATGATCCAATGTAGGCTACTCGCTTTTTGGTTTAACTGTGACTTTTTTGCTGTGACTTTTTTGCTTGGCTTGCGCCAGGTTAGTCTTCTGTCTAGGTGGATGCCAAGGTAAGTGACATCCACGGCTTGAGGAACTGGTACGTTGTTTAGCATTAGAGCTGGACAGTTTCTTCTCTTAAGCGTAAATGTAACATGTTTGCATTTCTGCTCGTTGACCCGGATACGCCAGGTTGCTAGCCATTCCTGTACCACCTTGAGGTGTTCCTCTAATTTTGCAGAGGCTTGTATTGGGCATTTGGATCTGCTGAGGATTGCCGTGTCATCGGCAAAAGTGGACGTTGTAAGTCCTAAACTTGTTGGTAAGTCTGCAGTGTACAGTAGGTAGAGCAATGGGCCGAGTACACTGCCTTGCGTTACACCAGCTTTGATTTCAAAATCAGCCAAGACGGACCCATTACATCTTACAGTGATTTTCCTATTGTAAAGGTAAGATTCCATGAGTTTGTGGGTGTACTGTGGCAGTTTTTGCCGGATTTTGAACATCAGACCCCCCAGCCAAACTCTATCGAAAGCCTGGGCGACGTCGAGAAAGACAGCCGCACAGTATTCTTTTAGTTCGAATGCTGTTCGTATTTCGGATGTAATGCGATTGACTTGTTCAATTGTACCATGTTTTTCGCGGAAGCCGAACTGGTGTGAAGGGATTGTGTTCTCCGATGCCAGAAATGAGTTTAGTCGGATCTGCAGGACCTTTTCAAAAAGCTTCGAAAGACAAGGCAGCAAACTAATTGGCCTATAGGATGATGGCTGGGTTTTGTCCTTTCCCACTTTAGGAATCATGATGATAGTGGACCTTTCTCATGTTCTTGGGAAGTAGCCAATTCTTATTATAGCGTTGAACAGTTTGCAGATGTATTGTAATGCAATGATAGGGAGTTCTAGGATAATTTTCGGTGTGATTAGGTCATGGCCAGGGGCTTTTTTCGGCTTTATGTGGTTTTTAATAACTGCAGTGATCTCATCCGATTGGAGTTCCGAGTACTCACTATCCGTTAATGTGCTCGAAGGGAGAAGTACAGATGAGTTTGATGTTGGATTTGGCTGAAAAACCATTTTAAGATGTGTGGCAAATACGGATGCCCTCTCTTCGTCACTGCGGGCCCATCCACCGGTTGGACTCCTTATCGGTGAAATTGTCTCTGCAGGAGCGCTTAAAGTTGGGTGGGCTTCCCACAGAGGATGTTTAGTGCTGGTTGGGCTGAGCTTTTCTATGTATTTTCTTTGAGCCCAGCTTTCCTCTTGTCTTAACGCCTTGGAGAGGTTGCGATTAGCATGCCTTAGGCGAAGTTTTGCTGCTGGTGAGCGAGTAATCTGCCATTCTCTTCTTAGACGTCGTTTTTCCGTTACTAATTGTTCTATCCGCCGGTTCGTAGGCCTGTCAACAGGTTTATTGTATGAAGAGGCAGGTGGAGTAGATACTCTTGCTGCAGCTCCCATCATAGACTCAAGTGCAGAGACGCACATATCAATGTCCTCTGCAGCATCCAGTTTTGGTGAACAGTCAATGTAGGCACTCATGTACATTTTAAATTTAAGCCAATTTGTTTTGTTGTTTTATAAGCCTAGATGGGCAACAAGTACTTGAGGTCTTGTTAATAGTGTGAATAGCACTGGAGAGTGATCAGAAGTTAAATCTAGCAGTGTATCCGCAGTGATCCGATTACGTGGAATCCTCTTGGTTACTGCGAAATCAATCAAGTCAGGCACTTTCTGTGGATCTGTGGGCCAATAAGTAGGCCTACCCGGTGAGATGCAATCCATCTTATTGAGAGGGTTGACTATTGTGTTGTACAACTGCTTGCCTTTAGGATTTACCAGGCGAGATCTCCAGTGCGTATGTTTGGCGTTATAGTCCCCTGCTGCAATGAAGCGATCTCCGAGTGTGTTAAAGAAATCGGTAAATTCCTTTTCAGAGATTGAGAAGCGTGGTGGGCAGTACAGGGCAACCAATGTAGTGTTGCCGCAGCTGGTTTGGACGGTTATAGCAGTTGCTTGTAGGTGCTGTGTTTCAAATCTGTTGAGGAACGAGTGTTTTATACGGTTTTTGATTAGGATACCAGTCCCGCCAAGAGCTTTTCCGTCTGGATGGTTTGTTGCATAGAAGGTATATTTTGGTATTTGAAAATTATTTTTCGATGTTAAATGTGTTTCCGAAATCAGCAAAAACGTCGATTTCACTTGAGTCTAGGAATAGTTGCAGATGATTTTTGTGCTTGGAGATGCCGTTAGCATTCCAAAGACATAGAGGGAAGCCATTATTTATTCTCGATAAGCTTCTGGATAAGCAGGTTTTGATTCCGCATCAGTTCTTGCATACAGTTTTGCATGAACGTCATAAAAGTGGTCATGTTTTGATTGAGTGAGATCAATAGGGCTTTTAAGCCAATTGGAGTTTGCTGGCCAAGCTCTGGTGCGCTAGGTTGCGGATTCTGTAGATGGTGGAGTGACGGGGTCTCTTTTGCGGGCTCCGTCTGTCCAGTTCGGAGCACACTAGCGAAGGATACACTAGGACTGGTTGTAGCAGGCATGTTAGATGATCTAACAGCCTTGGCGAAGAATACCTCCGGTGTAGTTTTAGAGGCGTTGACGGTGATTTTTGGTCCAGCTGGGGGTTTGCGCCCGTTTAGGTGAGATTTAAGATCCTTGAAGACAGGACATTCTCTGTAGTTGGCCGTGTGGTTCCCTCCACAGTTACTGCATAATCTTAGTGCGACATTGTTTCTGTCCTTGGTGCAAATGCCATCTTTATGATGTTCGCCACAGCCAACACACACTGACCTGAGATTGCAGTTGTTAGAGGTGTGGTTGTATTCCTGGCAGTTTTTACACTGCGGTGGTTGGTGTCTCTTATGAGGCTCCTCTACGGTGATTCTTCTGTGCAATAGGAGCTGTAGGTTGTAGATTGGGTGCACTTCCTTTGGCTTCGACCGCTTTGCATCTGGTTGGAGCTCGATTTTAAAGAGCGGCTGTACGACTTTGTTCCTGTTGATGATGTTGACAACGGATTTGACCGCAAACCCTTTTTCGACCAACGCGTCTGCTATTTCTTGAGTAGGGACCGATGGCTCAATCCCCTTCAACACAACCTGTAGCCCTTTACTGCTTTTTAGTTGGTAGGTATAGAAGTTGATGTTAGCATTACGGAGATACTTTTCAACAATGCGGAAATTGTAATTAGTTTGGGTTTAACATTTAATTTCTTTTATGTTACCCCTATTGAGAGGGGTTACAACAAAATTATTTGCCCCTACTGTTTCTACTAGCTTCGAAATCAGGGCGCTGCAGTTGGCTCCACGGATGTATAAAGGGGGTGGTCTAGCCGACTTAACTTTATCTACAGCGCCGGCTTGATCATCTTGCTGATCGGCAAGAATTTTAAAACGATTCCCGCTTTGGGGTGCTACTCGTTCATTTGGTTTGGCTTAGCTTCCGCTTAGTTATTTTAATATATCTATCCATTCCAGTTTGGACAGAAGTCGTTGCGTTTACTATTGTGGCTGACTTTGGGCGATTTGTCGTTGACGGCTTGAGGCAGGTCAATACTTCGGCAGACGTTGCAGCAGTTGCTGTCAACGAGCTGACGTTGTTGGTCAGTGCAATCGGTGACATAGCTATCGATATTGCTGGAGAAGCACACTGCTCACTCCACGGTAAGTTGCTGTTGATTGCTGAGTGGCTGGCACTTTCGGTGTTATTGCTTACGTTATCATTCAAAGGGGTCGTCGACACCACCGAAAAGTACGCGTTGTTGCGTTGGACCGAGAGTCAACGCTCACTTTGTTGTTGTTCAATTAGTTCTTGTAGCTGTTGCTAGTTGGGATCGAGAGAGCTTGGGCCTGAATTGGTGGACATGGCTTTTGTAAAAATTATGCACTTTGTTGTTGCAACTTAGTATTTATTGCTATTAGAGCAATCTAAAACAGGCGTAAATAGGCGTCTCTGAGGCGACTGACATACACAATGCTATAAGAATTATCTTCAGCGGTGTAAGCTTCAGTTTTCTTCTGACCCTAAACAATTTTATAACTTTGTTAATTCTAAACGTAAGACCTCTGTGCAACCATCTTATTTGTCTTTTCAAAATAAAAAAGCGAGCACTGATCAGCCAATTGCCGATATGTTTGCGAATTTTTTCAAAACAACCTATTCCTCAATGGAATATCGAGCAAGTCCGTATCCTAATCATTTAGAAAAGGCTTATTGCATTTTCAATCCAGTGATTGATGAAAGTTCTCTTCTTAGCGAAGTTTAACTAGTTAAACCTAATTATTCTCCGGGGCCAGATGTTCTACCTAAATATGTACTCAGGTTCTGTGCAAACGCATTATGTAAACCCATTTTAAAATTGTTTCTATTGTCTGTCGAATCTTCCTCTTTTCCATCTATTTGGAAAGAGTCGTATATCATTCCTCTGCATAAAAATGGCAAAAAGTCCGAAGCCTCTAACTATAGGGCTATCTCAAAATTGTCCGCTGTTCCGAAAGCTTTTGAGAAAATTATAACTTCTCAATTGCAACATTTTTGCAGCTCTATTATTTCGGCATCCCAACATGGGTTTGTGAAACGTAGGTCTACAACCACTAACCTTTTAGAATTTACCTCTATAATTATCAAGGGGTTCAAAAATGCTGAACAAACTGATGTCAAATACACTGACTTCAGCAAAGCCTTTGATTCCGTTAATGATACCCTATTACTTTCTAAGCTGAGCGACATTGGGTTTCCACCACTTTTCCTTTCTTGAGTTCGAGAATATTTAACAAATAGAAAACAGAGCGTACTTTTTAAGTCTTCTTTTTCCGATTCCATTCCTGTGACTTCTGGTGTACCTCAAGGTAGTCATCTTGGCCCTCTGCTTTTCACACTATTCATTAACGATCTTCCATCAGTCATTGTTCATTCGCGTGTGCTTATGTATGCTGATGATGTCAAGCTTTGTCTTACTTATAAAGATACAAATTCATTTAGTCGGATACAAGCTGATCTTAAAAACTTTCAATCCTGGCGCCAGTTTAATCTATTAAATCTTAACACTACCAAATGTAGGGTAATGACTTTTTTCGTAAGTCTCCTCAACTGGTCGCTTATTTTCTAAACAATATCCCTCTAGAACGTCTAAATAATATGAATGATTTGGGCGTACTTATGGACCATAAGTTAAATTTTAACACCCATATGTCAAAAATATCCTCTAGGTTTTAGAGCATGTGTTTCTCAATACAGCCGATGACTATAAAGTCATCCATGTAAAGGAATGCTTGTGGCGGATTTAATCCAGAGAAAGCCATTGTCATCATTCTTTGAAAGGAATCTGGTGCTAGTTTCAGACCATACGGTAGTCTAGTAAACTGATAAGATCCATTGCTAGTGGAAAATGACGTAATACTTCGCGATTTATCTTTTAGTTCTATTTGGTGAAAACCTGACATTAAATCTAGACATGAAAAATATTTGGCTCTGCCTAGTTGATCAAGAATATCGTCTATTCTTGGTAATGGGAATTTATCGGACAAAATTTTTTTGTTTATTTGACGATAGTCTATTACCAATCGCCATCATTTCTTTTCTGATCCTGGTAAACCCTTTTTCGGTACCAGTAGTAACGGACTATTATACTAGGACACTGATGGTTCAACTATTTTATCTTTAATGAGTTAATCGACTTGTCTCGTTATTTCTTCTTTATGCATATGTGGTATTCTGTAATTTTTTGTGTATACTGGCTGGTTGTCATTTAATCTTCTTGAACATATGTGGGAACTTTGGCTGATTGACTTCATTGGTCATCAGTTTTCTGTACTATTTCATAATTCTTAATTGATTCATATTTTATGTTTTTTAAATTTAAAATTTTTACGCTTTTCGTAATATTAATATTCCTTTTTCGACTTCTTGATTTTCGTTTGGAATATATATTTGTCGGATTACTTAAGATCTTGCTGGGAGGATTGTGGTATTGCTGTCACAAGTGTGTAATATTGGGATGTGTATTGCAAAATTTATATTATTTGGTCTTAATATAAGTGTGTTTGGTTCACTGAAATCTAATTGGCAACTAAAAGTTTTGAAGAAATCTAGTCCTTTAATTCCATCAAATGGAATTGGAAAACTTTCGTCTACTATATGGAAGTTGTGTGGAATTATGAATTCATTTTGTTGGAGTATTATAAGGGTTAGACCTTTCATTTTTGACTTTGATGAAAATACTAAGGCTAAGGTTGAATGTGTATACATTTACAGTTTCTTCTGAATATCTGTAGGAGTTTATTGGTTTTCCGAATTACGTTGGGTAACTCGTACACTACCATTTCCATTATTATAATTACCTCGGTTGGAGTTGTTTCGGTTGGAATTATTTCTTCCTCGGTTATTATATCGTGAGTTACCACGATATCCACCTGTATTATTATTATTCCTATAACCGTTATTTTGATAATTACCTCTACCTCGGTAATTATTTTTCCCATTTTTATTGTAGTGAGGGTAGTGCAGGACTGGGTTCGTCTGTCCTCTTTCTGCCGTGCAACTGTCTACGAACTTTGTTGTTAATTCGTTCATATCTCGGAATATGCCTGCTTTTAGTACGTTACGTACTTGATTGTTTATGCAGTTCTTTGTTACTGCCTCTGTATTGACTGAAAGTGTATACTTCTTAGCTAGCTCGACGGATGTGCCGTCGTGTATAAAGGCACCTGTGATGAAAAACATTACTTTTGTCATCCAAATTATGCCCATGTAGGGCCCCTTTTTCTTGTTATTCTTTATTTGATACGCCCATGGAGGGCACATTAAAATATTCCAACATCAAAGCTTACTGTAGTTCTTTTGTTTCGGACAGTCAATGCTTACGATCAACGTCTCTCTCTTTCTAGCTACCGTCTTGGTGTGCCTGCAGCGTCGACGCGTCGCGGAGAATACAACTTCTCGACAGCGGACGCTACGCTGCATGCCGACACTAAGGAGACCATAAGAAAATCGAAAGTGAAAGAGAGGGAAGGCGATCGACGCGTGTCAAAGCACATGACGCATCGTATGTTTTCACCGTTAGGATATAAGTAGGCAGAGCAAGGGTGGGTTTGAACAGAGAGCTAGAATTGGAGAGAAATCACTTCGCAAGTGACCATCAAAGTGTAAAGTTACTAAAGAAACAAGCAAGAGTAGTAAAACAGAACAGCAACGAGTGAAAAATAAGGATTATCAGGTGAGAACCCAACTTTAAGCGCTCCTACAGGGACAGTTTCACAGATAAGGGGTCCAACCAGTGAAGAGAGGGCATCCGTATTTGCCACACATCTTAAAATGGTTTTCCAGCCAAATCCAATATCAAACTCATCTGTACTTCCCCCTTCGAGCACATTAACGGATAGCGAGTACTCGGAACTCCAATCGGATGAGATCACTGCATTTATTAAAAACCACATAAAGCCGAACAAAGCCCCTGGCCATGACCTAATCACACCGAATTTGATCCTAGAACTCCCTATCATCGCCATACAATACATCTGCAAACTGTTCAACGCTATAATAAGAATTGGCTACTTCCCAAGAACATGAGAAAGGTCCACTATCATCATGATTCCTAAAGTGGGAAAGGACAAAACCCACCCATCATCATATAGGCCAATTAGTTTGCTGCCTTGTCTTTCGAAGCTTTTTGAAAAGGTCCTGCAGATCCGACTAAACTCATTTCTGGCATCGGAGAACACAATCCCTTCACACCAATTCGGCTTCCGCGAAAAACATTTGAACAAGTCAATCGCATAACATCCGAAATACGAACTGCATTCGAACTAAAAGAATACTGTGCGGCTGTACTTCTCGACGTTGCCCAGGCTTTTGATATAGTTTGGCTGGAGGGTCTGATGTTCAAAATCCGGCAAAAACTGCCACAGCACACCCACAAACTCATGGAATCTTACCTTTACAATAGGCAACTCGCTGTAAGATGTAATGGCTCCGTCTCGGCTGACTTTGAAATCAAAGCTGGTATACCGCAAGGCAGTGTACTCGGCCCATTGCTCTACCTACTGTACACTGCAGACTTACCAACGAGTTTAGGACTTACAACGTCCACTTTTGCCGATGACACGGCAATCCTCAGCAGATCCAAATGCCCAATACAAGCCTCTGCAAAATTAAAGGAACACCTCAAGGTGGTAGAGGAATGGCTAGCAACCTGGCGTATCCGGGTCAACGAGCAGAAATGCAAACATGTTACATTTACGCTTAACAGAAGAAACTGTCCACCTCTAATGCTAAACAACGTACCAGTTCCTCAAGCCGTGGATGTCACTTACCTTGGCATCCACCTAGACAGAAGACTAACTTGGCGCAAGCACATTGAAGCAAAAAAAGTCACAGCTTAAACTGAAAGCGAGTAGCCTACATTGGATCATCAATGCTCGGTCCCCTCTACGTCTGTAGTATAAAGTCCTCCTTACTGAAACCCATCTGGACTTACGGAGCCGTACTATTGGGAAATGCAAGTACCAGCAATGTCGATATTATACAAAGAGCGCAGTCAAAGATTTTAAGATCAATCACGGGGGCTCCATGGTACATACGGAACGACAACATTCAAAATGATCTAAATATACCTAGTGTAAAATCTGAAATAGGTAGTCAACAACTAAAGTATTCTGCGAAACTTGATGCACACCCTAATGTTCTTGCCAATTCCCCTACGCGAACTAATAATAGAATTCGTCTTCAAAGAAATGACAGACCAACCCAATAACAAGTGATTCGGGCCGCCTGCAATATCCCCGTATTTTTTTTTTAAATACTAGATTAAGAAAAACATCTCAAACTTGTTGTTAGGCTCCAATTTAAGAGTAGATTCAACAAATATATATTAACGTTAAAAAAAAAAGGTGAGCCCATTTCCTAAGATCCTCTTTTTTAGCTTGAGTGCGTTAGGGACCCGAAATAATAAATAATTTTCAGAATTAGTTAGCTATTAATAAAAATCTATTCTCTTATCACTAACCCACTCTGCATTTTTTTCCTTGTTACCTAAGTTTTTATCTACCCTTTCCCTTTTCCTCCTCCTTGGTCACTTAACATTTTTGAGTGGAGCCGAAGGATCAGCGGACTTCGGCAGGATGAGTTATTATCCTGCAGACGAAGTCAGTCGCTGATCTCACGGCTCAGTCACTCAAGGTGAAGAGGCAACGGATCTTGGCCAACCGGGGTTCGCTAGGCAGACAAGATCAGTCGTTGCAGTTTCTCTTCACCGTCCCCTTCCAATAACCCCACTAACGTTTCCCTTCACGCTTCCCTTTCCCAGTCCAAGAGGCAACGGATCTTGGTCAAGCGGGCTTCGCTTGGCAGACAAGATCAGTCGTTGCAGCTCCTCTTTGACTCTCCTCATAACCTTTCCCTTCCTTTTTCTCCTTTTATGTGGTCTCCATTTCATCCCATAATACTCTTCAAGGCCTTCAGATCAAATAAATGTTCTGTAGACGGGACTCTGGAGACTGAGAATTATACCCCAGCCAGAGCTTCCTTACACACCTTCCAGAGATTCAGTAAACTTTTCGATCTCTTGGGCAAACTGGCTTGCTGTTTTGTTTCTCTGGGGTAGATTTTAAATTTTTGCAGTTATTGACGCTACCGATTCTGTTTTTAGATTTGTCGCAATACTGTTAATTATCGCTTCTACGGTCTGTTCAGAGGTTATTAAATTTCTTGTGTGACCTTTTAATTTGGTTTTTATTAGTCACGCTGCTGTTTCCTCATGGCCTTCTGAATGAATGAGTGAATTCATCAAATTCAATGCGTCCTCATGGACTTCATAGCTTTTAGGATTTTCTCATCTGCCATCAAACTGTGGAATAATGTTTGAGGCCATCTTCAAAAAATCTGTGACTGTTTGGGTCATTTTTGTGTTTTCTGTTGAAATGGCTGGTTTATTAACAGTTATTTTTGTTTGATCTGAACTCACTGATGGTTCTTCTTGATCCATTACTTCTTTAGCCGTTAACTGTATATTGTCTTCCAGTGATATTGAAATTTCCAAATCAGTTGTTTGTTTATATTCAATATTATGTCTTTTTAATACAGATTTTGCCCTTTGCTTGCAGTCACTATAGAATGCATTTGCGGCTGTTTTCTCCCTGCATTTAGCTTATTAGAATGTTATATTAATACTGCTCGAATATTTTCTAGGCTCTCTATTATTATTATACCCTTGCAGAGCGTATTATAAATTTGGTCAGATGTTTGTAACGCACAGAAGAAGACGTTTTCGACCGCATAAAGTATATATATTCTTGATCAGCATGAGAAACTGAGTCGATAGAGCCATGTTCGTCTGACCGTCTGTCCGTCCGTGCGTATGCCTTTTTCTTAGCCATCTTAGAAGCTATCGCGCTGAAATTATTTTTGAAATTTGAAATTTTGAAATTTCATAAAAATTGGAGTATCCCCATTAAATTTGCTAATGTGATTGGATATAAAACATAAGATCCCAAAATTTCAATCCGATCGGATAAATAGAACACAAGTTACAGTCAATATAAATCGGTTCAATCTCTGCCGGCAGCGCTGCTTGCTGCCTACTACATCATCATCAAATCAACAGAGCACATGAAACACACACAGACGCAACGCTACAAAAACTGTACGTGTATGCGTGCGTTGCTTTGCTTAGGAAATGAGGGAAGAAGAAGAACAAATTGTAGTAAAATGAGTAAAATTGTTTTGTTTGTATAATTGATGAATTGAGTTGCAGAAAACAAATTTTGAACATGTAAAATTATTATTGCCAAGGACTTCAAGGGTATATAAACTTCGGCATAGCCGATGTTAGCTTCTTTGATATTTTTTGAGTGTTTTTCTACTGTACCTTGAAATGTTTCCCTATTCTGCGAGAGGCACTTACAAGATTTATTTAATTCTTGCGCATATATTCTAGCTTTTGTTATTTTATTATGTCATCCCAATTAATCATAGTTTGTTGAAAAGAATTTACACTCTCTTTTTTTTTTTAATTCCCTGAGGGATTAATTGTCTTCATGGGTTGGTCGAATAGGTTATGCACCCAGGCGGGTAGAATTCTGTTTTTTCGCTTTAGTCGGTATGCTTATACTATGGATCTTTCTATCAAGTAGGCTATCCTTGATTTAAATTTTCTATTATGTACAATGCAGTATTTGATTTCTTTATATTTTGGATTGGTTCACCTCTGATAAAGAGGATGTCTAGAAATGGAACGTATTTGTTGAAATATTTAAGTTCTACTCGACCCATTTTTATACTGTATTTAGGCAATCTGCTCTACTCTGGTATTTTTTATTAAATATCTTATTATGCATTGCATATAATTTCAAAGCCAGATTTATGGCTACTAATATTAGGATAGTTAACAATAATATCCATATTTTTTCTAAATTTTCCCTATGATCTACTATTTTTACGCTGTTAACGACATTAGCCGTGGGATGATCTATTTTGGATTCTTGGGAATTCATCTTACTAAAAAATTTGCTTTGGTCGTTTTCTATTAGTTTGAGAAAAAAAATTTTTTTGGATTCATTTGTTACTTTTTATTTTTATGTAACTCAAAAAAAATTTTTGAAAAAGAAAAATTATCTCAACTATGATTTGCACAGTGAGCCAGAGACGTGGAAAGATAGAAGAGTAGACATGCGTAGGCTTACAACTTGAACAATGTTTTAATTAAATCTATGCCTACGCATGTTTTTTAGTATAAGCCTATTAATGGTTGGTTAGTAGGTGTACTGTGCAATAGGTGCAAGCTCGTACGTGTTTATGCTTAATATTTATATAAAATTTCAATTATAAATAAAGGCAAGGGAATCATTTACTCCTTGCGTGTCTTCGTTCTTTGGCGAAGTTGGACTGTATTGATAATGCGGCACTCTATGTAGTGCTGTCGGTCCTTGTCATCCAGTCCTGTGTGGAGGAGGTGCTGGAGGCGCTTCCTTTAACGCCTTAGCCTGGCGTATTTTCCTCCTCTAGACTTTTTTTTGGGGTCTTCCTTCTCTTTCTCTTGGCGAGCCCAGCTATCATGAGTGGGCGTGGTCCTTCGTTTGGACACACCTATTATCTCTTCGAGAAGGGGTGCATCCCTTTGTACGGTAGGTGCAGCCGTCAGGAAATCCAAGTCCTCCGGATGTGACGGTTCGGTGCTAGTCATCAGCACGTGCTTTTTTTCAATTATTTTTTTTTTTTTTTGTGTGTGTATGTGCGTGTTCTCCTTTTTTGATTATGTTTGTTTGATACTATTTTTTTTTTTAGTCCATTAAGTAAAAATGGAATGTACCTGCTGCGTTTGTGTAGCAGCATATGTTTGGTGCACTTAACAAGAAGCACATTTGTACTTTTGTGTCTCCTTTCACTGGGATTTCTTCTCCAGCTAGATCGGAGTATGCTGTTCTTATTCGCACTAGAGTTATCGAGCCTTGAGGGGAGTGGCTTTGCTCACTTCTAAGCACCTCCATTATGTTGTCTCTAATGCTGGGGCTTCGTCTGGTAACTCTTTGAAAGTAGTTATCCATCGTTGCCATTTCTCATTTTCGTGCTTATTTTTTTTCTTATTATTTGATATATTTTTCTTCTTTTTTTGTTTATACTTGCAACAAAGTGTTACAAGTTGAGCTCTTTGTGTTGAATGATTTTTGGTATGAATATACTACACTATATCATATAGCTCCCATAGGAACGATTGGTCGAAAACAGTGAATTGTGTCAATAACTTCGTTACTCTTAACCCGATTGCTTTAAAATTAAACATTTGTCAATTTTATATACATATCTGGTGGCTATATTAAGAAGAAGCAAGCACACTTCGCCTTCATCTCGAAAGAGCTGGGCGCAAACGCTGTGCAACGAGTATGCCAATTTCTAGAAAGGACAGACTGTACCAAGATTGCATCTACAATTTATGACGCCATTTCGTACAAGACTTCTGGAGTTCCCGCTTGATTGACAGTTCGACGGCGAACCAGTTCGAAAACATGAACCAGTTGGAAGTACTAAGGAAAATAGAAGCCATCGATGTAGAAAACGTGGTACTTCAAGACAAAAGCTCAAAAAGGAAATATTGATGCTTGGTGTAAAAAGACAGCTAAGCAAAGCCCAAACTGGCGGCGCTTCTGCTGACGTCATCGAAAAGCATGAATATGAAATACTACAACTGTCATTAGAGGTGAAAGTATTAAATGCACGCGCGGAAGCTTTGGTGAGCAAAAAATATACTTTGAACACTAGTGTGGGGCACTAAGCCGTTCATCAAGCTCCCAACAAATAATTCTCTATCGAACTCCAATGGGGACTACAATATGCAAAGCACCGTCAATACCATGTTAGCCAGACGAAGCTTAGGCAATAAATATCTGGAATTTCACTGTTCCTCTCATTTGGCTTGGGTATTTGGCTTGGAGATTTTCAAGAATTCAACATATTAATTCAGCGCTGGAGTTTGTACAATGCAAATTCATCGATACACATAAGTTGCTTGCAAAGGCTAGATAAAAGTTTTCTCCAAGAATGAGGATCTTTTTTATTTGCTGAATGGACACAAGAGCAGTCGAGACTGTTTCACAATATAATTAAATATCTGGTTTTCCCAAAGAGGAAAAAAAAGATATTGTGAGTAAAAAGCAACGTACTTCATTATTTGAATGAAAATTTAAAACTGAGTTACAAAAATGTCTTATGGTTATATTTATAGGCTAAATTTGTGAGCCCTTTAGTGGTGTGATTGGTATTGCTGCCATTTGATTTTCCCGAATTTAAATGCTGAATTAGCGTTCTCACGCTTTTGGTTGTTAGGGGGACAATTATTATTGCAAGTGTTTAATTGTTTACGTTAATTATGAGTTAGCGTTCACATGCTTTGATTTTGAGGGGGACAATTGTTTATAAAAACGGATGTTTAGTTTAACGTTATGAATTTTAGGGGGCGAAAAATTTATATGTTATTGGGTATTGGAGTTGGATATATGACTCCCCCATCCTAAAGAAAACAGCCTCTCCTAAGGCGGATACATTGGGATATAGCGAGGGGTTTTTCTCAGCTGTATAGATTGGAGTATCAATTTTGTTTATAATTTGGGACTCAATTTTTTCAATAATTGTTTTCAATTGGTTTCAATTTTTCCTGTGCGAGCTCGATTGTCATTTGATCGAAAATGCTTAGTTATTAATTTTTGTGGCATTGTCTTAAACTTATAGATTAAGTATGTAATCAAACTTATTATAGTAAGTACAAAAGTGGTTAATGTAATAGTTTGAAATGCAGTATAATTTTTGGTGTATTCGTTAATTATCTCTATTGTATGTGTCGCAGGGTCATTTAGTTCTATCTGCTGGTCTGCCATATTGTTTCAGAAACTTTAAGAGTGAAGTGAATTCCAACCGACGCATACAATTTTCCGAACGCAACTGACTCGCATTCTTCGATCACGCATCGATCTACTTCTTTTTAGACGCCAAGCTGGACTACACTCGGCGACAGCGCGACAACGCTGTCGCCTCACTCGTACGGCACCTAGGCGCCAGTCATATTCTTCGCTATAGTCAAATTCTAAGAAGCATTCCCAATATCCCAAACTCATTGCACAGCTTGTTCTGGCAAGCACAGTGGTCAAACTATGTTCATAATGTGACAGACACATACAGTGTCCAAAAAACGTCCATTATGCGACACGGCCTTCCTGACAATATACACGTCCTCGTGTGTTGTCTTAACTCAACCACATAAGTGACAACGCTTCAGAATTGAAAGGGTATTTCAATACATTTTTATTCGATATTCTTATTCATTATGTAACACAATTCAAATCAGTTTAAAATTCATTCTTGTCATAGCATAATTACATTTTCGTAACATAATTTTAATCTAATAAATCATAACATTCGTGTAATTCCTTTAACATATTGTTTTATTTTTTCTTTTTTTTTTTTTTTTTTTTTTTTTTTTTAACCAAACAAATTTGTGTAGTTCCTTTTACACATAACTAACTTATCTTTTGTGTAATTCCTTCTACACATATAAACTTAACATTTGTGTAATTCCTTCTACACATATAAACTAATCATTTGTGTAATTCCTTCTACACATACATACGACCCCCGCCATAACATGTCTCTTCTGCTATGGTGCAGTCTTCATTTATCATATTGGACAACAGATGCAACTTCCATTGTGCTGTCTCTATCTTCACATAACTCATCGAGTATCTGATTATTTGGAATTGCTTTTAAACATTCATGAGAATACTTATACTTTCGATTACATGTTAAAGATTTCAGTAAATATCTGTCTCCATCCAATGTTTCAATTATCTCAAATGGCCCTTTAAATTTTGGATCAAGTTTGGTTTGATGACGTTCTTCGTTTTTGAGCAAAACGTGATCACCCACTTTGAAATTTACTATTTTAGCTTTATTTTTATCAAACCTATTTTTGTCATATTTTGCTTAAGTTTCCATATTCTTTTTAGCCTCCTTTCTCAAATTTTCTTTGTCTACTTCATCATTGTTATCTTCGTTTATCGGCAACAAGCCAAAAGGTCGAGCTTCCTTTCCAATCAATAGTTCTAAAGGGCTAAACTTAGTCACACGATTAATCGTGCAATTCATTGCTAGCTGCACTTCAGCCAACGCATCCTGCCATGATCTCTAACTGGTTTCGACAGCAGTCAGCATACCTTTCAGGGTACTCATGACCCGTTCTACCTGACCGTTTGCTCTACTGGCACCCGTAGCAATTAAATGTAGATTCATTTTTTGAGATGAGCAAAATTCGCGGAAACTTTTACTTGCGAAACTGCGTCCTTGATCTGCTATAATTCGAGTGGGTAAACCAAATAAAGATACGGCTGATTTTACAGCCTTAATGCAGCTTTCAGAATCTATATTTAGTGTGTGATGAAAATAAACAAACTTAGTGAAAGCATCTATAAGAACGATGACATATTCCTTCAAATCATTTTTACCACTCATTTTGCCTGTAATGTCAATATGTATCGTATGCCATGGTATTTCTATTTTAGGAATAGGATGCAGCTCGACTTGCACTTTTCCCACAAGTGGCTTAGATACTTTACATGTGATGCAGTTTTCAACAAACCTACGCACATATTTGGACATATTTTCGAACCAATAATAACCATAGACCTTGTCGAGCGTTTTTTCCCAACCCAGATGCATTATAGCTTCATGGACGTGATTAATGACGGCCCATCAAAAAGCTCTTGGTATTACCGGGTAACATTTGGTCTTACTATTTTGCTGTATTTTCCTATGTAGTATTCCTTTATAGGTTTTGTCCATATTTCTTGGTGTCTCATTACTTTTTAACTTTAAAATTACTTCTTGTATCTCGGAATCTCGCTGTTGTTCCGAAACCAACCAGTTGTCAGATACCTCCGTCAAATTGATTCGTAATTCAGGTATTTTATTCAGACTTTTATGTTGTTCAAGCACTGGATTCCGAGAGAGAAAGTCAACATGCGCCATTCGCTCGCCTTTTCTATATTCTATTTCGAAATCAAATGCCTGTAAAAACGCCCACCATCTATGCACCCTCGGTGTTAAATCTAATTTTGTGCGACTGGCCTTTAAAGAATTACAGTCAGTATAAACTATAAATTTACGTCCCTGCAAATAATGTCGGAAGTGTTTAATAGCATTTACTACTGCTAACGTCTCCAGTTCGTATGAATGGTATTTAGATTCGGCGGGAGACGTACACTTACTATAATACTCTACCACATGAGGTTTATTGTCAATTTTGTGTAACAGGATCGCTCCATACCCAATACAACTTGCGTCTGTATGTAGCTCTATTGGGTATTGCGGATCGAATATGATTAAAACTGGCGTCTGTGTCAATATAGTTATTATTTTTGTTCGTATCTGTTCATGCACTGGTAACCAAACAAAGTCAGTGTTTTTCTTAGAGGTGAGAAAATACAGGGGTTTAAGTGTTTGGGAGAAATTTAATACAAATTGCCGAAAATAAGAAGCTAAACCTATAAATTGTCTTAGCTGTGAAACATTTTGAGGTGGTGGTAATCCATTTAAAGCTTGAATTTTTCGTGAATTTGGCCTGATTTCTCCATTGCTTAATTCAAATCCAAGATACTCTATTCTAGTTGTGAGAAAGGAACACTTAGTGACATTAAATGAAAATCCAGCCTTACTTAATGTGTCCAATACTGTCCGTAATCTAACTAGCGCATCTTCTTTACTTTCTGCTATTATGAGAACATCATCAATATACACGATTGCATAAGTGTAAGCTAGAGCTCCTAAGGCCTTCATTATAGCCCTCTGGAACACAGATGGTGCGTTCTTCAAACCGAACGGCATTGTCAAGAACTCGTATTGACCTTCTGGCGTCACAAATGCAGTTCGTTCTATTGAGTCCTCGTGAACTGGAATTTGATAGAAGCCACTTGCCATATCAATGCACGAAAAATATTTAGCACCACGAAGTCTGGCAATTTGGTCTGAGATGAGGGGCAACGGGTATTTGTCAGCAACTGTATTGTCGTTTAGCATGCGATAGTCTACACACAGTCGATCGGTGCCATTTTTCTTCTTAACTAGCATCATGGGACTAGCGAAAGGTGAACAGCTTGGGCGAATAACTTGAGCCTTTAATAATTCGTCAACTTTACCCCGCACTTTGTTTTTTTCTTCTTCACTAAGCCTATATGGCCGCCGTTGTACTGTCTTTTGCTGATCTATTAGTCTAATTTCCAAATGCCCTGTGGTGACCCTAGTCTTTGGTATTCCATCAATAAACCATTCTGAATAATCTTTTAAAATATTTATCAAGGCTGCCTTATCAAGATCATCAAGTTCACTATTCGATTCTATGACATCTTCATAATTGGAAATTATTAACGCTTCAACTCTTTTGGTCTTGTAAAGTTGAAATTTGTCAGCGTCCATAGTTACGCCAAAGCCCTGACTAAAAATTTCACGACCAATCAGTACATCATGTTTCAAATACTTATCCATAATAACATGTAACAAAATCTCGAAATAACATTGATCAATACTTATATTACATAATAGTTGTTGAGTGCTACATATTGAATCATTGCTTATACCGTTTAACTTTACAATGTTATTAATTTTTTTACCACTAAACTTATCGGCGACGCTTTCCTTAACCAAGGAGCATTCAGCTCAGGAGTCGAAACAAAATGGAATAGACTCACCGGTTGAACTGCATATTGTTCCTGATGGCGGAGCTACAGTACAGATGTCTACACGTTTCTCAATTACTCGGTCGTTTCCTCGTGGTCGTCCTTTTGGGCAAGCGGATGCGAAGTGTCCAAGCTCGTCGCATTTGAAACATTTGACAGTTGACCGGTCTTTTGATCCTTGCGATGAACTTCCGTAGTGGCTTTTTCCTTGAATTGGTGTCCTTTGCCGAGCACGACATTCAGCATATTTATGCCCAGACTTTCCACAATAGTTGCTAGTTGTTGTTGCATTTCATTTCGGGTTTTAATATTGTTTGTAAAAACCAAGCGCGACAATTTGTCATCCATTTGTGCCATGTTGTCCAGAGCTAGGGAAACCGCGATTTCCTCCAGATCATTAGATTTAAATTTTGACATTATTAGGGTGACAATTCGGCTGCCATACTCGGTGTAGCTTTCTCCAGACTTTGGTCGCCCGTTCAAAATTTTCATCAGTATAGCCGCAGACGTTTCTATGCCAACAAAGCGTTGCACAAAGAGTTCCTTGAATTGTGGCCATGTAATGCCAGCAAAGCATATTTGGGACAGCCATTGTGATGCGCTTCCCTCTAGCGCCTTACTTAAAGTTATCATCAGGGTGCTTCCTTCTGGCATTTTATCAGCAAATATGAGATCCACTGTCGTACACCAAGCTGTGGCGTCTGCTCCAGCTCCCTCAGGATTAAATTTTGGCAGAGTTACATGTTTTCCCTTTTCATCAGTTGCCGGAGCTCTTGGTGTCTGCATATTTTTAATGATCTCCTAAAAGGTTGTTGTTTTGCAGTTGTAAAGCTGCCAAGTATGCATCGGTGGTATTTGTAGGTAAGGCAGATCCCACTTCTGATGTCGCAGGGTCGTTTAGTTCTATCTGCTGGTCTGCCATATTATTTCAGAAACTTTAAGAGTGAAGTGAATTCCAACCGACACATACAATTTTCCGAACGCAACTGACTCGCATTCTTCGATCACGCATCGATCTACTTCTTTTTAGACGCCAAGCTGGACTGCACTCGGCGACAGCGCGACAACGCTGTCGCCTCACTCGTACGGCACCTAGGCGCCAGTCATATTCTTCGCTATAGTCAAATTCTAAGAAGCATTCCCAATATCCCAAACTCATTGAACAGCTTGTTCTGGCAAGCACAGTGGTCAAACTATGTTCATAATGTGACAGACACGTACAGTGTCCAAAAAACGTCCATTATGCGACATATGGATAAAGGAAATAGGTTCTAGCCTGGTTATATTGTTTGTTACATAAATGGTTTGGCTATAGTCAAGCAATGAATTTATTATTGATATTTCGTTTAATTGTAAGGCACAATCGTAAATTTTTATTATGTTATTAAGTCGTTTTTGATTAAGTTTAGTTTTTGGTAAGTTAGATGTTACAATTATGTTTGGTTCAATGTAATTAGTTTGAAAATTCTTATATGTTTTAGTATATTTGCAAGTGGTTGGGATTTGATTTATTATTCTTGGGGACTGTTTGAAATGATAAATATCTCGCTTGAATTTGGTTTAAGCCAGGTGGAAGTTTTTGTATTCAATAGTTTTTCCGAATTAACATGACTTAAGTGATTATGTTTTAAAAGTTTTGGGTTGAAAATTCCTAGTCTAGTGAGCTGCATGCCCATTTCTATGTCTTCAATGTATTCTGTGAAATGCTCAAAATTAAAGATTAGAACTTCTAATCCTACTGATTTTTCTTTTTCTTCCCTGAGGTTGTTTATTACTTCTAAACCTTTATTAACAATGTCTATTACGTAATTTAGTTCGTTTGCTTGTACGCTATTGCTTTCAAGATTATTTATTTTTTCTTCTAATTCATCTTTATCGTCCTGTTCAAGAGTACCAAAGAGATATTTGTATATTGAACCAATTCCGTTAATTAGTCCTCGTTTATTACGTTTTACAATGTGTATTCCATTAATATTCCTACTTATTTTTTCTGTTAAGTATTGAATATGGATTATATGTTTAAGTTCCTGTGCTTGTTGCATTAAATTAAATTGTTATATATAATGTCTATTAGAGTTAAATTCACTTTTAAATAATGATATTCAAAGTTTGTCGGTAGATCCATGGTTCCCGTTTTAAATATTAAGTAACCGTTTGGTGCTTTTACTGGGCTTATGTCAATGGATTGTCTACATGTTGTTTTTAATGTTAAAAGTAGCATAATGCACAAAAAAGTCGTCTTGAGTTGTCGACCTGTAATTAAATAATTGTCGTGTTTGCTTTCCTTTTCTTCTTGAATTTTGATTTGTAATGTGTGTCTTTTTGTCCTCTATTTCTTTCTTCAAAATGTTTCTCGTCTAACTGATTTATTTCTCCTGTTTTTTTGAATGGATTTGTCGTTTTTGACTTTATTAATGGTGCTTGTTTAAATCTAGTGACGATTTCGAAGTCGTGTCTATCTTCATTTAAATTGTTTATTTGATGTATTTTATTCGTTTGAGTATTATAGATGGGGGGGATCCCGCATAGATAAAAATGTCCGCTGGTGTTCGGTTAGTTGTTTTATATCTCGTCTTATGGTTGTATACGTAGAGAATTTTTTCAAATTTGGTTAGTTTATCTTCGATGTCATTTTCACTATTAATAATTCTGAGTTTTCCATTTACTGTTTTATGGAATCTTTCTACGTCTGAAATGCCGTTTTTACTTGATGTAATTTCTAACTTTACATTTTCTTCTTGTAGCCAGTTTTATAGTGCTATACACAGAAATGCTGAATCTTTGTCTGATTTTATTTCTATTGGTTTGCCCATTTCAGTGAATACTTTCATAATTGCTCTCTTGGCTTCTAACCAATCTCCAGACTTTACTTCTACAAGTGTTGCGATTTTGGAGTAAATGTCAATACATGAAAGGAATTATAAATTGTCGATCATGTAAAAGTCCATGACGTATTTTTCTCTGATATTAAAAGTTTCTGGTGTTATTTGAAAAGTTAGTTTTGTATTTCTATTTTCTGTCTTTGCGATATTGCATTCATTAATAATGTTTTGAATTTCGTTTTGAAAATCGGTAAAATAATATTTTTCTTTAAACAAATTAATCGTTTTTTCGATTCCTGGATGTAATAATTCTTTATGTTGTTTTAGGATTATTTCTTTAAAGTTTGCAAACGTTTGAAGGTCCTCTAACTTAATGCTAGATTTCGAGGTTTTTGTATTTGCGTTTGATTGTATTATTACAATAAAAGCTTGTTGGAAAATGAATTCTATTTGCCTGTTGAAATAATTAATGGGTAATGTAATTTTCATTAACCTCATGAGCACTATGTATTGTAGCTGCTGTGCTTTCTGTTGATCCTAAAAAGTTTTCATCTATTTTAATTCTGGAAAGGGCATCTGCTACGTGATTTTCTTTGCCAGGTAAATATTTAACTTTGTAATCAAACTCATTTAGTTTTATTTTCCATCTTTGAAGTTTCATATTTGGTTCTTTTATATTGTTGAGCCATACTAAAAGCTTATGGTCGCTTAGAATCTCGAACTTTCTACCGAAAAGGTATGGCCTAAAATATCTATCCATACAATAGATAGTAACTCCTTTTCTATGGCTGAATAATTAAGTTCGTGTTCGTTTCTACTACCATAAGAAATAGGTCTATGATCCTGTGAGAGGAACGCACCTAAAGCTGTATTGCTAGCATATGTGGTTAGGAAAAATGGTTTTTTGAAATCGGGATAAGCAAGTATAGGATCATTCATAACGAGATATTTTAATTTTTCAAAGGATGAAATATAATTTGGGTCGGCTATGTTTATTTTAGCTCCTTTCTTTAATCCTAGAGTTAAAGGTTTTGCAATATATGCAAAGTTGGGTATAAATTTCCGGAAGAATCCGCATAATCCTAAGAATGATTTAATTTTTTTTGGAGTTTTAGGTATCGGAAATTTTTGAACTGCTTTGACTTTATCTGGGTTAGGTTTTATATGTTCTGTTGTTATTATATGACCAAGGAATGATGTTTCCTTTTTCATAAATTCGCATTTGTCGAGTTGGAGTTTAAGATTAGCTTCTCTTAGTTTGTTAAATACCTTTCTGAGTGATAGTATGTGTTCCTCCAATGAAGTGGAGTACACAATGATGTCATCCAGATAAACAAGGCAATCCTTATAAATAAGGTCTTCCAAAAGTTTATTCATGCATCTTTGGAATGTTGCTGGGGCGTTTTTAAGACCAAATGGCATACGTGTGTATTCGTAATGGCCATGTTTAGTTGAGAAAGCTGTTTTTGCAATAGATTCAGGATCCATTTGAATTTGATAAAATCCCTTAGCTAAATCAATGGTGGTGAAGTATTGGCATTTTCCCAGTTTGTCGAGAATTTCTTCCATGGAAATTCTTCCATTGGAAATTTGTCATCGATTGTGACTTCATTTAGATTTTGACAGTCAATGACTAATCTGAATTTTTGTTTGTTGGAAGCATCTCCTTTTTTGGAACGATCCAAATGGGTGAACAGTAGGGGGAATTCGATTTTCGAATGATACCCTGTTCAATCATTTCATTTATTTGTTTGTTGATTTCTATATCAAATGTTTGGGGATATTTGTATGGACGTTTATAGATTGGGTCCTCATGTTTTGTATGAATAGAGTGCTTTATTGTACTCGTGAAAGTCAAATTTTCACCTTCGCGGTACTGAATGTCACTGAATTCGTAAAAGACTTTTTTTTAGTTTTTGAGTCTCTTTGTTGTTTAAATGGTCGAGTCTATAGTCATTGCTTTCTATTATTTCATTTTCAATCGCAAAATTTGTTTCTGGGTCCCTTTCTGTGGGTGCGTCCAAAACTTCTATGTGTTGTTCTTCTTTTATTTCTTCAACATCTCTAAAATAAAATGTATAGTTTCCTAATTTTGCCTATTCTTCTTCATAATTTATTTGTGCTTTGCAGGCTTTTAGGAAAGTTCTGCCTATCTACATGTCGTATTTATTTGAAAATTTATGGATATAAAATTTTTGTTCTGTTGGACAAAGTTTGCTGGGTGCAAGGAAAATAATTTATTTTAGTTCTACTGCTCCTTCAATCATGTGAGTTTTGGAATCTCCTAAATAGGTTTTGAAATTAAAAAAGTTTTCGGAGATTATATTAATTGAAGAGCCTGAGTCGACTACACATCTCAAAGGTTTATTGTTCATCATTATTCTGATGAAGGACTTGTCCCTATCTCTTCTTCCGATTGATCTGAGGCACTCTGATGAAAATTTTCGGATGTGTTTATTTTGCTAATTCCACTATTACTCTCTCTTTGCCTTATTGTAGGCTGGTTCGCTACATTATTTTTCGGATAATTATTTTGCTGTTGATAATTCATTGGATTTTGAGCCCTGTCAATATTCAATTTTCGTTCAAATTCTTGGAAAAAATTTTGGTTTTGTGTTGTATCGGATTGTTTTTGTTGAGACGGAGTTGTACTATTGGGTACGAAGGGTTTTCCACCTTTTTGATTTTGATTTTGGCTTTGATTTGATTTTCTGTTATACTATTCTCGTATAAACCTTCTCCTGGAGCTACTTGCTTCAACTTGCTGACTGTGGTTTTATCGTATCTAGCTAACGTCATAAATAATCTATCGGGTAATTTTTTGTTTATTACATCTTTTATTGTGTTTTTTAAAGCATTTGTATAAAGAATGGTGTTATTTGCATCGTTTTCTAGACTTAGTTTGTTTGTGATAATATAGGACTTATCTTCTAATTCTGTTACAAACTTACGAAGGTTTCCTGTATAGCTGGTGTTGTAGAGGCATCGAAGAAGTTCCTCACAGGGGGTCTGCGTCTTCAATTCATTGATGAGGAGTGACCTTATTTCCGGCCAGGTGTTGGCTTGTCCAATTTGTGAGAGCCGTTGTGCCTTTCCATTGAGCTGCATCTCGATTGCACTGAACAATATGTTATGTTGGATATAAGTGCATAATTAAATCTATCCTCCTTATGAATGACGTCAGATTCTCTGGTGCTCCATCATAGTTTGCCACCTGTCTTAACGAAGACAGTGCTTGATTGAGGTGGGCTTCGGTGAGTTCTACAACCATTTTGTTTCTTCTTTTTATACCCTTGCAGAGGGTATTATAAAATTGATCAGATGTTTGTAACGCACAGAAGGAGACGTTTCCGACCCCATAAGGTATATATATTATTGATCAGCATGAGAAGCTGAGTTGATATAGCCATGTGGTCTGTCCGTCTGTCAGTCCATCTGTGCGTATGCGTTTTACTCAGCCGTCTTAAGCGCTATCGGGCTGAAATTTTTTTTTTTTGGGGTTTTTATTACCCGGAAAAAATAAAGTATGAAAACCATCAGGATCGGACCATATCATATAGCTCTAGCAGAACTAGAAGAAACATTTTCATAAAAATCGAGTATGCTATGAAATTTACATATGTGATAATATTGGATATAAAACCCCAGATCCCAAAATTTGAATGTGATCGGATAAATATAACACAAGTTACAGTCAATATAATAATCGGCTCTGCTCCCAGCTCTGCCGGCAGCGCTGCTTGCTATCTACTACGTCTTTCGTCATCAACATAGTACATGCATACACACACAGACGCAACGTTACATAGCGTGTATGTGTATGCGTGCGTTGCTTTGCTTGTAAAAAATTATTATTACCAAGGACTGCAAGGGTATACAAACTTCGGCATAGCCGATGTTAGCTTCCTTTGATATTTTTTTTTGTTTTAGTGGTGTTTTGTCTTTTTTGATTTGTTTTTTTTTTTTTTTTTGAATTTCTGGGTTTTAGTGAAGTTTTGTTTTGTTAATTTTCTGGGTTTTAGTTATGTTTTGTTTTGCATTTTGTTTTTTTGTTCGCACACAAGTTGGCGTTTTTGTTCCTCAATTGGATTTAATGGTTGTAACACACAGTTGATATTTTCGCGCACAGTTGGCGTAAATATTTTTTTTCACTGTTGAACACTTTTGAGCACTACCCGTAAGTTCTTAATGTCGGATCGGAGTTTTATAGTGATTATTCACTAATTCTATGTAACACACGGACAATAATTCTATATGTAACACGGATAGAATAACTAGTTCACTTTTTTAATTGATATATGACTATATATGTTTCCACAAGAAGAAAATTACAATCAACAACGTAAATAATGAGGCACAAAGAAACTCGCATCACAAATTCAAACGCAAAGGTTACACAAACTCGCTCAACCAGCAAGTTTTTATTTTGTGATGAATGCAAGCATTCCCTAGATAAATGTAGTTAATTTAGAAAGTTGGAGGTGAAGAAACGCACAAATAACGTCTGCCTCCCATGTCTATAATTTCTTAAGAGACTATATAATAATTGTGAGCAATACAAGATCGACAACTGTGAACGATATCTTCATCGCTTACTTCATAAGGCAAAACATAGATAAGAATAGATTGTCAAGTTGTAGACAATCATTCAAGAAGTCCAAAAAGGGGCAATTTTTAAACTGCTACCAGTAACATTACGTAGACCAACTGTTTTTTCTTAACGGTGGTAGCACAACCACAATGTTGGATATGAATTTAGCACGTGATATTGGTATAACTGGGAAGCCTGAATCGTATTGCTTTGGATGGACAGAAGGAATCTCTAGATATGACGAGACTTCAGAAGTCGCAAATATTGCTCTCACTGGCGATAGCAAAACTCAGAAGCTTAAGAACATACGTCTTATCAAGTACTTGAATTTACCAAATCAACGAATCGATCACGAAGCTATACAGAAAGAACTTCCATATACAAAAATGGCAAACTTGAACTCGATTCGAAATCTTCAGCCTTATCTCCTCATTGGACAACGACATGCAACACTCCTTACAACTCAAAGCATACTAAATGAAGACCCAAATTGTCCGATTATGGCTAAAACCAAACTCGGATGGGTCATACACGGTACGGTAAAAGCAAAAGTTAGAGAAGCAGATTTCGGGTGCTGCCACATCGACGATGAACATCTTCGCGATATGCTTAAAAACCAATTTGGGATAGAAAGATTTGGTGTCTGTAAACCAGCCACGGACAAAACTAAATCGACAGAAGAAAAATTGGCTATTACCTATATCCTCGTCTATTGTAAAAGTAAATGGATAATTTAAAGTAAACTTATAGTGGAAAATGGTGAAACTTCCCGATGGTCGCCAAATGGCATAAAAACGACTTAAATGCTTAGAAAGAAAGTTAAACCGAAACTGTGAACTAGCAGAAATTTTCAAATTAAAATTTTATTTGTAATAATCATGATGTCTTACAGGAAATACCCAAAGATCTACATGGCCCGTTAAGACGGATTCGTTTGGGCGTAATAGAAGACATATTTTAAAAGGTTCTCGTTATGATTTGGGACGCACAAAGAGATATATTAAATTCTTAACAACTACTATGCAGAGCATAAACGAGGACATATTGAATGGAACATGGATGCCTACAAAAAGAAAGGTGATTGTAGTGGTCAACTAATATATGATCCCTTGGAAATGGTAACAATAAGTAGTCGGATCTTGATGCGTAAAATTTGGGGTGCTTGGCATTGGATGATGTCATTAAAGAAGACCCTGTCAAAAAGTGGCAAGAATGGTTAAACGATCTGATAAGATGTTAATATACCAAGATGTTACTCCCAACATTTATCTATTGCTACAAAAGTCGAACTACACGTCTTATGCGACGCTAGCAGCAAAGCATACGCTGCAGCTGCAAAGGTGCGAGTAAGTTACGCCATGCTTATAGCATCTCAAGCTCGAGTTTTACCTTTAAAACATGCTACGATTCCAAAACTTGAAACATTGCCAGCTGTGTTGGAATGTAGGCTGGCGGAAACTATTGAAAACGAAATACATCTAAAATTTAATGAAATGTTTTTCTGGACAGACTCCTAAACGGTGATTTCATGGATAAACAGTAACGAAATATGTGAAAAGTCCAAGAGGGCAGAATGGAATTGGGTTCTAATCAAGAAAAACATTGCTGATATCATAACAAGAGATTCTCCCATAAAAGTTGCCGCAGACAGATGGCAACAAGGTCCAGTCTTTCTTGAATTGGATAAAAAGATGTGGCCACAGCCAAAATTAAAAGCATCAACCGAACCAGGGCTCATGATGGGTCGCCAATAAGAGCACCCATTTAAAATATTGGAAAAAAGAATTTCGAAATTCACAAAACATGTAAGAGCTTCAGCATTGTTCAAAAGATTTATAACCAGAGGACCGGGGCTAACTTCGACCGCGTCAAAGTTTGTATACCCTTGCAACTTTTTTGGTAACTCTTTCCTTACCTATTAGCCATCAATGTGGAAGAACGTTTTATCTAAAAAGGGTTATGTTTGCGAAATAATGGCCTACAATCATAGGAAATAAGGAAGATATTGATCATAATCACTGTTTTCCACCGATCGTTCCTATGGGAGCTATATGATAAAGTCACCCAATCTTTATCAAATTCGGCACAGTCATTAACAGATATACATATAACACTAACAAATGTTTAATTTGAAAGCAATCGCGTTAAAAGTAACGAAGTTATTTACAAAAGTCACTGTTTTCGACCGATCGTTCCTATGGGAGCTATTTGATATAGTCACCCGATCTTGATCAAATTTTCCTCAGTCGTTTATAGGCGTAATGAACTCTCTAATATTAAGTTTCACGATAATAGCACAGAAAATGACGAAGTTATTGAGAAAAGTCACTGTTCGTGACTTTGGGGTTTGTATGGGAGCTATATGAAATAGTGGTCCGATCCGGCTGAATCCGAGATATACAACCCCTGCAGTATATATACGTGCAAAATTTCAGCTCTGTAGCTCTTACGGTCTAGGAGGAGTTTGCGTTGATCCAGACGGACGGACGGACGGACACGGCTCTTTTAACTCGTCTCGTCGTGCTGATCAAGAATATATATACTTTGTATGGTCGGAGATGCTTCGTTCTATGCGTTGCACACTTCTGACCAAAATAGTATACCCTTTTTGCAAGGGTATAATAAAATGGCAGTGAGTGAAGAAAATTTGAAAGCGCTGCTCGAGTATGCAGTAAACAGTGCATTAGAAAATCAAGCGCAATTATTTGAAAGAAAAATGGAGGAAATGAGAAACGAGTTTATATAGGTATAGGAAGAGACTTTTGGACTTTTTCGAAATATACGGCAATAATACGTTTGCATACTGCAAAAATATCGTTGGGTTAATGGAACATATAAATTGCACGTACAAACTAAAGAAGTGGCGATTGTTTATCGATTCGATGAAACTAAAGTATAGAAAACAGTATAGAAAACATCAATGGAAAATATGTACTGACCTAAGAGTTGTTGCTCTACTCACTGGCTTGCAAGCGGGTTATACGAAAAACATGTACATACATACTTCATTTGTCATTGGGATACCAGATTATACTGACTGTATAAATATTTTTCAAAAACTAAAGAACTACAGTTAGTTTATTTTGCTAACATATCTAAAGAAAAATTCAATTTGATTATGTGGTTATATTATAAATCGTAAATTAGATAGGTCTGGTGTCTCTTCTGCTGCCATTGAGCAAAATAAATTCTCATATAATGATCAAGCTTCAAATGGAATAATATCAATTTTAGCAAAATGCGAGAAAGAAAACATAAAAAAATTTGGTCAAGATTCGATTTTTTTTACATTTTGTCCCAATGCTCGGGAACGGACGGATTTAGAGGCTAAATGTCCTAAATGTCTAAATGTTCCCAATATTTGTAGCTCTTTCAATTCTAAGAAACTTTGCTAAAGAAAGTTTGTAAAAAGAATGAATATTTTAGAAATTAGAAGCAAATGAAAAAAACATCCTTTTCGAAAAAATGGCAACTTCGATGAAAAACTTCCATCGTAATAACTTAAAAAACTAATGATGCAGTTCGATTCGCAGGACCCGAAATAGGGTGAAACCATCGAATTTTGCCATGTCTTTTTTTTTTTTTTTGAAAAGAACTATCACCGTTTGCTCTTCTTTTGTTTTTGTCTGCTCTTTCGCAGTGATAACGGTGCTTTTAAGTATGTACCCAAAATATGTGAAAAAAAAAAATACGTTTGAAGATCAGTTGGCAAAGTTATTTTTAATAAGCTGCAGGTGCATCGAATAAAAATTTCATGTGAAATTTGGAAGAGTTTGTAAAGGAACTGTTATACATATCTAAAACATATATTACAGACAAAGTTCGTTTGCAATATTATTAGATATAGACTTAACTTAACGGAGCTGAAGTTAAATTTGAAAATCATAAATAAACAATCAGGTGAGTAATTTTCAATGTTCAATGTTGCTTGTGGGCAACTTTGGGCCATTTTGGTTATATTTATTTAGTTATTTAGTTATGAGACCGAAAGAGAAAGGTTTGTCGGATGAAGATGTTGCGAGAATTATCAACTTCGATTGGGATGCCTCAACTGACGAAGAAAGTGATAATGATATGGATGACATTTCTGCAGTGCTGGAGAAACATTTGGAAGGAATCGTGGAAAGAGGGGAAACTTTAGAGGTTGACCTTCTAGAAAATTTGATTACGGAAGAATGTGAGGCGAAATCTTGTTTTGTTGTGGATAATTGCTTTGAAAAAGTTGACCCCAAGACACTAAAGTGGAGAAACAAGCCATTTGTGCCTCCAGATATAAATTGGGAAGACAGTACTGAGAAAGTCGCCGATTTGAAAACGCCAGAAGCATATTTCTGCACATTTTTTGATGGGAAAGTTATTGATTTGATAGCAAATCAAACAGATTTGTTTGCAATGCAAGAACACGGCTTAGAGCTAAAATGCACTGGTGATGATATCAAACGCTATATTGGTATTTTGTTGTACTTGGGTGTTCTAAAATTGCCGCAACTCAAAATGGCATGGTCAAATGATTTCAAATTGACCGCTATCACAGACGCAATGCGACGCGTAAAATTTGAAAAAAAAAGAAATATTTACATTTCAACGATAATACCAAACAAAGCAAAAAAGGCGATTTGAATTATGACAAACTGTACAAAATACGTCCTTTACATTTAGTAAATGGCCTCAAGGAAAATTTTGGAATGCTACCCCAGGAAGAACATCAAAGTATTGATGAACAAATTATTGCGTGCAAAGGTATACATTCATAATTGTCATACTGACAAAACTATAATTAAATTTTTTGTTTCAGGTCGATCGTCATTCAAGCAATACAACCCAGCAAAGCCTCATAAATGGGGTCTAAAAATGTTTACACGTGCTGGAACCTCTGGATTAGTGTACGACTTTACGTTGTACGTTGGTGAAGGTACCTGTCCAGCTTATGGCTTGGACCTATCTTCGGATGTTGTCTTATACCTGGCAAAAGGTCTTCCCAAGAACCAAAATTTGAAGCTCTATTTTGATAATTGGTTTACGTCAGTTAGCCTTCTGATCTCATTGAAGGAAATGGGTATATTTGCAACAGGAACTGTACGTAAAAACCGCATTAGCCATTGTCAACTACTATCAGATGCTGAGTTAAAAAAGCGTGGAAGGGGAGCTTTTGATGTAAAATGCGAAATCAACAAGAATGTGTGAAGTGGTTTGACAATAAGCCAGTTGAAGTTTTGACTTCTTGTGAAAGCCATGAACCCGTTGGAATATGCAAACGTTGGAATCCAAAAGATAAAGCTTATATTGATGTTCCTAGACCTGCGATTGTTGCTTCGTACAATAAGGGTATGGGAGGAGTAGATTTGGCCGATATGCTCATGGAGCTTTACAAGGTCAACCACCGTTCAAGGAAGTGGTATATAAGAATTTTTTATTGGTGCCTTGGGACGTCTGTTACAAACGCGTGGCTATTGTACAGAAAGCACCTAAAATTGGCAAATCCGAGGCAAAAGCATATTCCTCTAATAAAATTTCAGTTAGAAATTGCTCATGAGTTGCTTACTACCAATAACTCGTTTGAAAAAAAGAAGGGTCGACCGTCGAATGTTGATAGGGCTAGCTCTGAAGCAATCCTGAGCTCCCCATCAAGCAGCGTGTCTTCTCAACCGTCAAAAAAGTTCAAGTTCCAGCCAAATCCTTCCATCTCCCAGCGAAATGATAATATGGAACATTGGGTTGTATTCGGTGAAAGAGGACGCTGCAAATTGTGCAAGACTGCGACACCAATGTCCAAATGCCGTAAATGTAAAGTCAACCTTTGTTGTAATAACAACAAAAACTGTTTTTTGACTTTTCATACCTAATTATTTGAAATCAATAAAAATCATTTAAACTTGTTAAAAAAAAATTTCTTTGTTTTGTATACCACCATGGCCCAATGTTGCTCACAAGCAACATTTCGTAGCCCCCAAACTGGTGGGCGTGGCGACTTAAAATTTTGTCCTAAATTCTTCTAAAATTGATATAAAAAGATTGAGAGTAAAAAAAAAATTTTCATTCCACAGGAAAAAAGTTGGGGTCGAAAGGGTTAAAGTTATTTATAAAGAAAGTTGAAATGTACGGGTGTCCGAATAAATGTTGTGCTGACTGTATTTAGGTTTAGATTCATGTTCCCATTGACATATCCCTTCAGTACCAAATGTCGCCGGCGACAAAATCGCCACATATTCCGAACTACTGACGTCGATAGAAAAAAATCTGCCAGCGCATTTCATGCTGAGGTTAGCCGAAGGCACCCGAACGAGCTAATGTTGTCATTGTACATACACATATATATATTTCTCATTTGAAAAAAAAAAAATTGGAAGAAGTAAATCATGATGATTTTTGTCCACGCCACTTCACTTCGTTCGTCAGTGCATTGTTGTTATTGTTTTTCCAATCTGCGCGCGTCGCTTTGTACTTTTCGTTTCTTCTATACAGTAATAAAGGTAAGTGTTATTAAAATATGTATTATGAAGTTTTCATTCCCTAATCAATTTTGTTCTTTTTAGAATCCATCCAAAATCCGATTGCGGATGAGCCGGCGGGAATGTGCTAAGACATTGGTTGGCACAAGCCAAAAGAAGTAAAGTAATAAAAACTTAAGAAAAATGTAAATATACATAAATATTTAAATTTAATGCGGCGATATTCCATCGACAATGTCGCCGCAATGTCGATTGTAAATCCGAGGTATAATTTTGCTGGGATATTCTATCGACAATGTCGCCGCAATGTCGATTGTAAATCCGAGGTATAATTTCGCTGGGACATTGCGTCGACATGTCGCCGCTAATTCGATTGAAAAATCAACCACTATTTTGCTGGGACATTCCGTCGACATGTCGCCGCTAGTTCCGTTGAACACACGAGCGACTTTGTTATTCTTCTTCAGAGGAAATTCCGTCGACATGTCGCCGAAAAATCGATAGAATGTCCGGGGCGCTAGGACACACAATGTTAAATATCGCCGCAAATTTGTGTGGCATGTCCCCTGAAAATCCGAAGCGACATCTGAAAAATTACCTCGGATTTTCTGAGGAATTGCGGCGACATTTAACATTGTGTGTCCTAGCGCCTCGGACATTCTATCGATTTTTCGGCGACATGTCGGCGGAATTTCCTCTGAAGAAGAATAACAAAGTCGCTCGTGTGTTCAACGGAACTAGCGGCGACATGTCGACGGAATGTCCCAGCAAAATAGTGGTTGATTTTTCAATCGAATTAGCGGCGACATGTCGACGCAATGTCCCAGCGAAATTATACCTCGGATTTACAATCGACATTGCGGCGACATTGTCGATAGAATATCCCAGCAAAATTATACCTCGGATTTACAATCGACATTGCGGCGACATTGTCGATGGAATATCGCCGCTTTAAATTTAAATATTTATGTATATTTACATTTTTCTTAAGTTTTTATTACATTACTTCTTTTGGCTTGTGCCAACCAATGTCTTAGCACATTCTCCGCCGGCTCATCCGCAATCGGATTTTGGATGGATTCTAAAAAGAACAAAATTGATTAGGGAATGAAAACTTCATAATACATATTTTAATAACACTTACCTTTATTACTGTATACACTGAATTTGAAAAATTTCAACAGTTCCTGTCCCTACGAAATTCAATCGCGAATGAACAAAGAAACGAAAAGTACAAAGCGACGCGCGCAGATTGGAAAAAACAATAACAACAATACACTGACGAACGAAGTGAAGTGGCGTGGACAAAAATCATCATGATTTACTTCTTCCAATTTTTTTTTTCAAATGAGAAATATATATATACATATGTATGTACAATGACGACATTAGCTCGTTCGGGTGCCTTCGGCTAACCTCAGCATGAAATGCGCTGGCAGAATTTTTTCTGTCGACGTCAGTAGTTCGGAATATGTGGCGATTTTGTCGCCGGCGACATTTTGTACTGAAGGGTACATACATATACATACATATGTACTTAGGTTTAGTTTTCTTTTAAAGGAAAAAGAAGGAAATCCTTCGACATATTCAGTTTTGTACAATCGCTTAAACCGGGGGACAATATATCGACACGTCCATTTACGCATTGACATATGTGTGTACATATGTGACTTTTTTCATTTTGCAAACAATTATTGGACATACTGTACATACAATGAGTTTTTTCGTGAGGGTTAAAGTGTAAACGCTAAGGACAAGTATACTTACATACATGTATGTACATACATATGTACATATACATACATAAATTTTGAGCATGCGTATTTCAAGCATAGAACAGGGATGAAAATGCATTAGATATAGTGCAGAAATCATCCCGTTTATAAATTACAGTTGACAAAACATTAGTTGCTTTGAGTCGCCAAGGATTAAAAATAAAAATGTACTTTAAGTACACGTTAAAATTTATTTATATTATATATTTTACTATATTGCAAAGAAAAAAATGTACTTGGCCATAAAGCTAAATCGCAGATTTACGAGTAAGTTTTTTATATATAAATAAGTATGCATGTGCATGTATGTACATACATATGTACATACATATGTAGGTTACATATGTATGTACATATTTTATATTTTTATTTTACGTTTTTGCCTTGGATGTGCCAATAATTTTGTTCAATGAAATTGACAAGTTGTTTTAGTTACTTAACTTTAGTTAATCCTACGTTTAAGATAATGGAAAAAAAATTATGAATTCATTTAATAAATACTTTGTTCCATTTGGTTAATTTTTTGTTTTATTAATTTTACTTCTTAAAAGTCTTGAAAAATTGCCAAAAAGTTCAAAAAACTTGCTGTGCCAATAATTTAGTTCGTCATGTGTGTATGTATTTCTAAAAGAAAAGTTGATATGTACAGTGCACATTGTTTTTACAGATTTCAATCGTCAGGAATTTGCCACCTTTATAATGGTACAATATGTCAAGAGTTTTTAAGCAATGCATACGTTTTTATATCTCCAAATCTGACCATGGTTGAATTAGAGGAGCGATTGAGGGCCGCCTATAGGGTAATAAAGGATTCAAAGTAAGTCTAATGTTTAAAGATATACATATGTACATATGTACATATGTATATTATTATTATATTATGTATTATATTATTATTATTATGTGAAATATTATTATTATTATTATTATTATAAGTATAGGATGTAGTTGTAAACTATCAATCTAACTATATTTTACAAGCACTGGCAACTAAGGCGTTCGGCTTAGACGAAAACTACATCAGTACACTAGCCTGGGATTCGAACCCGGGTCCTCGTTGTTCAGTAGCCATGTCCGTCTGTCTGTCGGTGCGTATTCGTTTTACTCGTCAATCTTAAACGCTAGCGCGATGCAATTTTTTTTTTTTTCTTTTTATTACTTTTGTGAATACAAGTATAAAAATCGGATCGGACAACTATATCATATAGTGATATACCGAAAATAGAAGGACTTTACTTCACTAGAAGGACTTTACTTTTGAAATTGACTAATGTAATAGATTTTGAAATAAAACATCAGATCCCAAAACTCAACTAAATCAAATGAATACAACACAAGTCACAGTTAATATAAGTCGGCTCTGCTCGAAATCAGCAGAGCACACTCAGCCACAACTCGAGTTAGTATACATACATACATACATCTTCCATCTCTTTCTTTGCACGCATGTATAGGAAATTTTGCTTATCTGTTTTTTTTTTTAAGTATGGGCGATGAAATCTATCTAATTTTTGTCGGATTTTTATGAAACATGTATCATTTGACGGGACATACATACGAAATCCCGAAATTTTGATGGGCCCCAAAACAAATACTGGGGCTAAAATGAAAATTTGGTATGCAGTTTATCTTAAATTACCTAGATCTACAACTTTTTTAAAGAATACACATGTCTAACTATAATATTAAAGATTTTGGAATGACCGGGCTAAACTATTGTCAAAAATTTGGGGGGGTCTTTTTGTTCCAACGCACCTGTAAAAAAAACGTCGAAAGCTGGCATGACAATAATTACGTGTCGTCATCTAAATGCAATAACCAACAAATATATATCCAAAAAATTTCTTCATTAAATTTCTTGGGATCCGAGAAAATCAAATTTAAAGTCAAGAAAACAAAAAGGGGCTAACCCGCTGACCACCACTCTATGTAGATCTACATAAAATATATGTTTATGCATGCCGATCGCTGACGTATGCATAGGCATGCACACTTACAAATCGTTTGCGAAGGAAATGGAAGAAGAAGAACAAAAATAAGTTGCGAGTAGAGCGAAAAAAGGTACTTTGAAGGTTTTGCTTTTATATTGATGAATTGCAAGGGTATTTAAACTTCGCCAAAGCCGAAGTTAGCTTCTTTGATATTTTATACAAATAAGGTACATATATATTTATTATAATGTTTATCATAGAAAAAACATTTTAAAACATTTTATTTTCAGAGATATGAATTCAAACTGCCGAACATATGCACTACCAAGCTTATGCTATAGCTCCTTACCTATATGTAGAACGCCAGAAAGAACGAATTTATTATATTTTGCAAAGGTAGCCATGAAAAATGATCAGTTCAAAAACATAAGTTTTGCAATGTTTCGTCCAAGACGATTTACAGCTAAAGACTCAAAAAATATTAATATGTTTCTGAAACGAAAATCAAGCATAACTCAAGAAGATATTTTCAACACTGATATATCGAGTAACTATCCACCTACCAAAGAATCCGAAAATTTAAAACGCATCTGTCGTGAAGAGTGTGAACTTTTAGAAAATGAACTTTGTCAAAAGGAATATGCTATAGCAAAAAGACATCCTGTTATTGGAGTAGTTGGAGTGGAAGACTGCCAAAAGCTTCCACAGCATAAAGATTGTTTGTCCTTAGGAATAACCATAGATGTGGACGTAAACAAAAATTGTTATTGGGAAGATGGTTCAAGCTACAGGGGAATAACAAACATCTCACAAAGTGGAAAACCTTGTTTAAGATGGTCTCGGTTAATGAAAGAAATATCTGACTTTCCTGAACTTATTGGTCAAAATTACTGCAGGTATGTTGGTAAAACGTAAAATTATTATTTTATTAATAATATTAAGTATTTTAAATATTGCAATCGACTATTATTAAAAATAGTATTAAATTCAACGAAACAGAAACAGAAACAGCCGAGTTGTGTCGATCCAAACATGTTCGTCCATTTATCTGCCCATATGAACACCTAAATTTTGAAGACTATGAAAGCTAGCAATTTTGCAATGTTTACTCGTGTATTTAGTACGTCTAGTGATCGAGTTTTTTAAAATTTTGGCTACACCTACAGTCATCAAATTTGGTGATTGATCATTTAGAAATCTCACAGATTTTAAATATGTAAAAATTTTGTCAAGTCCCCTCCGCCTTCGAAAATTTACTTCACGTGATTAATTAATGGAGCCAAAATTGTATCTGTTTCTTTTTTTACATTGACAGAATCAGCATTGTCAGCCGTGTCGATGTAGCGAAATAAAATTCGACAGACTTATTAATTTTATTTATTTCTACCAAACCCAAAAAATGTTATTAAACTTGGACTAGAAACATGCCAAATATATTTATATGTGTTTTACTATCCGAATTATAAGAGCGGAGGTGGCCATAGTTTTTTTTTTTTAATTTATTTATTTTGGAAAAGATAGAAAGAAGAATTTACAATAGATTTAGGAAGATTTGGAGTTGCGGAGAGGGAACATCGTGTGGGACTGCCAATGCTTCACACGGTCTTGCCTCCACCGCACGTCCTCTTATCGGGTTCTGTTTGCCAGTTGTTATTCTCTGCGGAGCTCGGCCATATTGACCGCTGCGAACTTGGATGATTAGCGGTACCAGGTTTGTTGCTGACGCTTGCAACCCAAGTACCACCAGCAGATTTCTTCTGTGAGTGTCGAAGCGGCCACACCTGAACAGAATGTGTTCAGCTGTCTTTTCTTCTCCGTTGTCGCACTATAGGCACGCTGGGCTTGCAGCATGTCGGAATCTGTGGAGGTAACTCCGAAAGCCGCTCAGAAGCTGTTTCAGGTTAAAGTTGACTTCGCCGTGTCCACTATTCAGCCATGCTTCCAGATTATGAATAAGTCTGTGAGTCCATCTGCCTTTTTCAGAATCGTCCCACAGCGCCTGGCATCTAGAAATACATCTGCTGCGCTCCCTCTTGCGGATTGCAGTTC
The DNA here is from genome assembly GCF_018151085.1 of Drosophila tropicalis. NCBI lineage: Eukaryota > Metazoa > Arthropoda > Insecta > Diptera > Drosophilidae > Drosophila > Drosophila tropicalis. Next base: position 1,026,760 of record NW_027173405.1, read on the forward strand.
TTTCGATTTGAGAAATGCTCGTATCTTTTAGCTTGATGAACAGGTGTTTAGAAACCGGAGCAGACTCCGAGCGCACTGAGCCTATAGGTGGATTCCATCTCCCGTGCGCAAGATTTTATGGCTATCGGCCAGAACGGAGCGTCGTAAAGCATTATGGCTTTTGTGACCCCGTGAAACAGCAATCTGCGGATCTGTGTGGGACCCTTTGTGTTGCACATCAGGCGCGATAAAGCAGCGCAGTTAGCCCTCGCTTTCTTTGCTGTTGCATTGAGGTGGTCTTTGAATGTTAACCTAGAATCGATTAGTATGCCTAGGTACTTGATGGAGCTTTCGCTGGTTATTTGCGTGGTGCCGGCCTGTAATGTTGCAGTCTCTACTGTTTTCGACGGAAAAATCTCATTCGACCAAATAACTTCCGACGCAGATGTCGTCGGCAAAGCCAACGGTCTCAACTCCTTCGGGCATATTCAGGCTTAGCACTCCGTTGTACATTATATTCCAGTGTAGCGGCCCCATAACAGAGCCCTGTGGAACTCCTCCGGTATTGCTGTAATGTTTTTCTCCATCGTAAGTTTCACCATACAGAGCCCCTAGTATGCAGGACCATCTTGGCGTGTGAAAAGCATTTTTAACATCTAATGTCGTTATTAGGCAGTATTCTTTTGATCCGCTTTTCCATTTATTGCCAGCGATTGCGTTCCGATGTGGTTTCACCCTATTTCGGGTCCTGCGAATCGAACTGCATCATTAGTTTTTTAAGTTATCACGATGGTTTCATACAACATTTTTTGCGGAAGTTTTTCATCGAAGTTGCCATTTTTTCGAAAAGGATGTTTTTTTCATTTGCTTCTAATTTCTAAAATATTCATTCCGTCCGTTCCCGAGCATTGGGACAAAATTTAAAAAAATCGAATCTTGACCAAATTTTTTTATGTTTTCTTTCTCGCATTTTGCTAAAATTGATATTATTCCATTTGAAGCTTGATCATTATATGAGAATTTATTTTGCTCAATGGCAGCAGAAGATACACCACATTATCAAATTGAATTTTTTTTTAGATATGTTAACAAAATTAAACTAACTGTAGTTCTTTAGTTTTTGAAAAATATTTATACAGTCGGTATAATCTGGTATCCCAATGACAAATGAAGTATGTACATGTTTTTCGTATAACCCGCTTGCAAGCCAGTGAGTAGAGCAACAACTTTTAGGTCAGTACATATTTTCCATTGATGTTTTCTATACTGAACACAATCCAAAATTAGTTTCATTGAATCGATAAACAATCGCCACTCCTTTAGTTTGTACGTGCAATTCATATGTTCCATTAACCCAACGATATTTTTGCAGTATGCAAACGTATTATTGCCGTTAATTTCGAAAAAGTCCAAAAGTCTCTTCCTATACCCGTACACTTTTACATCCTTAGACAAAATGTTAACAGATCGTAAATGATGTGCTAAAGAGTTCGCTTGACTTTGTGACCATTTTAGTTGTCTTACCATCGTATATAATCGAGCTTGGTATATCTAGAGATGTTGACAAGTTTTATCGATTTGGGATGGATCATACATTGAAAGTAACTCTTCAGGTTCGGTGACAAATTGTCTGGACGTTGACGCGTACAATGCGAAGTACGTTCAAGTGGCCCATACGACACCAGGACATAGCCTGTTTCGCGCGAGCCCAAGCAGAGCGCTGTCCACCTCCCGCCCGACCGAACGTGGGGCGCAGCCGCATATCGGACGGCACGATCGCGTGGACAAATACAAATAAAACGGACAAACAATTAAAAATATGATTAACTACAGCTAATTACGAGCTAAATGTGCTAAAATAGAAGTTTTCACAAGGGAAAGAGAGGCTTCTGATCTAATTACGGGATACAGAAGATTGTAATCAGAACATAGGACTCGAAAAGGTTCATGCAAAGAATAGTTAGAACTACAGTGTTTTAAGGATAGAGGAATAAAATTTCTAGTAGATCTACGGGGTACAGATAGGTTTAACTGGTTCAATAGCTCAGGAGAGTCTATTTCACCTATTAAAAGTTTATGAATAAAGATAGCACCAAGCATTACTCTACGATTAATTAAAGAAGGAAGATTGATTAAAAGAAGCCTACTGGAGTATGATGGCAAATTGACATTGCGATCCCAATTTAGACCGCGAAGAGCAAAAAGCAGAAATTGCTTTTGAACAGATTCAATTTTACTTTGGTGCGTCTCATATTGAGGTGACCATATGCAAGATCCGTACTCTAAGATAGGACGGATTAAAGAAGTATACAGAATTTTGGTTGTGTACGGATCGTCAAACTCTTTTGACCATCGTTTCACAAACCCAAGAACATTCATAGCTTTACTAACTGTAGCAGAAATATGAGGATTAAAAGTTAATTTATGGTCCATAAGAACACCTAAGTCATTGATAATATCTAACCGCTCTAAGGCAGTGTCGTTAAGATAATAAGTTGCTAAGTATGGAGTGCATCTATAAAAAGACATAACTTTACATTTAGAGCCGTTAAGGTTTAATAGGTTTGTTTCACACCAACTCTGAAGATCATTAAGATCCGATTGAAGTAGGCTAGAAGATGATATCTCTTTAAAACTGAGGTAAAGCTTGACATCATCCGCGTACATAAGCACCCGAGAATGTGACACTACCAATGGAAGATCATTTATAAAAAGAGTGAATAGCAATGGACCCAAATGACTACCCTGAGGTACTCCAGAGGTCACTTGGATGGTCTTAGAAAATGAAGACTTAAAGAGGACCTTTTGTGTACGCTTAGAAAGATATTGAAGAATCCAATCTAGCAAAAGGCTGGGGATGCCAAGTGCTTTTAATTTATATAGAAGCAGAGTATGATTAACGGAGTCAAAGGCCTTGCTGAAGTCAGTATAAATGACGTCAGTTTGCACGGCAGTCTTGAACCCTTTGATTGAGTGAGATGTAAATTCTAATAGGTTAGTAGTTGTCGATCTACGTTTTTTAAACCCATGTTGGGATGACGAAATGATTGAACTACAGAAATGCTGCAATTGAGATGTTATTATTTTCTCAAATGCTTTGGGTATGGCAGACAATTTAGAAATACCCCTATAATTGGAGGCTTCGGACTTCTTCCCCTTTTTATGAAGAGGAATAATATATGATTCCTTCCAGATAGGCGGGAAGGCGGAAGATGTGACAGACAGTGTAAACAACTTAAGTATTGGCTTACATAGGGCCTCCGCGCAAAACCTTAATACGCAGCCTGGTATTCCATCAGGGCCAGGTGCATATATTGGTTTGACGGAACTGAGCACGCTAAGAACCGAACTTTCATCAAACACAGGGTCTAAAATGCAATTAGACGATTGCAAGTGATGAGGATAAGGAGGATTTGCTTGATAAATCGAAGAGCAATAAGTTGTTTTGAAAAAATCAGCAAACATGTCGGCAATTGCCTGATCATTGTCAGCTTTATTGTTTTCGAAAGACAAGTAAGACGGGTGCACCGATGTCTTACGTTTAACATTTACAAATTTATAAAATTGCTTAGGATCGCGAGAAAACCTGAGTTTACATCGCTGAAGATAATCCTTATAGCACTGTGAATTCAGCACCATAAAATTTGATCGAGCAACTACGTATAGGGAAAAATCCGATGCTTTACCGGATTTTTTAAATCTTTTATAACATCTCGATTTTACGTTCTTCAAGTTACATAACTCACGTGAGAACCAAGCAGGTCTATCAGACCATCCTAGAGTCACACGCGGGACACAAACATCAAAGAACGACTCAAGAGTTTTATAGAAGACAGAAATGGCCGAGTCCATATCCGTGCAAGTATACAGATATGTCCAATATTTATTTTGGAAAAGATAGAAAGAAGAATTTACAATAGATTTAGGAAGATTTGGAGTTGCGGAGAGGGAACATCGTGTGGGACTGCCAATGCTTCACACGGTCTTGCCTCCACCGCACGTCCTCTTATCGGGTTCTGTTTGCCAGTTGTTATTCTCTGCGGAGCTCGGCCATATTGACCGCTGCGAACTTGGATGATTAGCGGTACCAGGTTTGTTGCTGACGCTTGCAACCCAAGTACCACCAGCAGATTTCTTCTGTGAGTGTCGAAGCGGCCACACCTGAACAGAATGTGTTCAGCTGTCCTTTCTTCTCCGTTGTCGCACTATAGGCACGCTGGGCTTGCAGCATGTCGGAATCTGTGGAGGTAACTCCGAAAGCATTTACTACGTTGAAAGTAACTCTTCAGGTTCGGTGACAAATGTTGGCGAAGTATACCTTTCTGTTGGGCTTTGACATCTTTGTAATTGTAATATACTCCGAATGAGGTACTGTGCAGATTGAACACTTTTATAGACCATAAAACTCTTCTTTAGTTTTGCGAGTTTATTCTGGCATGCGTAGCAATTATCTGTATGATGCCATTGTGAATCTATCTAAATCATTGGAATGCCGAAACCCATTTTTGGGCGCAACCTTTTCGACCGATTTTGCAAATTGTTATTGCATAGTGGGCTCGTAAATTTTCCACACACGTAGCAAAATCCGGCAAAACTTGTGGGACACTTGTTCGCAAGTCAAAATTACGATTAACATCTATGCTTACACGATCAGTAGAGGTAATTGTTGTAAGGGGTAAAGGTAAGGGGTAAGGGGTAAGGGTAAGGGGTAAGGGTAAGGGGTAAGGGTAAGGGTAAGGGGTAAGGGGTAAGGGTAAGGGGTAAGGGTAAGGGGTAAGGGTTAGGGGTAAGGGTAAGGGGTAAGGGTAAGGGGTAAGGGTAAGGGGTAAGGGTAAGGGGTAAGGGTAAGGGGTAACATTTTTTTCTCTTAACATAACTTTTTTAATGCATTATCAAGTAAAGTAAGTACTTGAGTACTTTAAGTAAATTGATTTAAATGAATCCCTCCCCCTCCCCCCTCCCCCGTGCTCAATCCAGGCTCAATCCAGGCTACGCCCTTGACAACTACTATTGTTGTCAAACAATTTATATGCAGTTATTATACCGACTGTATAAATATTTTTCAAAAACTAAAGAACTACAGTTAGTTTAATTTTGTTAACATATCTAAAAAAAAATTCAATTTGATTATGTGGTTATATTATAAATCCTAAATTAGGTAGGTCTGGTGTCTCTTCTGCTGCCATTGAGCAAAATAAATTCTCATATAATGATCAAGCTTCAAATGGAATAATATCAATTTTAGCAAAATGCGAGAAAGAAAACATAAAAAAAATTTGGTCAAGATTCGATTTTTTTTTACATTTTGTCCCAATGCTCGGGAACGGACGGATTTAGAGGCTAAATGTCTTCCCAATATTTGTATGAATATTTTAGAAATTAAAAGCAAATGAAAAAAACATCCTTTTCGAAAAAATGGCAACTTCGATGAAAAAGTTCCGCAAAAAATGTTGTATGAAACCATCGTGATAACTTAAAAAACTAATGATGCAGTTCGATTCGCAGGACCCGAAATAGGGTGAAACCATCGAATTTTGCCATGTTTTTTTTTTTTTTTTTTTGAAAAAACTATCACAGTGTTATTGGTTTGTTGATGTTGACGCCGCTTTCGGACCGTACGGGGACTTCTGACTGCCTGCCGTGTGCTTGTAATCGGCATTTCCACTGGCAACACAGTGGCAACAGTAAGGGCTATTATTGCACTCTTTTATCTTGTATTCCGAATTGCCACATCTCATACAGAGGCCAGATCGGCTTATTTTGCTAGGATATTTGGACGCGATGTGCCGTATTTAAGGAATTTTAGGCACATTTTTGAAGTAGGCGGATGGGGCAGACATTTCAGCTTGAAGGATGTCGCTAACCGCCGTAGTTGGGAAGCTTACTGTTGCTCTCTGGCAGCCTGAATAGGATTGTAAACGACACATCCTTATCACCCTACCATTGAAAATTAATATTTTTTTAAATTTCGTTACTAATTCATTAAATAACATCCCATTTTTTTGTCGAAAATGTTTGATTGGTCATTTCTATTTGAGTGCTGTGACAAAGATTGTGCAGTGAATTTCTTCTACTGTGCTCTTATGTAATTCTCTAATTGATAAATGCGCTCCAAATTATTGTGTACCGAAATCTCAAATTTGTATCTTAAACACTCAATGCCGAAATATCAATTTTGTATCTTAAATACTCAATGCTACAATAATTATGTCGTGAGCTGTGGGGTTGAATTCTATCAGAACCCCCCAAAAAATTTTACAATTTTGTTAATTCTAAACGACGGTCTAACCTACTACCTTCCACCTTCAGACCTAATAACCAGACAGCTAATAATGATTTTGATATTGCAGATCTGTTTGCTAAAATATAAAATCCTATCCCTTCTTAATCCCACGCTTACATTGTATGTTTTTTCCTATTATTACTGAAAACTGTATTATCTCTATCTTTTAGAATTGATTACCCTTGTTTACCATGGCTTCCGCAACAAGTGTCAAACTGATATTATTTGTATATTGATCCTTCTCTGCTTCTTACGAAACTTAACATTATGGGCTTTCCCCCAAAATTCTTGGCTTGGTTAAAATCGTTTCTTATTGGCAGAACCCGAAAGGTGTCTTTCCGTTCCTCAATATCTAAAACTGTTGAAGTTACCTCAGGTGTCCCCAAAAACAGTCCCTCCCACTGTTATTTACCATGTTTATAAATGATTCGCCCTTGGCCTTGGCTCATTCATGCGTGCTCATGTTTGCGGATGACGTCAAGATTTGTTATTCCTATAATAATCCTTTTTTCCAACAGTACTTGCACTCTGATCTCGATGCATTCTGGGCCAAAGAATTTGATGTCCCCTAAGTAACAAAGGTTTTATACACTTTAGTTAGTTAGTTCGCCCTATTCTAGAATATTGCTCGCCAGTGTGGCAACCTCAATATGATGTTCACTAGCGTAGTATCGAATCGGTTCAGAAGCAATTCTTCAAGTTCACGTTACGCGGTCTTAATTCTTCTTATTCTGACAGACTTCTTTCAAGTAATCTTTCTTCATTGTGCAACTTAAGCTCGTTTTTGGCATTCTTTTGTTTTTATAAACTAATCAACGGTGAAGTCATTTCTACTTATCTACTACTCTATATTACAGTGTTTTCTCACGTCGGACCAGAAGTTTCCCATTCCCCTTAGTAGATGTCTCACTAACTACTCTCTAGACGAAATTTTTCGCTTTCTTTGCCAACCTTTTAACGAAATTTCTCACTTTATCTCTCCTTATCTCTTTATTACTTCACTTCCCTCTCCACTTTTAAATAATCCACAACGAAACCGCTGATTATAACTTGCGTAAACCATTACTTGCAACTCAATCAACTGTCAATCGGGGCAAAGCTGGCGCCTTTTGCAAATAAAACACCAACACCGGGTTCGGGATGTGTGTTTCTTCAATCAATTGTTATCAGTTTTTTAGCTTAAGATTTCTTCGCTGTGTTAGTTGACGTAAATAAATAAATAAATAACAAAAGAATTTATACTGGTATAGTACGGAGAGCAGTGTCTAAAAGGCGGTGTTGACTCTCTAGGCGGCATTAAAGTGCTCGTGTGCATGTAGAGTGAGATATCATATGCTATGAGGTAACAATTTAATAGGCATACATTTGAATTCGAAATTTGAGATATGAAACCTACATGATATACCGAGCCGGCGAGAGCAATTACTTACTTCATTTTATATAGAATCCAAAACAAATGTATAATAATTAGGGTGCAATTTATATCGAAATATTTTTGAACAAAAAATAACAGCGAAAATGAAACTTATACCGTCTTTTCTTTTCCTGTCCTTACTGAAATGAGTACTAATATTATTTTATTATTAATTCTTCTTAAAGGATTTTGTTGTATTACGCAATTAAATTTGGCATATTGATAGTTATTTTTTATTTTTATTTGCAATCCATCCTAAAAGTGCTATAAGGAAATATTGCCAAAAATGTGGCAGGTCAAGTGGGTGCTTCAGACGTCTAGTCTACATGCTATCGACCAGCAGTTTTAGTGCTAGTGCTAGTCATGGGTTTCTAGCCTGGTGAGTTACCAAATACCATACCTCCGGGTATTGCTCTTAATTGACGGAATGTTAAGGTCTCTGTGGATGACTGAGTGAAGCACGTTAGGAGGCGCTTCAAAAATACTGCGTAGAATCTTGTTCTAGAATCGCTGCAGAATTTGAGTTAGACGCTGTGCCCCAGAGTTGTATGCCATAAGTCCATACAGGCTTTAGAATGGCCTTGTAGAGCAGCAATTGTTTCACGTGCTGAGCTCACATCTCCTGCCAAGTAACCACTCATTTTTAGAGAGCTTTAAGTTTAGCTGAGTTTTCTTGGCCTTGATGTGAGCTTTTCAGGTGTTTAACGGGTACGGGTAAGGATTAGCTACTTCACCTTATTCCTATTCGGGAGAAACGTCCCATTGCTGACTGGAGGGCACTTGCGCCTGCAAGTGGCGAAAGTCATATGCTCCGTGTTGACTGAGAAGTTCCATCTGCGCAGCCATGGTTCCAAAAAGTTGAGTTTATCCTGGAAGACTGGACGATACGATGCGAGATTTCGGAATTATTATAATCTTTGCGCACTTCCATTATATTGGATAGTGGTAAACGAGTTGTAAGATATTACCACAAATTTTTAGTATGTTTGATTGCGTAAGTTTATATATTGGGAAGGATAATACTAATAATTTGAAACCAATGAAATAAGGAACAAAGTCAGTATCAACTCTTTTATATGCATTTTCCTTACTGCAAGATGCCAATTGACAGCATAAGCTGTTAAACATTTTGCAGTTTTTATTGAAATTTGTTACGCTAATACCATTATGTTATTATTTAGAAATCCTGGAAAAGTAAAAAATAAACCTTGGTGTTTTGTGAAAGACTCTGCGGATCGAGCCATTGAAGTCTGTAATATATCAAAATGTGCTGACAAAGTTTGGTTTACAATTATCATTGTAACTGGAGCCGGTATCGCTGCTATCTTCATTATTATTTTACTTGCCATAGTTTTGAAGAGAAATACTCATGCCCGCAATGGAATGACAAACATACAAAATGTAGGTTGCGCTTTATTAAGTGGTACAAAAAGCTGTTAACAAAACATACAATTTGTTTTTATATTTTTATTTTAGATCAATACTCCTAGCGCAGATAAAAATATATATGGGAATTCACAGCTTAGTTCCAATCTGGATATGGGAAGAGCGAGTTTAGGTATTACTTTTGATCATACGGCTCATAATTCAAAAAACATAGAAAGAAACTCGCTGTTACGAATCCCGCAGTTCACCTTACAAGATGTTGAGTTTTTTGAAGAATTGGGGGAGGGAGCTTTTGGTAAGAATTTATAAACTCGGGATTAATGGTTCCAATAAAATATTTTATTTTTAGGTAAGGTATTTAAAGGACAACTGACTCAGCCAAACAAATCTATTGTAACAGTCGCGATAAAAGCTTTAAAGGAGAATGCTTCAATCAAAACTCAACAGGATTTTAAAAGAGAAATCGAGCTTATATCAGATTTAAAACATCAAAACATTGTTTGTATTTTAGGAGTTGTTTTGAACAAAGAACCCTATTGTATGCTTTTTGAATATATGTCTAATGGTGACTTACACGAATTTTTAATATCAAACTCTCCTAGTGAAGGTAAATCACTATTACAATTAGAATTCCTAAAAGCAGCTATGCAAATCAGTGAGGGCATGGAGTATCTGTCAGCTCATCATTATGTACATAGGGACTTAGCCGCTCGTAATTGTTTAGTAAACGATGGCTTAGTTGTAAAAATTTCAGACTTTGGACTATCCCGAGACATTTACAGCTCTGACTATTATAGGTATGTATTCGTTTCCTGAAATTTAATAATTAATGAGAACTTTCTAATACTCAAATTTTATAGAGTTCAATCGAAATCCCTGCTTCCTGTGCGTTGGATGCCTTCGGAGTCTATTCTTTACGGGAAATTCACGACTGAGAGTGACATATGGTCATTTGGAGTTGTTCTTTGGGAAATATATAGTTATGGAGTGCAGGTAATAAAATCGGATTTTGCATTAATTTTTAACCTTCGATGTTTCCATGATTTAACTATAAAATTTTTATATTCGTAAATTTTCCTTGTCAATGATTTTATTAACATAAATTGTTTGGCAATATATTTCAGCCGTATTGTGGTTTTAGCAATCAAGAAGTCATAAATTTAATTCGCTCAAGGCAGCTACTTCCGTGTCCGGAAGCTTGTCCAACTGCAGTATATTCTTTAATGATTGAATGCTGGCATGAACAATCTGTAAAACGTCCAACATTTGTAGACATATCAATTCGATTAAAGATATGGTACGAGGGGCATATTAAAACTGATAACGCGAAAAATACATTCAAAAAAACATAAAATCGTATAATGCCAAATATATATATTATTTATAAATATTTTTTTCTTAAAATAGAATTTGCGTTTCTTTTATTGGGAACCGGAAAGGGGAAAAATTAGTTTAAACTCTTTTTTTTCTTTCATCATCTAGCAAGGGCTGCCTTACTGTATTTTATTTCACTGTAATATAATAAAGAATATATATATATCCAATAAATAAACATAATCAAAAAACAGAATCGAAGTTTTTCATATAGAAAGAAAATAAGAGCCAAACAATATCGGATGACTTCTTTTGCGCTAAAACTTTAAATAATTGTACAAAATTGGATGTCTGTAACTAGTATAGTCTTTGGCAAAACATTTTTGTTTAAATTGCGGGGGCGAAAGCGGAGGTAGATGTTGATGCGGATACTTTCTAGGGTCAGAAGAGTTTCCTTATGCCTATTACATACATTTTGGCTACTATAATATTTTACTTGGCCATAATATTTTTACTTGTTCCAAATTCTTTTTTTGTATCAATGCACAGACAAACCCTTTCAAATGTAATTTCCATTTCTTTTTCTTCTTCTTCCCCAAGCTGCATGCTGCGATTGGCACGCATACACATACAGTTTATGTAGCGTTGCTTCTGTGTGCGTATGCGTGTGCTCAGCTGCTCTGTGGATTTCAAGCAAGGACGTAGTAGACTGGCTGCAGTGCTGTCGATTTATATTGACTGTAGTTTGTGTTCTATTTATCCGATCTGATTGAAATTATGATTTCTTATATTCAAAACTATTATATTATTAAATTTCACAGAGAGACTCAAATTTTTTAATTTATGTTTCTTTTATAACAATATGATATAGTCGTTCGATCCTGTCAATTTTCATACTTTATCTGCTCCGGGCTATAAGTAGCTCAAATATCCAGTTTCATCCCGATAGATCTTAAGATGGCGGCGTGAAGTTGATTTGCACAGACGAACGGACGACTCAGATTCTCATGCTAATATAGAATATATATACTTTATGGGGTTGGAAACGTCTTCTTCTGTGCTTTACAAACATCTGACCAATTTTGTGGTACCCTCTGCAAGGGTATAAAAACAATATCGGATGACTTCTTTTGGCCCACCTTGTACCCTATTTCGATATATATAAATACGGGAACAATTTATTTTGAACAGTTTTTAAAGATTTTATTTGATAATATCCAGACGTCATATCCAGCGTTGTAAAGAAATGGTTTCCTGGTAACTTTGCCAATTGCTTTTCTACGACTGGCATCGGGTAGTGTTGTTGTACTGTGACTGAGTTGAGGGCTCTGAAATCAACACATAAGCGATGTTCTCCATTGGGTTTGGGCACCAAAATGCTGCATGTGGTGATGTGCTTCGTTGGATTATGTTGAACTTCAGGAGTTCATCTACTACTGTTCGTAATGCTTCTCTTTTTGCAAACGGTACTTGATATCGCCGTCCCACAATTGGATTCGTGGTTGTTACTTTGATCTCCATCTTTGTTGATTTGCACATGCCAATATTTGAAAAATCTTCGGCAAAGTATTCTGTCACCTGTTTGCGCTGAGGATCGTCAACCGGGCGCCGATGTCAAACTCGCATTTTACCTCCATCGGAGTTTTAGTTGACTTCGTTTCGACCTTTGTCTTTGCACATAAAATATCCGTTCCTAAAAGGACTGCATGATTAAGTTCGTTATCTTCAACTAAGTAGATGCATACATTTATTCGCTTGTTATCCCAAACGATCTCCGATAACAGGCATTCCCTTGACTCCAAATTCCTCCTCCAAAACCTCTGAAAGAATTGGTCATAACCTGTAGAACTGCGTCCTTCGGTACCTAAGACTTTTGCATGAATGTATTGTCACTGCCAGTGTCTACAAATGCCTCATATTCGTGACCTTCATCAAGTATTTTCTCTAAGATTGGTGGACGTTTCTTATCCTTTATACTATCAACTTCCGACACCGTTGACCGATTTAGTCTGCAATCTTTTCTTCATAACCCATCTTAGAGCAAATCGAACATCTTGGCCTTTTCGATTCCAACGGACACTTGGCTGTCCATATGTCCAATATTATTACAATTAAAGCATTTTGGACCCTTGGCCTTATTCTAATTGTTAATTTCCATAGTCTTTGCGGTATCTGACGATGCGTATTCCGCCGTACGGTATGACTGCCATACGGATAAAGAATTCATATTCTTCATTGACCGAAATAATTCTGAACATGTACATAAATTCATGGCTAGTAAAGCTTTTGTTGACTCTTGCTGATTTAATCCGTTGATAATATATGAGTTCTCGACCTATCGCCATCATTGAGTAGAAGTATTCAATTAAAGTTTCGTTATGCTTTCTCTTGCGTCGCATCATTTTCATCCTTAAATTTACTTCATGTCTGATATACTCTTTGTGAATCCAGCCAGTCTTTAGCTACACCTCTTGTGCTGTACAGCAAACAATATGGTGGCATCTCTCCACTCATACACCAAAAAGTATTGCGATCACTGCTTCTTTTATTGGAAGCATTCCTATAACATCTTTTATCGATGTATTACTGTTGTAGTCCAGTGGACTTATCCTTTGTCCCATAGCTTGTTGCTCAACTCGTGCTGATGGTTTTCTTCCAACCTTGCGGGTTCGTTTACACGCTCCTGTTGTTCCATTATCGGATTTTCTGTTGGTACATTGATCATTGATACATCTTGCGATAAATCTGCTCCCATTTGTTTCAGTTCAAGATACCGATTTGTTGAATACATTTATCACAGCTTTAATTCTAATGGAAATAATAAAAATTATATATATAAATATTGTGTTCTACCAAAGACGTCCGATCGTCGCCGCTTCTCCAACAAGACTCCCGTACTCTCCCTCTACGTTCTCTCTCTGTGCTCTCTCTCTGCATGCTCTCTATTTATGCTCTCTGTCTCTGTATGCTCTTTGTCATTCTTGACAGTATATTAAAGTTAACACCATACAGCAGCATAAGCGGCTGCAGCAGCAACAGCATATGCTTCCTATATAATTAAATATCTGGTTTTCCCAAAGAGGAAAAAGAAGATAAAGTGAGTTAAAAGCAACGTATTTTATTATTTGAATGAAAACTTAAGACTGAGTTACAAAAATGTCCTATGGTTATATTTATAGGCTAAATTTGTGAGCCCTTTAGTTGCGTGATTGATATTGATGCGATTTGATTGGCCCGAATTTAGATGATGAATTAGAGTTCTCACGATTTTGGTTTTTAGGGGGACAATATTTATTGCAAGTGTTTAATTGTTTACGTTAATTATGAGTTAGCGTTCACACGCATTCATTTTGAGGGGAAAAATTGTTATTGCAAGTGTCCAATTGTTTATAAGAACGGATGTTTACTTTAACGTTCTGAATTTTAGGGGGCGAAAAATTTATATGTTATTGGGTATTGGAGTTGGATATATGACTCCCCTATCCTAAAGAAAACAGTCTCTCCTAAGGCGGATACATTGGGATATAGCGAGGGGTTATTCGCAGCTGTATAGATTGAAGTATCAATTTTGTTTATAATTTGGGACTCAATTTTTTCAATAATTGTTTTCAATTGGTTTCAATTTTTCCTGTGCGAGCTCGATTGTCGTTTGATCGAAAATGCTTAATTATTAATTTTTGTGGCATTGTCTTAAACTTATAGATTAAGTATGTAATCAAACTTATTATAGTAAGTACAAAAGTGGTTAATGTAATAGTTTGAAATACAGTATAATTTTTGGTGTGTTCGTTAATTATCTCATTTGTATGGATAAAGGAAATAGGTTCTAGCCTGGTTATATTGGTTGTTACATAAATGGTTTGGCTATAGTCAAGCAATGAATTTATTATTGATATTTCGTTTAATTGTAAGGCACAATCGTAAATTTTTATTATGTTATTAAGTCTTTTTTGATTAAGTTAAGTTTTTGGTAAGTTAGATGTTACAACTATGTTTGGTTCAATGTAATTAGTTTGAAAATTCTTATATGTTTTAGTATATTTGCAAGTGGTTGGGATTTGATTTAGAATGCCTATTATACATTTATTAGTTTCTATTTGTTTTGTATTTTTAATAAACAAATTGTTGTTGTCAAAATAGTATTTTTCGTATGAATTCTCTGTTAAAATATTTTGATTTTCTTCTGGATAAAGATGTAGATCAAAGATAGGGGTTTTTATTATTTCTTGGGGAATGTTTGAAATGATAAATATCTCGTTTGAATTTGGTTTAAGCCAGGTGGAAGTTTTTGTATTCAATAGTTTTTCCGAATTAACATGACTTAAGTGATTATGTTTTAAAAGTTTTGGGTTGAAAATTCCTAGTCTAGTGAGCTGCATGCCCATTTCTATGTCTTCAATGTATTCTGTGAAATGCTCAAAATTAAAGATTAGAACTTCTAATCTTACTGATTTTTCTTTTTCTTCCCTGAGGTTGTTTATTACTTCTAAACCTTTATTAACAATGTCTATTACGTAATTTAGTTCGTTTGCTTGTACGCTATTGCTTTAAAGATTATTTATTTTTTCTTCTAATTCATCTTTTTCGTGCTGTTCAAGAGTACCAAAGAGATATTTGTATATTGAACCAATTCCGTTAATTAGTCCTCGTTTATTACGTTTTACAATGTGTATTCCATTAATATTCCTACTTATTTTTTCTGTTAAGTATTGAATATGGATTATATGTTTAAGTTCCTGTGCTTGTTGCATTAAATTAAATTGTTATATATAATGTCTATTAGAGTTAAATTCACTTTTAAATAATGATATTCAAAGTTTGTCGGTAGATCCATGGTTCCTGTTTTAAATATTAAGTAACCGTTTGGTGCTTTAACTGGGCTTATTTATGTCAATAGATTGTTTACATGTTGTTTTTAATGTTAAAAGTAGCATAATGCACAAAAAAGTCATCTTGAGTTGTCGACCTCTTATTAATTAATTGTCGTGTTTGCTTTTATTAACTTTCTTTTTCTTCTTGAATTTGGATTTGTAATGTGTGACTTTTTGTCCTCTATTTCTTTCTTCAAAATGTTTCTCGTCTAACTGATTTATTTCTCCTGTCTTTTTGAATGGATTTGTCGTTTTTGACTTTATTAATGGTGCTTGTTTAAATCTAGTGTCGATTTCGAAGTCGTGTCTATCTTCATTTAAATTGTTTATTTGAGGTATTTTTTGTTGTTTGGGTATTATAGTCATGGGTTCCTGCATAGATAAAAATGTCCGCTGGTGTTCGGTTAGTTGTTTTATGTCTCGTTTAATGGTTGTATACGTAGAGAATTTTTTCAAATTTGATTTTTTATCTTCAATGTCATATTCACTATTTATAATTCTGAGTTTTCCATTTACTGTTTTATGGAATCTTTCTACGTCTGAAATGACGTTTTTACTTGATGTGATTTCTAATTTTACATTTTCTTCTTGAAGCCAATTTTTTAGTGCTATACACAGAAATGCTGAATCTTTGTCTGATTTTATTTCTATTGGTTTGCCCATTTCAGTGAATACTTTCATAATTGCTCTCTTGGCTTCTAACCAATCTCTAGACTTTACTTTTACAAGTGTTGCAAATTTGGAGTAAATGTCAATACATGAAAGGAATTGTAAATTGTCGATCATGTAAAAGTCCATGACGTATTTTTCTCTGATATTAAAAGTTTCTGGTGTTATTTCAAAAGTTAATTTTGTATTTCCATTTTCTATCTTTGCGATACTGCATACTGAGCATTCATTAATAATGTTTTGAATTAGGTTTTGAAATCGGGAAAATAATATTTTTCTTTAAACAAATTAATCGTTTTTTCGATTCCTGGATGTAATAATTCTTTATGTTGTTTTAGGATTATTTCTTTAAATTGTGCAAACGTTTAAAGGTCCTCTAACTTAATGCTAGATTTCGAGGTTTTGGTATTTGCATTCGATAGTATTATATTAATAAAAGCTTGTTGGAATATGGGAAATCTTGTTCATTATGAAAATGTAGTACAGTGTTATTACCGCAAAGATATCTTATGATTATATCCCTTGCGTAAGCATTGGTGATTTCTTTGTATGTTATTTTTATGTGTGTTTCTTCTGTTGTTATTATATGACCAAGGAATGCTGTTTCCTTTTTCATAAATTCGCATTTGTAGAATTGGAGTTTAAGATTAGCTTCTCTTAGTTTTTTAAATACCTTTCTGAGTGATAGTATGTGTTCCTCCAATGAAGTGGAGTACACAATGATGTCATCCAAAAAAATAAGGCAATCCTTATAAATAAGGTCTTCCAAAAGATTATTCATGCATCTTTGGAATGTTGCTGGGGCGTTTTTAAGACCAAATGGCATACGTGTGTATTCGTAATGGCCATGTTTAGTTGAGAAAGCTGTTTTTGCAATAGATTCAGGATCCATTTGAATTTGATGAAATCCCTTAAATCAATGGTGGTGAAGTATTGGCATTTTCCCAGTTTGTCGAGAATTTCGTCCATCATGTTTTGTATGAATAGAGTGCTTTATTGTACTCGTGAAAGTCAAATTTTCACCTTCGCAGTACTGAATGTCACTGAATTCGTAAAAGACTTTTTTTTTAGTTTTTGAGTCTCTTTGTTGTTTAAATGGTCGAGTCTATAGTCATTGCTTTCTATTATTTCATTTTCAATCGCAAAATTTGTTTCTGGGTCCCTTTCTGTGGGTGCGTCCAAAACTTCTATGTGTTGTTCTTCTTTTATTTCTTCAACATCTCTAAAATAAAATGTATAGTTTCCTAATTTTGCCTATTCTTCTTCATAATTTATTTGTGCTTTGCAGGCTTTTAGGAAAGTTCTGCCTATCTACATGTCGTATTTATTTGAAAATTTATGGATATAAAATTTTTGTTCTGTTGGACAAAGTTTGCTGGGTGCAAGGAAAATAATTTATTTTAGTTCTACTGCTCCTTCAATCATGTGAGTTTTGGAATCTCCTAAATAGGTTTTGAAATTAAAAAAGTTTTCGGAGATTATATTAATTGAAGAGCCTGAGTCGACTACACATCTCAAAGGTTTATTGTTCATCATTATTCTGATGAAGGACTTGTCCCTATCTCTTCTTCCGATTGATCTGAGGCACTCTGATGAAAATTTCATAAAAATCGAGTATGCTATGAAATTTACATATGTGATAATATTGGATATAAAACCCCAGATCCCAAAATTTGAATGTGATCGGATAAATATAACACAAGTTACAGTCAATATAATAATCGGCTCTGCTCCCAGCTCTGCCGGCAGCGCTGCTTGCTATCTACTACGTCTTTCGTCATCAACAGAGTACATGCATACACACACAGACGCAACGCTACATAGCGTGTATGTGTATGTGTGCGTTGCTTTGCTTGTAAAAAATTATTATTACCAAGGACTGCAAGGGTATACAAACTTCGGCATAGCCGATGTTAGCTTCTTTGATATTTTTTTTTGTTTTAGTGGTGTTTTGTCTTTTTTGATTTTTTTTTTTTTTTTTTTGAATTTCTGGGTTTTAGTGAAGTTTTGTTTTGTTAATTTTCTGTGTTTTAGTTATGTTTTGTTTTGGATTTTGTTTTTTTGTTCGCACACAAGTTGGCGTTTTTCTTCCTCAATTGGATTTAATGGTTGTAACACACAGTTGATATTTTCGCGCACAGTTGGCGTAAATATTTTTTTTCACTGTTGAACACTTTTGAGCACTACCCGTAAGTTCTTAATGTCGGATCGGAGTTATATAGTGATTATTCACTAATTCTATGTAACACACGGACAATAATTCTATATGTAACACGGATAGAATAACTAGTTCACTTTTTTAATTGATATATGACTATATATGTTTCCACAAGAAGAAAATTACAATCAACAACGTAAATAATGAGGCACAAAGAAACTCGCATCACAAATTCAAACGCAAAAGGTTACACAAACTCGCTCAACCAGCAAGTTTTTATTTTGTGATGAATGCAAGCATTCCCTAGATAAATGTAGTTAATTTAGAAAGTTGGAGGTGAAGAAACGCACAAATAACGTCTGCCTCCCATGTCTATAATTTCTTAAGAGACTATATAATAATTGTGAGCAATACAAGATCGACAACTGTGAACGATATCTTCATCGCTTACTTCATAAGGCAAAACATAGATAAGAATAGATTGTCAAGTTGTAGACAATCATTCAAGAAGTCCAAAAAGGGGCAATTTTTAAACTGCTACCAGTAACATTACGTAGACCAACTGTTTTTTCTTAACGGTGGTAGCACAACCACAATGTTGGATATGAATTTAGCACGTGATATTGGTATAACTGGGAAGCCTGAATCGTATTGCTTTGGATGGACAGAAGGAATCTCTAGATATGACGAGACTTCAGAAGTCGCAAATATTGCTCTCACTGGCGATAGCAAAACTCAGAAGCTTAAGAACATACGTCTTATCAAGTACTTGAATTTACCAAATCAACGAATCGATCACGAAGCTATACAGAAAGAACTTCCATATACAAAAATGGCAAACTTGAACTCGATTCGAAATCTTCAGCCTTATCTCCTCATTGGACAACGACATGCAACACTCCTTACAACTCAAAGCATACTAAATGAAGACCCAAATTGTCCGATTATGGCTAAAACCAAACTCGGATGGGTCATACACGGTACGGTAAAAGCAAAAGTTAGAGAAGCAGATTTCGGGTGCTGCCACATCGACGATGAACATCTTCGCGATATGCTTAAAAACCAATTTGGGATAGAAAGATTTGGTGTCTGTAAACCAGCCACGGACAAAACTAAATCGACAGAAGAAAAATTGGCTATTACCTATATCCTCGTCTATTGTAAAAGTAAATGGATAATTTAAAGTAAACTTATAGTGGAAAATGGTGAAACTTCCCGATGGTCGCCAAATGGCATAAAAACGACTTAAATGCTTAGAAAGAAAGTTAAACCGAAACTGTGAACTAGCAGAAATTTTCAAATTAAAATTTTATTTGTAATAATCATGATGTCTTACAGGAAATACCCAAAGATCTACATGGCCCGTTAAGACGGATTCGTTTGGGCGTAATAGAAGACATATTTTAAAAGGTTCTCGTTATGATTTGGGACGCACAAAGAGATATATTAAATTCTTAACAACTACTATGCAGAGCATAAACGAGGACATATTGAATGGAACATGGATGCCTACAAAAAGAAAGGTGATTGTAGTGGTCAACTAATATATGATCCCTTGGAAATGGTAACAATAAGTAGTCGGATCTTGATGCGTAAAATTTGGGATGCTTGGCATTGGATGATGTCATTAAAGAAGACCCTGTCAAAAAGTGGCAAGAATGGTTAAACGATCTGATAAGATGTTAATATACCAAGATGTTACTCCCAACATTTATCTATTGCTACAAAAGTCGAACTACACGTCTTATGCGACGCTAGCAGCAAAGCATACGCTGCAGCTGCAAAGGTGCGAGTAAGTTACGCCATGCTTATAGCATCTCAAGCTCGAGTTTTACCTTTAAAACATGCTACGATTCCAAAACTTGAAACATTGCCAGCTGTGTTGGAATGTAGGCTGGCGGAAACTATTGAAAACGAAATACATCTAAAATTTAATGAAATGGTTTTCTGGACAGACTCCTAAACGGTGATTTCATGGATAAACAGTAACGAAATATGTGAAAAGTCCAAGAGGGCAGAATGGAATTGGGTTCTAATCAAGAAAAACATTGCTGATATCATAACAAGAGATTCTCCCATAAAAGTTGCCGCAGACAGATGGCAACAAGGTCCAGTCTTTCTTGAATTGGATAAAAAGATGTGGCCACAGCCAAAATTAAAAGCATCAACCGAACCAGGGCTCATGATGGGTCGCCAATAAGAGCACCCATTTAAAATATTGGAAAAAAGAATTTCGAAATTCACAAAACATGTAAGAGCTTCAGCATTGTTCAAAAGATTTATAACCAGAGGGCCGGGGCTAACTTCGACCGCGTCAAAGTTTGTATACCCTTGCAACTTTTTTGGTAACTCTTTCCTTACCTATTAGCCATCAATGTGGAAGAACGTTTTATCTAAAAAGGGTTATGTTTGCGAAATAATGGCCTACAATCATAGGAAATAACGAAGATATTGATCATAATCACTGTTTTCCACCGATCGTTCCTATGGGAGCTATATGATAAAGTCACCCAATCTTTATCAAATTCGGCACAGTCATTAACAGATATATAACACTAACAAATGTTTAATTTGAAAGCAATCGCGTTAAAAGTAACGAAGTTATTTACAAAAGTCACTGTTTTCGACAGATCGTTCCTATGGGAGCTATTTGATATAGTCACCCGATCTTGATCAAATTTTCCTCAGTCGTTTATAGGCGTAATGAACTCTCTAATATTAAGTTTCACGATAATAGCATAGAAAATAACGAAGTTATTGAGAAAAGTCACTGTTCGTGACTTTGGGGTTTGTATGGGAGCTATATGATATAGTGGTCCGATCCGGCTGAATCCGAGATATACAACCCCTGCAGTATATATACGTGCAAAATTTCAGCTCTGTAGCTCTTACGGTCTAGGAGGAGTTTGCGTTGATCCAGACGGACGGACGGACGGACGGACATGGCTATTTGAACTCGTCTCGTCGTGCTGATCAAGAATATATATACTTTGTATGGTCGGAGATGCTTCGTTCTATGCGTTGCACACTTCTGACCAAAATTTATATACCGTAACGTAAATGCGAAACGATATAAGATAGAACACCGTCGGGGCGATATCGTCTTGGAGAAGTACAATTGGTCTCTATCAAAATGGTATCTCCATGTCCAAGCGGAATGTTTTCACAACGATATAATCATACAACAAAGTGGATCTATCAAAGCACAATGCAAAATTAGTGAGTAAAGTGAGAAGAAGACATGCAGGATGACGCAAATGTTAGTGGAAGCCTTTTGGAGACGTTTCATTAAGGAATATGTCCCAAGTCTAATTAACAGATCGAAATGGGAAAAGAATTGCGACAACCAAAAAGAGGATGAACTTGTGGTAGTAAAATGCATGATAAAGCACACTCAGGAGAAGATGGAATAGTGAGAGTAGCAGACATAAAAATTTCATAAAAACACTTATCGTCGGCCAGTAAAAAAACAATGCAAATTAGGACTGGAATCCCGCGACATAAAGGATCGGACTAAAGACTTGGTTCAACACAAGGGGGCGGAACTATGTCGCAGAAAATATCATTTTATGTGTATTTAAGCTATGTTACCGAAAAATACCATTTCTGTTTTGAAGATGGTATATAAGTCAATTTGACATTTTTGTTCTGAGAGAGAGATGGTCACACTCTCAATAAATAACGATGGCCACACTTTTAATAAATAACGATGGCGAGGAAGCACGTGCCTATGTAAATTTAAAACCAGAGGGCCGGGGCTAACTTCGACGGCGTCAAAGTTTGTATACCCTTGCACCTTTTTTGGTAACTCTTTCCTTACCTATTAGCCATCAATGTGGAAGAACGTTTTATCAATAAAGGCTTATGAATGAATGAATGGCCTACAATCATAGGATTGGTTCTGTTTCCAATCCGAATATATCGCTGTATTTGGTGCATAAGCTTGAGAGCTGTGACTTAAATTGTGAAGGAAAGTTCTTTGATAGATAATACACACTTTTCTCTAGTTTCATTATTAGTTTTGACTACTTCGTAGTTCGAAAGTGATTCATATGCCAAGTTATTTGTATTGACGTCTTGATCTCTATTTATAGTATTAACTTGGGATCTTGCTGGTAACAGTATTGAGTTGTTGGCAGAACTGTATGTTATTGGTACATAAATTGGATATTTAAGGTTATTGAATCTGATTATAAACCAATCCTCAGACGGCTTGAAGTCTAATTGACAGTTGTATTTCTTAATGAAGTCGATTCCTAATATGCCATCGCATGGAATAGCGAAATGTAAATCGACGATATGAAAGTCGTGTTGGATTATATATTTAGTTGTCTGTATCTCAATAGAGGTTAAACCTTTCGATTTGGTTACCTCCTGACTTATTCCTTTTATGTCTATTATATAGTTAACGATTATGTCATGATAGACATCAGAATTTTCTTTGACTATTGAAATGTCTGCACCTGTGTCTACTAGAAAAACCAGTTCTTTTCCTGTGTATACGTTAGCAAAAGTGACAAATATATTCTGACTGAGATTAATTGAACGAACCATTACATTTTCTACTGTTGGGCACTTAAAGGGGCTTAAGAGTTTCCCGATGCATTTTGGGCTATTCTCACGTTGTTATTGTTATTGTGGCATCGATTTGAGTTACCACGTCCTCGATTATTTCCTCTGTATTGACCTCTTCCATTATTATTATAGTTGGTACCATTGTAGTTGTTGTGATTATGATTACGACCACGATAGTTACCACTGGAATTTCCACGTCCGCGGTTTCCACCACTCTGAGGATAATTTCCATAGTAAAGGACAGTATTTGGTTGTCCAGTTGCTTCTGTGCAACTGTTTACGAATTCGGATATGGCATCATTCATGGTGTTGAAGGTACCAGCCTGCATGACAAGTTTTACCTTATCAATTGCGCAATTCTTCGTCATTGCCTTAACTGCAAACTGTGTAGAATAACTTCTGGCTAACGCAAGGGGTAGTCCGTCCGTTATGTACGCACTTTTGTCATCTGCTTAACCTCTGAAGTATATTGGTTAGCTGTTTTGTTGCGTTGCTGTAGATTCATCAGCTTAGCTGATAATACTTCTACAGTTTCGCCTTTGACATTGCTTCTTAGTCCGGAGATGACTTCTGATATAGTTGTCTCATTTCCGAGTAGGTTTCTGGCGACACCTTTTAGCTTTGTTTTTATTATTGAAATAGCTAATTGTTCGTGTTCGCCTTTTATTGATTTTGTAATTTCCAATGTATCGAGAAAACTAGTTAAGTTTTCTGCTTTACCATCAAATACTGGTATAAGCTTTGATGCAGTGTTGATAAAATCAGTATTTGACTGTGCCATTGTAATCAATTTCTTTTCAACTACACTCGAGCTAGTGTCTGAATCTGTAGAATCGTCCAAATCAGACATTAATATAGCGGGGATAGTGAGATTATCTATTTTTTCTTCTTCCAAATCCTTTTGGTCGATATTAATAACTTCTTTTGATGCTGGTTCTTCACCAGTTTCAATTGTTACTGAGGTATTGAGAATATTAGGTATTGATATATCGAGGTCGAATTTTTCTCTAATAGTTGTCAAATTGGATCTTAGTCTGATCAAAAACTTTGATACGTGAGACCAATGATCTTGAGTAAGTTTATCTTTGTGTTCATAAATTAGTATCCGGGCATCATTGAAGCTTTTAACTAATATTTCCACGTGTTTTCTAACTGTGGTCTTCTGTATCGGTCTATTTTGTGTTAGTGACTTATGCGATTTGTCGAATTCTGCTTTAATGTTTGATAATTCCTTTGATAATTCATTCCATTCCATTATATTATGGATGTGAATTATTTCTTGGACACCATCATAACAATTACTCTACCTAAAATTCGATGTTCATCTATTCTTGATCTAACCTGCACACCCGGAATTGTTGTTAATACTATTGCTTTTTGGGTTCCAGTGCAGTGAAACAGTGGTGAATGATAACAGTTAAATGTCTCTATATAAAGTATTTCTAACTCGTATACACTAACAGGGGTTGTGGATACTAACTGCTGAACTCTTCTACTGAAATATGGGTCCCTTTCATATGTTTTTCTTATGGCTCTTTGGATATCCATACTTGATATGCATATACATATATACATTGTTTTACTTTTTTTTTCTTTTTTTTTTTATTTCATTTTCTCTTCGTTACTTATTTAATAACATTTAATTATGTTTTGTATCGTTTGTTGTTTGTGCGGCTCATATATTTTTTCTCAAACATTTATTGTGTACTTTGTACAGTTTATAAAAGCAATTGGCTCTGATGAACAATAAACCACTGTGTTTAATATCTCATAAGAACTTAACTTTATTTTTACTTAAACTTCACTGAACTGTGTCTGCCACTGCTAGAACACGTCTTGATCGTTCGTTTGCTTGCTTATTACTAAATTTTCAATTCTTACGCAACTACGTAGGTCATATAGGTTTATAAAGAGTGACAGAGACAGAGCATACCAGACTGACGCCAGTATATTCTAGAAAACTTAAGAGAAAATACAAAAACAAAAGCATTGTGAGATGTGCAAGATCATTCATGAGTCTTTGCCTTGCTGCGTATAGCAATGCAAGTCAAATGACAATTGGTTCCTCAACATCCCGCCCCCCCCTGAAACTCCGTTTCTGAACCCGGTAGGGCTGCAATCTTTGTGATAGGGCGAGTGACTTCTCCTGATTTGGTGAGAACCTGAACCGCTCTGACGAGGCCATCATCTCCTGTGAACACCTGAGTTACCCGTCCTAAGAGCCATGCCGATGGAGGCGCGTTAGAGTCCTTGATGAGTACAAGTTTACCGATCGCAATGTTTGGTAACTTGGTGGTCCATTTCGGGCGCTGTTGTAGCGATGTCAAGTATTCTTGATGCCAACGCTTCCAAAATCCTTGAAGCATTGCTTGAACATGCTGCCAGTAGCTCAATCGATTGGTCGGAATCTGCAAATAGCCGTCTTCAGGAACTGCTGTATATGTTCTGCCAATTAAGAAATGTGCCGGTGACAGGTAGGCAATTTCAGTATCCGATGCTGTGCACAATGGTCGCGAATTAACGACAGATTCTATTTGCGAGAGCAGTGTGTGCATCTGCTCAAAGGTGAGGACGTTGGTTCCTATTACACGTCGCAAATGCAGCTTAACCGAGCGTACTGCCGACTCCCACTTACCACCCCAGTGTGGTGAATATGGAGGAATAAAATTCCATTTGATGCCTTGATCCGCAAGGGCTTTTGAAACGACATCATTGTGCTCGCGTGAAGCGAGAAGCTGTACCATTTCGTCTAGTGCACGTTTTGCACCAACAAAGTTGCGCCCGTTATCGCTATACATTTGGGAGCACTTCCAAGACGAGCCATAAAACGTTTTAATGCCGCCAAGAATGTGTCGGTGCTGAGATCAGTGGCCAGCTCCAGATGAAGAGCTGAAGTAACCATACATACAAACAGGCAAATGTAGCCCTTTTCCTTCCTGGGGTTTCGTCCCTTGTGAACCTTCAACAAGATAGGTCCAGCATAATCGCATCCAGTATGCTCAAATGGAAAGGCTTGTCGCACTCGAACAGCCGGTAAATTGGCCATTAACTGATTTGCTGTGTGATGGCGCTGTCTAAAACAGTTTAAACACTCATGTGTGATACGTCGAATAAGGTTTCGTGCGCCAATGATCCAATATTTCTGGCGAATTATTACAAACATTGCTGAAACTCCTGGATGAAGATTGACCTTGTGCTCATGTTTCAGCAGCAATTCCACAAGGCGATGTTGTTTCGGCAAAACTACTGGATGCTTGGCATCTGCAGGCAATTGCGACCTTTCCAAACGTCCACCCACACGTACAATTCCATCTTCGTCAACGAAGGGAGATAGTTTGCTTAAAATTGATCGTCGCTCCACCGATTGCTTCCTCAAAAGCAGCTGTCTATCGTCATTGAATTGATTTTGTGCCTGTCGTAGGCAAAACTTCCTTGCTCTGGTAACTTCATCGAACTTTAGAGGTCCTGAATATTTAGACTTGCTTGATTTGATTCGATGAACGAAGCGGAATACATATGCGACCACTCGAACCAGTCTGATCCAAGATGATGTCCTTCCGAGTAGTACCTCAAAAGGGGAATCCTCAATATCCTTGGAAATGGTTGTCAAGATTTTGGTTTTGAACTCAAGTTCTGCTGCTGGCTTGAGAATTGAGCAGCAAGTTGGTGGTCTATTCATTGTCTCTGAGTATAGTGTACAGTCGTGCAGCCAAGATGGTCCCTTCCACCATAGATCAAAGTTAATTAAGTCACTCGCAGGATTCTCTTTAGTGCTGACATGTCTCCAAGCGCTACGTGGTATGGTCTCTAGTATTTCTGCCGTTCGGTTTGCAACAAATGTTTTAAGTTTACAGGGTTGATGCGAAAGCCATGACAAAACGATTGTAGAATCGGTCCATGCGTGTATCTTAACATCCTTCTGGCGCAGACCAGACCTTACTGCTTGGAATAAACGAGCTAATAGTAGAGCTCCGCAAAGTTCCAACCGTGGCAACGACTTCTGCTTTAATAGTGAAACTCTTGTTTTAGCTGCAATGAGTGCCACTCCGATGCTTCCATCTAGGTGTGTCACACGGTTGTAAATGACAGCAGAGTAAGCCTTTAACGAAGCATCTGAAAATCCATGGAGTTCGATGTCATCGGGTTGATTGTCTACAAATCGTGGTATCTTCAAATTCCTTAACGTGAAAATGTCCTTTCTGAATGTTTGCCATAAGTGCGCTTGCTTCGTTGGCAGTTCCGAGTCCCAATCCAGATTAAGCAGCCAATTCTTGGAGCAGAATTTTAAACTTGATCACCACTGGCGCCAAAATGCCGAGTGGGGCAAAGATGCGTGCCGTGTCAGATAGCACTTGTCGCTTCATACAAGTCATATGTTCCGATAATGAAACCTTATATGTTAGGACGTCTTCTCCAGGACGCCAATGCAGCCCAAGCACCTTTGCTGCCATCTTTGAGAAATCGATTTCATTTCCCTCGTTGCTGGCAATTCGTTTACTATTCGAGACCCATTTGCTTAGCTCCAATTGTGCCCGTGACATAAGGAGTATCAGCTCTTCCTTAATGTCGAGCAGTTCTTGTTCGTTCATGGCTCCTGTCAGTACGTCATCGACGTAGAAATCATCCAAAAGTATCCTAGCCGCCCTTGGAAACTCGTATTCGTGATCAGTTGCCAGTTGTTCCAGCACTCTAACTGCCAGAAACGGTGCACATGCCGTGCCATAGGTGACTGTGGTCAACTTGTAATGCTTCAATGGTTCCTCAGGGTCTTCTCTCCAAAGGATTCGTTGAAAATTCTGATGTTCAGGGGCCACTAAAATCTGTCTGAACATTTTGACGATGTCCGCAGAAAATACGAATCTGTGCATTCGAAAACGCAGACAAACGTTGAAGAGGTTGCGTTGTATACATGGGCCAATGTGAAGTGCGTCGTTAAGAGATCGTCCATCCCGATCTTGAAATGATCCATCGAACACCACCCGCAGCTTGGCGCCTATGACTGGATGGTGTGGCAAATAGAATGACTTCATACATACGTTTGTGTCAGCTACTTCCTTCATGTGACCCAGCTGGATATACTCTCTCATAAACTGAGTATATTTTAACTTCAAGCTGGAGTCCTTCATTAGACGACGCTCGACTGCGAGAAAGCGCGATCTCGCTCCTTGAAATGTATCCGCAAATTGTGGGTTTTGTTCCTTGAAGGGCAAATCGACTATGTATCTTCCATTCGAGTTGCGGTTGTGGGTACGCCGGAAGTGCGTTTCGACCTTTTCATCCTCTTTGTTTACAGTTGTGTGTGATGGAACTTCCTCTAGTTCCCAAAATCTTTGCAGTAGTCCATCTATATTAACCGTAGTCAGCAATGACGTAGATGATGTTTGCAATCTTGAAGTGTATACCGATGTGATTACCCATCCAAATATGGTGTTAACTGCAATAGGGTGCCCTTGACCATCGCATATCTTCTCTCCGGTGAGAACTAACCAAATGCAATCATTGCCCAGCAAAATGTCGATTGAGGCGTTAGTTCTGAAGTCAGGGTCAGCCATTTGGTATCCCTTAAATACCGACAGTGATGAAGCATCAATGTTTTCACGTGCCAATGGTGAGGTGATCTTTCCTAAAATGTGAGCTTTAATATCGATGCAATGACTCGACACACGAGACATCATCTGGAGAGAGCAGAAACCTCTGGTTATTCCCGCCTTGACGTCTGAGATGCCCGATGTGGCAACTCGAAATGGCGAACGTGCAAGCCCCAACGTCTGTACGCACCGTTCCGAAATGAATGACAAGTCTGAGGGCTATCCAATAAAATACGGCACGTCAGCAAGGCTCCTTGAGAATTTCGGACGTGTACCAATGCAGTAGGTAGAGTGCTTCTTCGTTGGCCATTTGGCTTACTGGGTCTGGTAACATTCACCATTGCTATCGCTGATGCCGCTGGTGACTCCTCAGAAACCTGGCCTGAGTTGCCTTGGTGCTGCTCTGAGCTATTTTGCTGTGTAGAATGGCCTTCAGAATGCAGCATAGAATGATGGCGGCGCTTGCAATACTTGCAAGAAGACTTCGAGCCACAAGCGCTTACTCCATGTCCAGTTCTCAAACAATTAAAACACATATGTTTCTCCTTCGCAAAGGTGTAACGTTGCTTGACAGTCAAGCTCTGGAATTGAGGACAAGCCGACAGTATGTGCTCAGTACTATGACATTTCATACAATTACCTGTAATGGCAAGCATGGTGCGTGCTTGCCTTTTTCCCTTTTCATCCCTCGGTTTGCTCGCTACATGATCGATAACTTGACTGAGCTCAAGGCGATCGCATCGTGAGTCCAAAAACTTGAGCAACTCTTCAATGGTAGGATTTTCGATATCTTGGCTTTTGTCGATCCATTCACGTCGGGTAGCCTCATCAACCTTGTTGATGAGCAAGTATATGAGCCAACAGTCACGGCCCGTTTGTCCAGAAGCGTCTAAAGCCCGAATAACATCACTGGCTCCGCAAGTCAGAGCGCGTAGCGATGATGAGTTTTGCCCAACAGCTTTTGGCAATGCGGTGAATGTGTCCATCAGTAAATTCACCAAGTAACGGGGCTTTTCATATCGATCACTCAATGATTTCCATGCAGTGACGTAATTTGCATCCACTACGGGCAGATGCTGGATGAGTATCGCTGCTTCTCCTATGACGCATGACTTAAGGTGATGAAACTTTTGGATATTCGTTAAAGTTATCTTTCCGTGAATGGTACTCTCAAACAGGTCTTTAAAGGCATGCCATTCCTTGTAATCTCCACCGAAGGGCTTGATGTTGATTTTCGGTAACTCACAATCTCTTGGTGCCGCTGTTGCAACCGACTGTGAGCCTGACGAAGACGAAGATTGCTGTGGCGAGAGCAATCTCTCAACCAATAGTTGCTGCTGCTCCATTTGCCGCCGCTGGTGTTCCAATTGACTCTGCATCTGGAGTTTCATTTGACGCTGCATCTGGAGTTGTAGTTGTTGCTGTTGATTCTGCATTTGTTGCAGAATTCCTTGGAAGAGCGAACCATCGTTACCAGCCGCGCCGATTTCTTCCAACTTGCCAGACGGAGCCAAGGCAGCTCGTAAAGCCTTAAGGCGGGCATTTGCTATTTCATATTTCTCCTCGTATATCCCGAAGTCTTCGGTAGGGTCCACATAACCCTCTAGTTTGTCGTATTTGGCCAATTCGTCGCCAGACTTCACGAACTCGTTCCACGCATTGGACAAAGTTTCCAATTTGGTGTCAATTGCGAAGACGTCGGCATCCTGTGCAGGATTCTCTGCATATCCATATATGCGGGTAATGGTTGTCTTCAATCTTCCTCTGGCCTTTATGAATGTTTTCATTTCCTCCATGATGAAATACCAAGAAATCTCCACTGCTTGTGTGGACCAAAAATTTCAAGACGCGTCTTTTTCCAGAGATGTGTTCCCTCACGATCTCGTCGATTATATCGATAACAGATACCGATAGGCGAGTGGCGCCACCGTTTGTCCGCGCTTTTTCCAATAAGCACGCGATTGTCTATTCGATAGTAGGCCAGAACTATCGACTACTAACTTTGAGGTTAACAATTAATTGCAACCACGTTGGAACAAATTATTAAGCAATGAGTAACAAACAAACAATGCCCAACGATCCGGCTCGAAGGACCAAATTATGATGAACAATAAACCACTGTGTTTAATATCTCATAAGAACTTAACTTTATTTTTACTTAAACTTCACTGAACTGTGTCTGCCACTGCCAGAACACGTCTTGATCGTTCGTTTGCTTGCTTATTACTAAATTTTCAATTCTTACGCAACTACGTAGGTCATATAGGTTTATAAAGAGTGACAGAGACAGAGCATACCAGACTGACGCCAGTATATTCTAGAAAACTTAAGAGAAAATACAAAAACAAAAGCATTGTGAGATGTGCAAGATCATTCATGAGTCTTTGCCTTGCTGCGTATAGCAATGCAAGTCAAATGACAATTGGTTCCTCAACAGGCTCACATTATAATAACGATTATTAGAAGCATTATGTTTACATATTCTAATTCAATGTTATTTGGTTCAACTTTATTTATCACGTTAGCAGTGGAATCCACTGGTTTAACGTCTAATAGACCCATTATTGTTTTGTTAAAATTATAATTAGAATTATGATTATTATCTATTTCCTCACTGAATTTACTTATTGAGTTACTTCTCATCTATTTTATGCCTTTTACTCCTTTTTTATACCCTTGCAGAGGGTATTATAAAATTGATCGGGCTGATCGGTGGTTTTTATTACCCGGCAAAAATAAAGTATGAAAACCATCAGGATCGGACCACTATATCATATAGCTCTAGAAGAACTAGAAGAAACATTTTCATAAAAATTGAGTATGCTATGAAATTCACATATGTGATAATATTGGATATAAAACCGCATATCCCAAAATTTGAATGTGATCGGATAAATATAACACAAGTTACAGTCAATATAATAATCGGCTCTGCTCCCAGCTCTGCAGGCAGCGCTGCTTGCTGTCTACTACGTCTTTCGTCATCAACAGAGTACATGCATACATACACAGACGCAACGGTACATAAAGTGTATGTGTATGCGTGCGTTGCTTTGCTTTGGGAATGAGGGAAGAAGAAGAACAACTTGTAAAATAGAGAGTAAAATTGTTTTGTTTGTATATTGATGAATTGAGTTGCAGAAAACAAATTTTGAACATGTAAAATTATTGTTACCAAGGACTGCAAGGGTATATAAACTTCGGCATAGCCGATGTTAGCTTCTTTGTTTTTTTTTTTACATATTTCCTACCTATAGTTTCGTATAGCTTTACGGGCTACACTTCTAAACGAGCGGAAAACGTTCCGCAGGCTTTTACAAAATTATTGTTTTATATTTAATTAAAATATGTGTATTAACCCGGTATTCCAGCAATTAGAAACAACAACAAGTTTACCATTAATCAATTAGCTATTAATTTATTCATGTGTTGCTTATACGTTTATATACTGCGCTTGCCGTCAAGAATCAAAGTGAAGAGCGATGGAGAAAGCGATACCCAAAGCTCGTACGTCAAAAGCTCATTCCGTGGCTTGTGTCGCGGGGCTTTCTGTCTGTTGATCGCCGGCCGCCGAAAGCTCCACTGGCACAGGTCTCCACATCCCTCCAATATTTTTCAGCTTCAGCTTCAATCCTTCGTCCTAAGCGCAGGCTTCATTTTCCGGTGCTTGGGACGTTTGTCTGGGTGTGCTCGGGCCCTGAACACTATCGGTTGTCGTTGCAGCTTCATGGGTAACTGGAATTTATTTTAAATGACTCACATCCCTGGTTAGCGTTTTCCCTCCTCCTTGCACTTGGACTATATTCCCTTTTCTGTTGACTACCACGTACTCGGTTGTATCAAACGTGGGTGTCAGCTTATGTGGGCACAAGACATTCTTCAGCACAATTTTGTCTCCGGGTTGGATATCCGATGCTTTGGCGCCTCT
The DNA here is from genome assembly GCF_018151085.1 of Drosophila tropicalis. Classification (NCBI taxonomy): domain Eukaryota; kingdom Metazoa; phylum Arthropoda; class Insecta; order Diptera; family Drosophilidae; genus Drosophila; species Drosophila tropicalis. The sequence continues at coordinate 1,058,925 of NW_027173405.1, forward strand.
TCCCTTGTCTGCTTTCTCTTTTCCCTTCTGTTTGTTCCAAGTCTCTTTCCGAGGATTCACCGACATCACCCACAACGTCTCGAACATCTGGTATCTTGTCTCTAATGATCCAGTTAAACATCAATTCCGATGGAGCTGCTCCTGTGGTTCCATGTGGTGTTACGTTGTACATCATGACAAAGTTTTGGATCTCTCTTTTATAATCTTTCCCTTTCGACCACGCAATTTTAAGGCGTTTCACGAAAGACTTGTTCATATTATCAACTTCGCCATTCGCCTGCGGCCAATATGCTGGTGTCGTTATTTGAGTAATACCGTTGGTCCGACAAAAATCTTGGAGTTCGAGACTTACGAATTGCCGACCATAATCGGTTCTCAGCGTTCGTGGTATTCCCAAACGAGAAAATATTTCCTCCATTTACTCGATCAGCACCTACGACGAAATGGTTTTTATAAACTTTAATTCCATGTATCTGGAAAAATAGTCGATCAACATCAGTACATAGTCGTTGCTCGGTAAAGGTCCTAGTAAGTCAGATGCGACACATTGCCAAGGGCCTGCTGGAAACGCATGCCGATCCATATGCGCTGGTTTACTTGCTAGCGATACGGAGATGCAATCTCTACAAGCCTTAACAAATCCTTCTGCTTCCCGGTCGATCCTTGGCCACCACACCTTTGAACGTAATCTTCGTTTCATAGCCGATTCACCCGGATGGCCCTCGTGAGCCAGTTCGAGCACTTGCGATCGTAGTATTGTTGGTATAACTATTTTCGTTCCGCGTAAGAGTACATTTCCAACTGTCGATAACTCCCATCGGAACGGATAATATGGACTGGATGAGTTCGCCTCCCATGAGTTGGTGCTAAGATAGGTCATTATCATCAATTATTTCTTCGTCCTGCATACTTTTTTCCATGATTTCCGATATGGTTAGAGACTTTGGTACTCCTTTGGCTACAATTTTAAAGATATTTTGCTCATCCTGCCAGTCGAAAGCTACTGCTTCTGTAAGCTGACAAAGACGCGACACGGAATCTGCGATGTTTTCCTTTCCTGCTTTATAGATGACTCGGAATCGGTAGGACTGTAGGCGTAGTAACCAACGTTTGATACGTGCCGGTGGTTTCGAAGTTGGTTTGAAGATGGACTCCAATGGCTTATGATCCGTTATCAAATCGAATTCCAGTCCAGCTAGTTAGTAGTAAAACTTCTCCACTGCCCATACCAGTGCCAAGCTTTCTTTCTCCGTTTGCGAATATCTCTTCTCAACATCAGTTAGGCTTTTACTGGCGAACGATACGATATGATGGTCGCTGTGATCATCAACCTGTACCAGAACAGCTCTCAGTGCCACTGGACTTGCATCGGCTATAAGACATCTACGGAGATTTTTATTGAAGTATAACAGCTTTGTCACCTCGACGACTTGTTTCTTTAACGTATCAAAGGCTTGCTGTTCTTTGTTGGTCCAATCAAATTTGGTATTCGCCTTTATTAATCTTCTCAGTGGCTCCGTCGTGTTGGCGAGATCGGGTATAAGTTTCCCCACGTATGTTACGAGGCCCAGGAAACTCCTTGTCTCCTCCTTAGTTTTCGGAGCACGGAAGTCTGTGATCACTTTAACTTTCTCCGGATCCGCTTCGATACCATGGTCCGATAGAATATGGCCAAGAAACTTGAGTTTTGTTGTTTTGTACACACATTTTTGCTTATTCAAAACAACTTTGTGGGTATCAAAGATTTTCAGAACCGCCTTGTCGTGTTCCTCCTCATTTTTGCCGAAGACGATGACATCGTCAATATAGTTCAGAGCATTGAGGCAGCCTGCTAATAATTCTTCCAGCCGCCTCTGGAAAATTTCTGTAGCCGAACTAACTCCGAAAAACAGTCTTTTATATCGAAATAGTCCCTTGTGTGTAATAAATGTGGTAATCTGCCGACTTGACTCATCGAGTTCCAATTGGTAAGCATTTTTCAAATCCAGTATGGAAAAACATCTCGCCTCGTGTTCGTCTCTTATTGATTCTATAGTTTCCAATGCATCGAGAAAACTTGTTAAGTTTTCTGCTTTACCATCAAATACTGGTATAAGCTTTAATGCAGTGTTGATAAAATCAGTATTTGACTGTGACATTGTAATCAATTTCTTTTCAACTACAGCTAGTATCTGAATCTGTAGAATCGTCCAAATCAGACATTAATATAGCGGGGATAGTGAGATTATCTATTTCTTCTTCTTCCAAATCCTTTTGGTCGATATTAATAACTTCTTTTGATGCTGGTTCTTCACCAGTTTCAATTGTTACTGAGGTATTGAGAATATTATGTATTGATATATCGAGGTCGAATTTTTCTCCAATAGTTGTCAAATTGGATCTTAGTCTGATCAAAAACTTTGATACGTGAGACCAATGATCTTGAGTAAGTTTATCTTTGTGTTCATAAGTTAGTATCCGGGCATCATTGAAGCTTTTAACTAATATTTCCACGTGTTTTCTAACTGTGGTCTTCTGTATCGGTCTATTTAGTGTTAGTGACTTATGCGATTTGTCGAATTCTGCTTTAATGTTTGATAATTCCTTTGATAATTCATTCCATTCCATTATATTATGGATGTGAATTATTTCTTGGACACCATCATAACAATTACTCTACCTAAAATTCGATGTTCATCTATTCTTGATCTAACCTACACACCTGGAATTGTTGTTAATACTATTGCTTTTTGGGTTCCAGTGCAGTGAAACAGTGGTGAATGATAACAGTTAAATGTCTCTATATAAAGTATTTCTAACTCGTATACACTAACAGGGGTTGTGGATACTAACTGCTGAATTCTTCTACTGAAATATGGGTCCCTTTCATATGTTTTTCTTATGGCTCTTTGGGTATCCATACTTGATATGCATATATATATATACAAGTCGTTTGCTCGGCTCATATATTTTTTTCTCAAACATTTATTGTGCACTTCGTACAGTTTATAAAAGCAATTGGCACACATTATAATAACGATTATTAGAAGCATTATGTTTACATATTCCAATTCAATGTTATTTGGTTCAACTTTATTTATCACGTTGGCAGTGGAATCCACTGATTTAACGTCTAATAGACCCATTATGGTTTTGTTAAAATTATAATTAGAATTATGATTATTATCTATTTCCTCACTGAATTTACTTATCGAGTTACTTCTCATCTATTTTATGCCGTTTACTCTTTTTTTTTTTACATATTTCCTACCTATAGTTTCGTATAGCTTTACGGGCTACACTTCTAAACGTGCGGAAAAGGTTCCGCATGCTTTTACAAAATTATTGTTTTTAATTTAATTAAAATATGTATGCCATGAATTATCCTCTGCATCTTCTGCGTCAGCTGGTCGTCGCCGGTTGGCTGCACTGACGCTCCTTCGCAGGCGAAAGTGGTGGTTTGCCCCTCTCGCTGTTAATCTGCTGCTATTGTCCTGGGCCTATGGGCTCAGGCGGGGCCGGTGCCGGTCTTCGCACAGGTCTTCGGCTTCATGCATGCGGAATTGCATGCCGCAGAGTTTAGAGGTCCGGGGCAGTCGGTCGGGCAGACTTCTGGTTGTTTCGGCAGTGGCTTGGGAATATTCGGTTTTGTTAAGGTTTTTGTTTTATAACATTTAACTGATGTGCTGAGTGAGTTGTGACTTGTGGTACTCTATTTTAAAAATTCAAGCTCATTATAAACTTTTTGCGCCGTCGTCCATGCGGGCGGTGTTGATTGAGCAAATAGCAGCCACTTTATGTGTGCTATTCCTTTGTTAATTTTGTTTTTTTGACCTCCACGTACCATCACGCACACTCTACTCACTCAGACGTTTTTTTGTATATCCTTCTGGTATAGTTGCCACAATCCTCCCGATGCGCTGCTCCTTGTGTATGTATTATCAGTAAGGTGTTGATTGAATGTCTTTTATTGTATGAATTTGGTTCTCTTAGCTAAAGGCTTGATAGCTGTTGGCGCAGCGGCAGAGCAGCCGTTTTATATAAACATTATATATAAGTAAAGTAACAATATGTAAGACGGGCAGAGAGTGTGAGTTATGCATGCACATATGTATATTAGCGGTCAGTATGGGAAACATGCTGACCTGGCTCTAAGCGATGAATGCAATGAGTGCATATCATATTACGTTTGCACTTGAAATGTGTGCAATAACTTGGCACGCTGTCGCTGAGTGACAAAGACAATGCCCTATGCATATTCGGCTAACAAAGTGTTGCCGCTCAATATTTATGTTGAGTAATAAGAACTCATATGTGCATACACTATACTACAATACAACGCAAATACAAGCAACATTCCCAAAATTCAAACTGCTATGGATACCCGGACACGTAGGAATACTAGGAAACGAACAGGCAGATACCGCCGCCAAAAATGCAGCCAAAGAACTTTTTGTGTTTGTGCAAACTTATGTATATAGTTTATTAATAGATATTTGTACAGTAGAATTCTGGGATATGTAGTAGTTGTAGTTATAGTAGTAGAAGTAGAAGTCCAGTAGTAGAAGTCCCTCGTAGCTGTAGTAGTAGTCGCGGTAGTAGCAATCCCTCGTAGTTGTAGTAGTAATCCCTTGTAGCTGTAGTAGTAGTAGTAGTAGTAGAAGTCCCTCGTAGTTGTAGCAGGGAAGTCCGATGTTGTTCCGAAGCAATTAGTAGAACGACTGAGAAGTGCAGCTGTTAACAGACCTTTTAACAGTCCGACGATAACAGCTTCTTAGAGATGGGTCACATACATAACACCCCTTAACACCCAGATGGGTTAAAGAATTCCGGGGGTTGTCTTTTCCGACTCGATCTGCGAGGAGTCACTGGAGCTGGGGACAATGGTGCCGGTTCAGACAATTCAGGACAGTCGGGTATATCACCAGATATCGAGACTGCATCCTCAGCAGGTAGTTCGATTGATTCCGTGTCTTGAGTACTTTCGACAGGCGGAACCCGATGGCGAAGTTGGTCGAAGTGACGTTTAATAATCATGTAAACGAACGTTGTATGAAATGGGGCCTGTCTGGTCCACAATTTCGCCTTCTATCCAATTTGGACCGGGGGCGTAGTTACGGACCCAAACCGGAGCACCAATAGAAAACTGCTTATCATTTGTTAGGTCGCAGACCTTTCCGTATGTTATTTCCTTGGGTTGAATTTTGTCGAAATATGACTTAAGCTCTCGATTACATAGTAGTTCTGCAGGGGTACGATTTGTCGTGGAGTGAGGGGTAGTATGTTGGCTAAACAGATACCGCGCCAGTGCGAGATCTATGTTAAGATTTCTATCAAACTTTTTCAGGTAATTCTTGGTACTTTGTACCATGCGCTCGGCTTGCCCATTTGTGGCAGGATGAAATGGAGCCGACCGAATGTGTCGAATCACGTTGTTTTTCATAAAGATCCTGAATTCTTCAGACGTGAATGCAGTGCCATTATCTGACACTATTTCGTCCGGTAATCCGTGCGTTGCAAAAAGCTGTCTCAAGAATTTAATAGCAGCAGCAGATGATGTAGATTTCACAACAGAGACTTCTAGCCATTTCGAAAATGAATCCACGACTAGTAAAAAGGTATTCCCATTAAAGGGGCCAGCGAAATCTATATGAAGGCGTGACCAAGGTTGTCTGGCAGATTCCCAATGATGTGTAGTTGTATGAGGCTGTTCGTTTTGGTTTTGCTGACAGGGATTGCAACGTTTCACAAGTAGCTCTATTTCAGCATCAATATTAGGCCACCAAAGTAGCTTCGAGCCATGGCTTTCATTTTTACAATCCCCGGGTGTGAAGCATGCAACGCTTGAAGTAAAGCCGGTCTAGATGGTTCGGGAATCACAGACCGGTTGCCCCATACAAGAATTCCTTTGTTTGCTGAAAGCTCATGTCGGCGAGAAAAATACGAGTAGAGCTGATCTGAACGATCAACTTTTCCATTGGGCCATCCCCTTAACACCCAGTTCAGAACCTTTGATAAATGCGCGTCCTTCTTAGTCTGTAATGCTAGAGATTGAGCGCTGACAAGTGGTGTTCCAGCCCATTCAATCATTAACACTTTTTCTGTAGTGTTGCCTTCGCCTTGTTGTGGTAATGGGCATCGGCTTAAGAAGTCGGCGTTGCCCATTTTTGATCCCGGTCTATGAATTAGTGTAAAGTCATAGGCATTCAAGAATATTGCTCTTCGAAGCATCTGTGTGGAAATTACATTTGGAGTTGCCTTGGCCGTTGTAACTATTCCGAGCAATGGGCGATGATCTGTGACGAGAGTAAAAGAACGGCCATATAGATAATTGTGAAATTTTTTAACGCCTGATATAAGCCCAACGGCTTCTCTGTCGATTTGCGAGTAGTTTCTTTCTGTCTTGGAGAGAGTTCTAGAATAAAAGGCAATAGGCTTCTCTGATCCATCCTGAAGTTTGTGGCTCAGCACCGCTCCGATTCCGTACGGAGATGCATCGCACGTTAACAATACTGGCAATTTGCCATCGAAATGCATTAGCACATTTTGTGAAGTTACAAGATTTTTAGATTCATGAAGGCATCTTGGTGTTTATGGGCCCACACCCATGGCGCATTTTTATCCAGTAGACGGTGAAGCGGTTCTGCAACGGTTGCCTTATGTGGCAGGAATGCGTGGTAAAAATTGATGAGTCCCAAGAATGCTTGTAATTGTTTCTTATCTTTTGGAGCCGGAGCGCACTTGATAGCTTCGACCTTACTGGCACACGGTCTTATACCCAGTGCATCGATTTTAAAACCTAAAAATTCTACTGATGGAACTCCAAATTGACACTTGTCTCTGCGTAGGCGTAGTCCGGCCTTATCAAATCTTGAAAGCACCTCATTAAGACGCACCGCTAGCTCTTCCTCTGATTTTCCCATAACAATTATGTCATCGAAGTAGGGTAAAACACCAGAAACGTTCTGCAATATACGTTCGATGCAGCTCTGAAATATGCCCGGGGCTGAAGAAATTCCAAATTGTAGTCTGGTTACTTTGAAATAACCTTTGTGTGTACATATGGTTTGCATCAATGCAGACTGCTCATCTACCACTAGTTGTTGGTACGCCTGAGCCAAGTCGATTTTCGCAAATATGGATCCTCCTTCAACTGATGCTAATAATGAATTCATTGGAGGAATTTGATAGCCGTGTTGCTTAATCACTTTATTAATTGTAGACTTGTAGTCGCCACATATGCGAATAGTACCATCCTTTTTAATTACTGGCACTGTAGGAGTCGCCCAGTCGGAGTATTCAATGGGTACTAGGATTCCTTGGGAGCACAGACGGTCTAATTCTTCTTCATATAATTCTTGAATTGCAAATGGAATGCGTCTTGCTGGCAGTCGGACTGGTGTTGCATCAGTATTAATTTGAAATGACACAGGTGGCCCCCGAAAACGGCCTAATTCAGACGAAAACAGATCCTTATACTTCGCCAGAGTTGCCTCGATGCTAAGTTTAGCGTTAATGGCATGTATTCCTTCTATGCTGATGCCTAAGGGCATAAACCAGTTGCGTCCAAGTAAATTCGATCCACCGCTTGATGTAACAACCAGTGGAAGATTCGGAATGTATTTATTATCGTACTGGACAGATGTATCCACGATGCCAATAACTGGAATTCGGTTTTTCTGGTAATCCGTAAACTCTAGAGCACAATCTTGGATATTCGGTCTATCCGTTGGCCAGATGTAACGAAACGTAGCTTCGTCTATCATTGTGATCGCAGACCCCGAATCCACTTCGAATTGGCATTTTCGTTTATTTATAATTATTGTAACGATTTCCTTTGGGCAAATCAACGGTAGTATGCTGTGGACACTGTATTCTTCATTCGGCTTTTGCTTGTGTGGTCCTCGGTAGGAGTCATGGCCACTCGATGTGTTGAATGCTTTACGACCCGGGTCTCTTACAGCCCTGCAGACTCGTTGAAGATGGCCTGCTCGGTGACAGGCATGGCACACAGTGTTCCGATGTGGGCACAGTTTCCGCAAGTGAGCACCCCCGCAACCATCGCATGGCTGGTGGTGCTGATTGGGTCGGCTTGGACGGATCGCGTTAGTCTGCACTTCGTGAATCGACTCAGTGCTCTCAGCTGTATTTCGCATGGCCCAAGCGCTGTGAGCAGCGGCCTCACTAGATGTGGCGCGTTCCATCGCGCGTTGAATCGTTAAATCTGCCTCTGCTAGAAGACTTTTCTGAAGACCCTCATCCTTCATTCCACATACGAAGCGATCGCGCAACATGCGATCCAACGCAGCTCCGAATTTGCAGTCGACAGCGAGAGTCCTAAGTGCAGCCATGTAGTTCGCAACCGATTCATCAATTAGTTGGTCTCGCTTGTGAAATTGGTAGTAGGCCGCAATTTCCGATTGACATGGAGACAAATGTTGGTTGAGTATTTCATATATTTCCGATAAACTCAAATCACTCACCTGAGTAGGGGATGCCAATGACGTTAGAAGCTCGAACAGTGGAGCGCCAGCCAGCGTAAGCAATGCAGCCTTCTTCCGTGCTTCCTCCGTAACGTCATTGGCCAGAAGATACAGCTCAAAACGCTGCTTGTAAGTTGTCCATTTGTTTGGGTGATTTAAATCAAATGGTTCTAACTGACCCACTCCTGACATTATCACTGATTTATTTGTTGTTTTGCGTTCTGTAGCAATATTCACTTTGGTGGGCTTTTCCTCATGTGATTCCAAATCAGACATTAGTAGTTGAATTCGATCGTATGTGTGTGTGTTTGAGCATCAATTCAAATTGCAGTAGTCGTAGCGCGTCTGTCTGCAAATGCGCGCGTTGGAAAAGTACCGTTTCTTTATTCCAATAAACTTGGCGCCAGCACGCATGCGGTTTTTGGCGTCTCTTTGTTCGCTTTCGCTTGGTCGATTGTAACTGTACACGACATATACATATATAAGTTTGACGAATTATCCCATCCTCGTCGCCAATTTTGTGTTTGTGCAAACTTATGTATATATAGTTTATTAATAGATATTTGTACAGTAGAATTCTGGGATATGTAGTAGTTGTAGTTATAGTAGTAGAAGTAGAAGTCCAGTAGTAGAAGTCCCTCGTAGCTGTAGTAGTAGTCGCGGTAGTAGCAATCCCTCGTAGTTGTAGTAGTAATCCCTTGTAGCTGTAGTAGTAGTAGTAGTAGTAGAAGTCCCTCGTAGTTGTAGCAGGGAAGTCCGATGTTGTTCCGAAGCAATTAGTAGAACGACTGAGAAGTGCAGCTGTTAACAGACCTTTTAACAGTCCGACGATAACAGCTTCTTAGAGATGGGTCACATACATAACAGAACTTCTAATAATTAAAAACAACTATAACATAAAAGACATACTGTTTATCAGAAACCTCCACCTGGTACAAAAATACAAATCACAGCAAACACAACAGCTACCACCTGTTCAAAAACAATCCACTTTCTCTTACACGCAAAGACCAAATCAAAATAACAAGACTTAGACCCGGACACACAAAGATTACCCACAAATACTACATTGACCATACACCCAGAACGTGCCCATATTGCAACTAAAACATCTCAATAGAACACATACTCGCATCCTGCAACTCCTTCATAACACAAAGACTTGCAATATTTAATAATACCAACCCACTTGAATGCCTGTCAAATCTCACACCCACAAACACGCTAAAAATTCTACAATAACTAAAAAACACAAACCTGTACCACAACAAACATATAAAACATGTAAAACATTACACACACATACAATAAGTTAACACTAAATTAAAACTAAGAAAACAATCTATGTAAATATCTTTGTACATATCTAGACCTAGACAAGCATGAGCTGAAGGCCAACGCTGCCATAACCATAAAAAACACACGCTAGCCTATAATTTCAATTATAAGTTAGCTCTAAATAGTAATAATAATAATAATAATATCTTATGATTATATCCCTTGCGTAAGCATTGGTCATTTCTTTGTATGTTATTTTTTATGTTTGTTTTATAAAAGTAAGTTGTTGTTTCTGCTTTGTCTTCTGAACCTCTAAATAATTCTATTTGCCTGTTGAAATAATTAATGGGGTTTTCTACTATTGGAATGTAATTTTCATTATCCTCATGAGCACTATGTATTGTAGCTGCTGTGCTTTCTGTTGATCCTAAAAAGTTTTTTCATCTATTAAGTGTTCTACTACCATAAGAAATATGGTTTTATACGTTCTGTTGTTATTATATGACCAAGGAATGATGCTTCCTTTTTCATAAATTCGCATTTGTCGAGTTGGAGTTTAAGATTAGCTTCTCTTAGTTTGTTAAATACCTTTCTGAGTGATAGTATGTGTTCCTCCAATGAAGTGGAGTACACAATGATGTCATCCAGATAAACAAGGCAATCCTTATAAATAAGGTCTTCCAAAAGTTTATTCATGCATCTTTGGAATGTTGCCGGGGCATTTTTAAGACCAAATATCATACGTGTGTATTCGTAATGGCCATGTTTAGTTGAGAAAGCTGTTTTTGCAATAGATTCAGGATCCATTTGAATTTGATAAAATCCCTTAGCTAAATCAATGGTGGTGAAGTATTGGCATTTTCCCAGTTTGTCGAGAATTTCGTCCATGACTGGAATTGGAAATTTGTCATCTATTGTGTTGGTTTGTGAAAAGTGTAGAACCACAACGTTTGGTTGCTTAGATGAGAGTGAGCTCAATTTTATTAACATAAGCTTAACCAGGGTTGCCACTTGTCAAACCTCGAACCATTCCTTTGTTCTGCAGCTCACGCAAACTTTGCACATTCAAATGACCATATCCCATATGCCGTTTTTCGAGCTCATCGGAGGCTTTAGAAACACACAGTCTCTCTTGATTTTTAGTTTCACACAAAAACAATCCACAGACCTTTTTGGCCATCAATATATTGATGCCCTTATCGTCATTAACTTTGGCATCCATTTGAAACCGCTTTTCCCACCGATATAAAATTGCATTGCAAGCCTGGTACAAATAAAACGTCTCTGAGCGTTATTGTGTACTCAGTTTGCTGTGTACAATCACTGTTCCTCTGCCTTGAGACGTCATGGAATAATTTTCTGCCAACTCAATAATTTCATTATTTTGTTCAAGTTGATTAAATAACTCACGGTGCGCACACATGTGTGATGTGGCGCCACTATCGATAACCCAATCATCGATATCCATCCGATTGTTAGTGGCAACGCCGACAAATGATCGTTGCCCCTCTTTATTCTTCCAATAGTCGCATCTTCCGCTGTTTTTCCCGCCTCTCACATTGGCGTTGTTTTCATTCTCTTCTTTCATCGCGCATTTTGCCGCGAAATGCCCTGGTTGGCCTCATTTAAAGCATCGGCGCCTGTCTGCCCCTGACTTGTTGTCTCGTCGCTTACCACTCTCACCGCCGATAGAGCATGCTGCGAATGCCTGTACAACATCGTTTTGATTGTTCGTCTTTCGTCGTTCATTTTCTGCGGCTAGCTTGCATTTTATGGCACTGAAACTCGGCAACTCATCACGAGCTTCCAAGGCCACGACAAAGTTCTCATAAGACATGGGCAAACTCGCAAGCAACAAAATTACGGTAAACTTTTCTGGCAAACTTACATCGATCACCGACAAATTTTCAATAATGTTTGAAAATTCCAATATGTGTTTTTGCACGCTGTCACCTTCAGCCATTCTTTTGTTTAATAACTTCTTAAACAGAGTCACTTTTCTCACTGGACCTGTTGGTCGATGGAACTTTTCTAGTTCTTTCCATATCTCGCTAGCTCTTTCGCACTTTTTTATGGAGTTCAATTGCGGCGCACTTATTGACAAAAACAGCACCGCCATGGCTTTGTCGTTTTGACGTTTCCATGTTTCAAACGCTTTATCAGTCTTGGGTTCCACAAGTTCTCCTGAAACCACTGACCACAAATCTTGATGTACCAACACGCTTCGCACAAGTACGCACCACGTGTCATAGTTGGCGTCGTCCAACTTTTCTATATTGTACATCGAACTCATTTTTCTTGCAATGTCCGTTATGCCGAGAAAAATACACGAATCTTGACCACTCAATATTTTTACACTATTTTTTAGTGAATACACTTAACACTGAGGCCCATAACCTGTTGGTTTGTGAAAAGTGTAGAACCACAACGTTTGGTTGCTTAGATGAGAGTGAGCTCAATTTTATTAACATAAGCTTAACCAGGGTTGCCACTTGTACAGGGCTGACAGATACAGCTCAGAATTGCCATATCAACATATTGTGACTTCATTTGGATTTCGATAGTCAATGACTAATCTGAATTTTTGTTTGTTGGAAGCATCTCCTTTTTTTTTGGAACGATCCAAATGGGTGAACAGTAGGGGAAATTCGATTTTCGATATTATTATTATTATTATTATTATTATTATTATTATTATTATTATTATTATTATTATTATTATTATTATTATTATTATTATTATTATTATTATTATTATTATTATTATTATTATTATTATTATTATTATTATTATTATTATTATTATTATTATTATTATTATTATTATTATTTGTTGAAATAATTCTCTCTGAACTCAATGCATGCATGATCACACACATATGAATATATATATGTAACTTTGTATGCTCTCTCACGAGATGCGCTAAAGAGAACAATGACTCGATGAGAGACACATAGCAGTCAGTCGCGAATGAACTGCACAACCAACCTCACGCATTCTGTTTTTCTTATAACAATAGGTTACGGGCCCAGGCAACGTGCCTATGTGGTTGCTGTGGTAATTTTTAGAACAATTATTATTATTATTATTATTATTATTATTATTATTATTATTATTATTATTATTATTATTATTATTATTATTATTATTATTATTATTATTATTATTATTATTATTATTATTATTATTATTATTATTATTATTATTATTATTATTATTATTATTATTATTATTATTATTATTATTATTATTATTATTATTATTATTATTATTATTATTATTATTATTATTATTATTATTATTTGTTGAAATAATTCTCTGTCAACTCAATGCATGCATGATCACACACATATGAATATATATATGTAACTTTGTATGCTCTCTCACGAGATGCGCTAAAGAGAACAATGACTCGATGAGAGACACATAGCAGTCAGTCGCGAATGAACTGCACAACCAACCTCACGCATTCTGTTTTTCTTATAACAATAGGTTACGGGCCCAGGCAACGTGCCTATGTGGTTGCTGTGGTAATTTTTAGAAGAAATTAGTTTTCGCGCTGTGTTCTAGACGGTTTTTTCACAAAGTATATATGAACGAGTATAATGTCGGCGTTATATCAGATTGATAAACTCGAGGACAGTAATTATGACTCGTGGTGCATCCAGATGAAAAGTGTGCTGGTGCATGCGGATTTGTGGAATGTGGCGTCAGGCGCATTGGCAAGGCCAACTACGGGGGAGAACACCGAATGGACGACGCTGGATCAGAAGGCATTGGCAATGATCACCTTAAGCGTCAAGACTTCACAGTTGGGACATGTGAAGCACTGTGCAAGTGCACATGAGGCTTGGAAGAAGCTTCAGGAAGCTCATCAACCCAGAGGACCCGTTAGAAAAGTAGCACTTTTCAAGAAATTGCTAAGTAAACGCATTCAGGAGGGTCAAAGCATATCGAGTTATTTGTCGGATTTCAAGGAAATCTTGGACAAACTTGCTGGCGTTGAAATCGAAATATTGGATTATTTTGCTTTCCAGTCTTCCAGACGAATTCGACAATTTTGTTGTCGCCACAGAGACACGCGACAGTTTACCGTGTTTCGACATGTTATGCATAAAGCTGAGAGAAGAAGGAGAACGCAAAAGAGAGAGCGAATGTTGGATGTTCGGAACGATCGAACTTGTGTCTGGACAGTGGCGCCACCAGCCACAGTGTTGTAACAGAAATTTGTTTTCAAAATTTGAGAAACATTCGGAAAAAATTGTTTTGGCTGATAATAACTTTCTTCAGGCTGAAGGAAAGGGCGAGGTAAAGCTGAATATGGTTTCACGTATACTTACATTAAAGAATGTATTGTATGTACCCAAAATGAGAGGTAATTTCGTGTCGGTGAGCAAAGCAGTTGAACATGGAAGCATCGTTGAATTTGGACTAAAGTATGCACGAGTGATCCAAAAGGGCGAATGCATTTTGAAAGCGGACAAAGTTGGCCGTTTGTATATTTTTTGAACAGCACCGAGCGAATGCTATGCCATTGAACAGACTTACGAAGATTTGTGGCATAAAAGGTACGGACATCTCAACTATGGCAGTTTAGCTGAAATTGCACGAAAGGATTTGGCCTGTGGCATGGGAACGTTTGACTCAACGGCGTTGGAACCCTGCAAGATTTGCATGGTAAGCAAGATCACAGTACAGCCATTTCCAGATTCGACCAAGAACAGAGCTAAGGAAATCTTGGAGCTGGTGCATTCAGATGTTTGCGGTCCGTTTGATACAAAAAGCCTTGGAGGCAGCAGATACTTTTTGACATTTATCGATGACTCGTCGCATATTTGTATATTTCCTGAAGGGAAAGGATGAAGTGTTTGGAAAGTTTGTCGAGTTTAAAAACATGGCAGAGCGGCAAACTGGAAAGAAGCTAAAGTGCATTCGGAGCGACAATGGTCGCGAGTACGTCAATAAATCGTTTGATGAGTTTCTCAAGGGCAATGGAATATTGCGGCAGCTCACGGTACCATACACGCCGCAGCAGAACGGTGTAGCAGAGAGAGTTAACAGAACTCTTGTGGAGATGTCAAGATGCTTGCTCATCCAGTCTGGTCTACATCAATCTATTTGGGCTGAGGCAGTTTATACAGCTGCTTATCTGCGGAATAGGTCACCAACTCGAGCCCTGGTTAACATGACTTCAATGGAAGCATGGAATGGTAAGAAACCATCAATAAGTCATTTAAAAGTTTTTGGGTCTATTGCAGTGGCACTGGACAAAGGACATCATAAGGGCAAGTTTGATCCAAAGGGCAAAGAATACCGAATGGTTGGTTATTCTCGAAATGCGAAAGGGTATCGGTTGTACGACGCCGAAACCAGGCAAGTTGTTGAGAAGCGAGACGTTTTGTTCGACGAGCGTTTCGGCAATGGCGATTCGAATGGTGATATCGTCAAGTTTGATTTTCCATATACGGATGATCAGGATGCAGTATTTGTTGATGCAGCAGATCACTTGAGTAGTACAGACGAGTCTGATGCAGAGGTCACCGAGAAGGGCAGCAGTAGCGAAGATTTCGACATGGCAGTTGAACAAGAAGTGGCAGAACCTGTGGTTGAACAACGGGTTGGACCCGGTAGGCCGAAGCTGATTCGAACTGGAAGGCCTGGTAGACCAAAGAAGCAGTTCAACATTTTAAGCGCATTGATTACAAGTGAGGTGATCATACCAGAGACCTATGATGAGGCGGTTAGTAGTCCGTTTGCTTCGTATTGGCGTGAGGCTATGCAAAAGGAGTATGACTCCTTGATGTCAAATCACACTTGGCAGCTTAGTACGCTACCGGAAGGGTATAAACCTGTTGGCTGCAAGTGGGTCTACAGTGTAAAGCGTGATGCAAAGGGAGAAGTCGAGCGTTTTAAGGCGAGACTAGTAGGAAAAGGATGTTCACAGCGCTATGGAGTGAACTACAATGAAACATACTCGCCTGTATGTCGCTTGGAGAGTGTTCGATTCATCTTGGCCCTAGCAGCGCAGTTAAAATTGTATCTACACCAGAGGGATGTATGCACGGCTTACTTAAACAGTGATTTGGGCGATACCGTATACATGAGGCAGCCCGAAGGATACGCAACTGAAGACAAAAGCAAGGTACTTCTGTTAAGAAAGGCGTTATATGGACTCAAACAGTCGGGACGGGAGTGGAACTCCAAACTCGATAGTGTTTTGCGAGCTAATGGTTTCATACCTTGCGACAATGAACCATGTCTATACAAACAGCAAGCAAAAAGTAACCTATCTCTAATCCTTGTCTATGTAGACGATCTTCTCATAGGATGCCAGGAGAAATCGGATCTTGACAGGATTAAGTCAGCTATTATGGCAGCGTTTGAATGTGTTGACAAGGGACCTGTGCGTTTGTTCCTTGGCATGGAGGTTCACCGTGATGGCGAGCTTGGCGAAATATCATTGGGTCATTCACAGTACATCAAGGATCTACTGGAACGATATGGCTATGCTCAGTGCAGAAGAGCCGCAACACCGTTAGAAGCAGGGTATCAGGTAGCCTGCGATAAAATGGAGTGTAAAAGGGTTGATGCAACTCTTTATCAGTCAATGATAGGCGAGCTAATGTGGCTTGCGTTGACTACTAGACCAGATATTCTCCACTCAGTATCGAAGTTGGCTCAACGTAACAAGGACCCCCCATAATGAACACCTTGCAGCCATAAAGCATGTTTTAAGATATTTGGCTTCGACAGTTGGCTTCAAGATTCATTACAAGCAGTCGGATGCGGCGTTTTCTGGTTTCGTGGACGCAGATTGGGCAGGCGATAGGATTGATCGCAAGTCTTATACAGGATATGTATATTTTCTGGCTGGAGGACCGATATCATGGAAATCGGAGAAGCAGCGGAGTGTTGCTCTTAGCAGCACCGAAGCAGAATACATGGCGTTATCAACAGCGTGCAAAGAAGCCATTGTATTGCGTCGATTAACCATCGAGATTGGTTGCGGAGAGGAAGATACATCTACCGTTTTGTATGGCGATAACCTCAGCGCGCAGCAATTGGCTAAGAACCCGGTACACCATTCAAGGACGAAGCACGTGGACATTAGATATCATTTTGTTAGACAAGTAGTTAATGATGGTCAGATTATTTTAAAGTATAAGTCTACTAATGAAATGATAGCTGATATCCTAACCAAGAATCTTGCAAAGAAGAAGCATGTAGAGTTTACGAATTTGTTAAGTATAAGATAAATTTGTGGACATACTTGCATTGGGGAAGGGTGTTGAAATAATTCTCTCTCAACTCAATGCATGCATGATCACACACATATGAATATATATGTATATGTAACTTTGTATGCTCTCTCACGAGATGCGTTAAAAAGAACAATGACTCGATGAGAGACAAATAGAAGTCAGTCGCGAATGAACTGCACAACCAACCACACGCATTCTGTTTTTCTTATAACAATATTATAACAATATTATTATTATTATTATTATTATTATTATTATTATTATTATTATTATTATTATTATTATTATTATTATTATTATTATTATTATTATTATTATTATTATTATTATTATTATTATTATTATTATTATTATTATTATTATTATTATTATTATTATTATTATTATTATTATTATTATTACTATTATTATTATTATTATTATTATTATTATTATTATTATTATTATTATTATTATTATTATTATTATTATTATTATTATTATTATTATTATTATTATTATTATTATTATTATTATTATTATTATTGTTGAGGGGGAGGGGACGCACAACCCGAATAACGCAGGCAGAATAAAAGAATAGTAACACGTCCGTACAACTCAGAAGTTTATTAGAGACTAATTGCGCGTGCCAGTAATTCAGTCGGGCAAGCGCAGTATTCAAATACAAAAAAGAGATAGATAGATGTATGCGTTCAAATACATACGCAATTAGAATACATGTGTGCATTGCTCTGGAAAGTTCTTGAACGTTACTTTTTTAACACCCTTCCTCAATGCAACCATGTTTACAAAGTTAACTCAAATTTAACATATTCACAAAGTCATTATGCTTTTTCTTTGGCAAATTCTTAGTTAAAATATCCGCTATCATTAAATCAGTCGAAACATACTTCAACTCAACAAAACCTTCAGATACAGTTTGTCGTACAAAATGATATCTTATATCTATATGTTTTGTCCTAGAATGATGAACTGGATTCTTCGCCAACTGTTGGGCACTCAAGTTATCTCCATATACAACTGTTGGGGTCTCGGCATTTCCACATCCCAGCTCAATGATTAAGCGTCGCAAAACGATAGCTTCTTTGCATGCGGTCGACAAAGCTATATACTCAGCTTCAGTGCTACTTAGCGCCACACTGCGCTGTTTCTCAGATTTCCAAGATATTGGGCCTCCGGCCTAAAAAGAAAACATAGCCGGTATAGGACTTCCGGTCAGTTTTGTCACCACCCCAATCGGCATCTACATATCCAGAAAAAGCTTGGCCGGTCCTTTTATAGCGTAGCTTTTTATCCATCGTTGATGCCAAATACCGCAGGATGTGCTTCACACCTGCTTCATGCTCTGAATGCGGATCTTGATTTCGCTGAGCCAACTTTGCAACTGAATGCAATATATCCGGTCTGGTGGTTAGAGCCAGCCACATCAGTTCGCCTATTTGAGTCTGGTACGACCCTATGTCAACCCTCTTGCACTGCTTATTGTCGCATGCCACTTGATGCCCTGCATCAAGAGGAGTAACCGCCGGTCTGCAGTTTTCGATACCGTATCGAAACAACATATCGTTGATATATTGGGAATGGCCTAGAGTAATAGCCCCAAGCTCACCGTCTCGATGAATCTCCATACCCAGGAATAGCTCAGTTGCACCCTTGTCTGTGCAATCAAACGCGTTTGATATCGCTGCTTTGATGGCATCCATCTTCTGTTTTGAACGACAAGCTATAAGGAGATCATCAACATAAACAAGAATTAATGTTAAGTCTTCTTCACCATGGTTTTGGTATAGACACGGCTCACTACTACATGGTTTAAAACCCAAATCTCGTAATACAGCGTCCAGCTTAGAGTTCCATGCCCTTCCTGATTGTTTCAAACCGTAGATTGCCCTCTTCAAATGTAATGCAGCCTTTGGACGATTTTTGTCTGTGTACCCCATGGGTTGCCTCATATACACCGTGTCCTCCAGATCGCTATTGAGGTATGCTGTGCATACGTCCATTTGATGTAAATAAAGATCCAACTCTGCTGCCACCGCCAAAACAAACCTTACGCTTTGTAATCGACATATGTATCGGTGTAGTTTACACCGAACTGCTGCGAGCATCCTTTCGCAACCAATCGCGCCTTAAAACGTTCAATGTCTCCCTGCGCATTCTTTTTCAGACTAAAAACCCATTTGCAGCCTATTGTTCGTTGTTTGTTTGTTAGGTCTATCAGCTCCCAAGTTTGATTTTTTACCAGAGCTCCAAACTCTTTGTCCATTGCCTCTTGCCACTGCGATGCATATGGTCCACTTATGGCATCCTCGTAGGTCGATGGAATTGGTACCTCACCAGCCACAATCGAAGCAAGTATATTATATTGTTTTCTCGGCCGTCCAGGTTTTCCCGTTCTGATTACTCGTGGTCTGCCAGGTCCTACCCGCATTTCGCTCTCATCTTGTGCAAGCTTTTCTTCAGGTGCACTATGAAACGATTCCTCTTCAGCATCTGATTCAGCAGACTGTCCCTCTGATGCGTCGCTCTCGCTTTCATTTATTTCTGGATTTGCATCTGCTATCTCATTTTGCCTATAGCGTCCAGGCAAATCAAACATAACCGTCGTACAATTAGTTTGCTCTAAGGGATCTCTTTCATCAAAGAGAACATCTCTTCGTTCAACCACTTTGCGAGTTTCTCCATCATATAATCGGTATCCTTTTGCTTCTCTTGAATATCCCACCATGCGATATTCCTTTCCTTTTGGTCGGAATTTACTTTCCTGGTGACCCTTGGATAGCGCAACTGCAACAGAACCAAAAACTTTAAGATGATTAATACATGGCTTCTTGCCAGTCCACGCTTCCATTGGCGTTTGGTTTGTCAGTACGCTTGTAGGCGAACGGTTCCTCAGATATACAGCTGTAAATATAGCCTCTGCCCACAATGCCTCACATAATCCAGACTGTGCCAACAAACACCTAGACATTTCCACCAGAGTGCGCTTAGCTCGTTCCGCAACGCCGTTCTGTTGTGGAGTGTACGCTATGGTCAACTGGCGTAATATCCCGTTTTTCTTCAGGTAGTCATCGAATGCATTGTTCACATATTCTCGTCCATTGTCACTGCGGATACATTTTAGCTTCTTCCCTGTCTGCCTCTCCACTAGACTCTTGAACTCCAGAAACTTGCCAAAAACCTCATCTTTGCCCTTGAGGAAATACACAAAAATTCGCCTAGATTTGTCATCAATAAATGTTAGGAAATAACGTGAACCACCTAGTGATTTTGTTCCAAAAGGTCCGCAGACATCACTATGAACCAATTGTAAAAGTTCACTGGACCGACTTTCTGTCATCTTGGGAAATGGCTGAACATGTATTTTACTCACCATGCATTTCTTACATGGAGTATTGGGCGCGAAGTTGGTCACACTTAGCCCACGTACCAAGCCCTTACTTGCGATTTGCGTCAGACTTTTATAATTAAGATGACCAAAGCGTTTGTGCCACAATGATACATCTTCTCTGACAGCAGCAAAAAGATTTTCCGATTCAGCTTCAAAAACAAACAAGTTGCCTATCTTTTTTGCTTCTAAAATACATTCACCATTTTGTATGATCTTGGCCATATGTTTTTCGAAATGTACAACACTGTTATATTCAATAACACGCGCCACTGACATAAAGTTTCCTGCCAGCCCTGGTACATAAAGCACGTTGTTCATTGTTAATTTACATATTCCAGTCCGAATAGTGACTTTTCCCTTGCCTTCTGCACGTAAATACCCCGCATCTGCCAGACTGATCTTCTCATCATGTACAGAGAAATCTGAAAACATACTCTTATCGCAACACATATGACTCGTCGCACCAGAATCCAAGCACCACTTCTCTCTTTTCATGTTCTCTGCTTCCAAAGCATTTATCAAGCTACATTGCTTGTTCTCCATTTTCTCAGTGTATTTGTACTCTTTCTCTTTTTTATCGACTCTCTCTTTGCCGCACTGTGCTTTGACATGCCCTTGCCTGCCGCATTTGTAACAAGTAATTTGCGAACGATTTCTCTGTGTGCGTGCATTTTGATTTCTGTTTCTGTTCTGCATAGCAACAAATGCCTCTTGCCCATTCTCTTTCGTTACAGTTAGAGGTTTTCGTTCTGCTTCCTCCTTTAATTTTATGCAGAGAATTTCAAAACTGGGCAAATCGTCGCGCGTCTCCATGTCGATAACGAAATTCTCATACACTGGTGGTAAACTCGATAACAAAATGATAGTTCGTAACTCCTCATTTATTTGTACACCGGCGCCTGCAAGCTGATCTAACACATCAGAGAAACCATTTATATAACTGGGCATATCTTGACCGTCTGTCATGCGTAAGCTTAGCAACTTATTGTACAGCGATACCTTCCGCACCGGTCCCTTTGGCTGATGGACATCTCGTAGTCTTGTCCACGCCTCAAATGCCGTTGAACAATTTTTTATGTATGCCAATTGCGATGGTTTTACGCTCAACGTAATACTTGCTAGGGCCTTCCGATCCAATCCTCCGAGATCGACACCTTCCACCGTGGGCAAATTTCCAGCCGTTACATCCCACAGGTCTGAATGCACCAACACGCTGCGCATTTGTATATTCCAAGAATCATAATTCTTTTCGTCCAACTTCTCGATGTGGTACAGATTACTCATGTTGTCTTTTGAGTCTCTTCTCCCGAATAAAGTTCGTAACTTATTCGTAGCTTTAATGCTCTCTGATATAAATCGTTAAATATATCACTTCATTACTTTACTATTCAAAACCGTGCCCTGGGCCCATAACCTGTTGAGGGGGGAGGAGACGCACAACCCGAATAACGCAGGCAGAATAAAAGAATAGTAACACGTCCGTACAACTCAGAAGTTTATTAGAGACTCATTGCGCGTGCCAGTAATTCAGTCAAGCGCAGTATTCAAATACAAAAAAGAGATAGATAGATGTATGCGTTCAAATACATACGCAATTAGAATACATGTGTGCATTGCTCTGGAAAGTTCTTGAACGTTACTTTTTTAACAATTATTATTATTATTATTATTATTATTATTATTATTATTATTATTATTATTATTATTATTATTATTATTATTATTATTATTATTATTATTATTATTATTATTATTATTATTATTATTATTATTATTATTATTATTATAATTATTATTATTATTATTATTATTATTATTATTATTATTATTATTATTATTATTATTTTTATTATTATTATTATTATTATTATTATTATTATTATTATTATTATTATTATTATTATTATTATTATTATTATTATTATTCTATGTGTAACACGGATAGAATAACTAGTTCACTTTTAGCGATCCTACCAACTGTGCCAATTAAATATATGGTTTTCCCAAAAAAGAAAAGAAAAGAAAAAAAGATTTCGGTTTTTAGGGGGACAATATTTATTGCAAGTGTTTAATTGTTTACGTTAATTATGAGTTAGAGTTCACACGCTTTGATTTTGAGGGGGACATTTGTTATTGCGAGTGTCCAATTGTTTATAAGAACAGATGTTTACTTTAACGTTATGAATTTTAGGGGGCGAAAAGTTTATATGTTATTGGATATTCGAGTTGCATATATGACTATAAATATATTCTTAATCAGCACGTCGACACGAGTTCAAATAGCCATGTCCGTCGGTCCGTCCGTTTGAAATTTTGCATGTAGGTTTGTATATACTGCAGGGTTTTTTTTTTTTTTTTTTAACGTTTAATATATATTTGTTGAATCTACTCTTAAATTAGAGCCTAAGAACAAGTTTGAGATATTTTTCTTAATCTAGTACTTAAGATAAATCCTGGGGATATTGCAGGCGGCCCGAATTACTTGTTATTGGGTTGGTCTGTCATTTCTTTTAAGACGAGTTCTATTATTAGTTCGCGTAAGGGAATTGGCAAGAACATTTGGGTGTGCATCCAGTTTCGCAGAATACTTTAGTTGTTGACTACCTATTTCAGATTTTACGCTAGGTATATTTAGATCATTTTGAATGTTGTCGTTCCGTATAAACCACGGGGCCCCCGTGATTGATCTTAAAATTTTCGACTGCGCTCTTTGTATAATATCGACATTGCTGGTACTTGCCTTCCCCCATAGTACGGCTCCGTAAGTCCAGATGGGTTTCAGTACGGAGTTGTATAGGAGGACTTTATATTCCAGACGTAGAGGGGACCGAGCATAGATGATCCAATGTAGGCTACTTGCTTTCAGTTTAAGCTGTGACTTTTTTGCTTCGATGTGCTTGCGCCAAGTTAGTCTTCTGTCTAGGTGGATGCCAAGGTAAGTGACATCCTCGGCTTGAGGAACTGGTACGTTGTTTAGCATTAGAGCTGAACAGTTTCTTTTGTTAAGCGTAAATGTAACATGTTTGCATTTCTGCTCGTTGACCCGGATACGCCAGGTTGCTAGCCATTCCTCTACCACCTTGAGGTGTTCCTCTAATTTTGCAGAGGCTTGTATTGGGCATTTGGATCTGCTGAGGATTGCCGTGTCATCGGCAAAAGTAGACGTTGTAAGTCCTAAACTCGTTGGTAAGTCTGCAGTGTACAGTAGGTAGAGCAATGGGCCGAGTACACTGCCTTGCGGTACACCAGCTTTGATTTCAAAATCAGCCGAGACGGAGCCATTACATTTTACAGCGAATTGCCTATTGTAAAGATAAGATTCCATGAGTTTGTGGGTGTACTGTGGGTGTACTGTGGGTGTACTGTGGCAGTTTTTGCCGGATTTTGAACATCAGACCCTCCAGCCAAACTCTATCGAAAGCCTGGGCAACGTCGAGAAAGACAGCCGCACAGTATTCTTTTAGTTCGAATGCTGTTCGTATTTCGGATGTAATGCGATTGACTTGTTCAATCGTACCATGTTTTTTCGCGGAAGCCGAACTGGTGTGAAGGGATTGTGTTCTCTGATGCCAGAAATGAGTTTAGTCGGATCTGCAGGACCTTTTCATAAAGCTTCGAAAGACAAGGCAGCAAACTAATTGGCCTATAGGATGATGGCTGGGTTTTGTCGTTTCCCACTTTAGGAATCATGATGATAGTGGACCTTTTCCATCTTCTTGGGAAGTAGCCAATTCTTATTATAGCGTTGAACAGTTTGCAGATGTATTGTATGGCAATGATAGGGAGTTCCAGGATCATTTTCGGTGTGATTAGGTCATGGCCAGGGGCTTTTTTTTGGCTTTATGTGGTTTTTAATAATTGCAGTGATCTCGTCCGATTGGAGTTCCGAGTACTCACTATCCGTTAGTGTGCTCGAAGGGGGAAGTACAGATGAGTTTGATGTTGGATTTGGCTGGAAAACCATTTTAAGATGTGTGGCAAATACGGATGCCCTCTCTTCGTCACTGCGGGCCCATCCACCGGTTGGACTCCTTATCGGTGAAATTGTCTCTGCAGGAGCGCTTAAAGTTGGGTGGGCTTTCCACAGAGGATGTTTAGTGCTGGTTGGGCTGAGCTTTTCTATGTATTTTCTTTGAGCCCAGCTTTCCTCTTGTCTTAACGCCTTGGAGAGGTTGCGATTAGCATGCCTTAGGCGAAGTTTTGCTGCTGGTGAGCGAGTAATCTGCCATTCTCTTCTTAGACGTCGTTTTTCCGTTATTAATTGTTCTATCCGACGGTTCGTAGACCTGTCAACAGGTTTAGTGTAAGAAGAGGCAGGTGGAGTAGATACTCTTGCTGCAGCTGCCATCATAGACTCAAGTGCAGAGACGCACATATCAATGTCCTCTGCAGCATCCAGTTTCGGCGAACAGTCAATGTGGGCACTCATGTACATTTTAAATTTAAGCCAATTTGTTTTGTTGTTTGTAAGCCTACATGGGCGATCAAGTACTTGAGGTCTTGTTAATAGTGTGAATAGTACTGGAGAGTGATCGGAAGTTAAATCTAGCAGTGTATCCGAAGTGATCCGATTACGTGGAATCCTCTTGGTTACTGTGGGCCAATAAGTAGGCCTACCCGGTGAGACGAAATCCATCTTACTGAGAGGGTTGACTATTGTGTTGTACAACCGCTTGCCTTTAGGATTTACCAGTGCGTATGATTGGCGTTATAGTCCCCTGCTGCAAGGAAGCGATCTCCGAGTGTGTTAAAGAAATCGGTGAATTCCTTTTCAGAGATTGAAAAGCGTGGTGGGCAGTACAGGACAAACAATGTAGTGTTTCCGCAGCTGGTTTGGACGGTTATAGCAGTTGCTTGTAGGTGCTGTGTTTCAAATCTGTTGAGGAACGAGTGTTTTATACGGTTTTTGATTAGGATACCAGTCCCGCCATGAGCTTTTCCGCCTGGATGGTTTGTTGCATAGAAGGTATATTTTGGTATTTGAAACTAAATTTTTGATGTTAAATGTGTTTCCGAAATCAGCAAAACGTCGATTTCACTTGAGTCTAGGAATAGTTGCAGTTCATTTTTGTGCTTGGAGATGCCGTTAGCATTCCAAAGACATAGACGTAGGGGAGCCATTATTTATTCTCGATAAGCTTCTGGATAAGCAGGTTTTGATTCCACATCAGTTCGTGCATACAGTTTTGCATGAACGTCATAAAAGTGGTCATGTCTTGATTGAGTGAGATCAACAGGGCCTCTAAACTTCTTGGAGTTTGCTGGCTCTGGTGCGCTAGGTTGCGGATTCTGTAGATGGTGGAGTGACGGGGTCTCTTTTGCGGGCTCCGTCTATCCAGTTCGGAGCACACTAGCCAAGGATACACTAGGACTGTATGTAGCTGGCATGGTAGATGATCTAACAGCCTTGGCGAAGAATACCTCCGGTGTAGTTTTAGAGGCGTTGACGGTGATTTTTGGTCCAGCTGGGATTTGCGCCCGTTTAGGTAAGATTTAAGATCCTTGAAGACAGGACATCCTCTGTAGTTGGCCGTGTGGTTCCCTCCACAGTTACTGCACAATCTTAGTGCGACATTGTTTCTGTCTTTATGATGTTCGCCACGGCCAACACACACTGACTTGAGATTGCAGTTGTTAGAGGTGTGGTTGTATTCCTGGCAGTTTTTACACTGCGGTGGTTGGTGTCTCTTATGGGGCTCCTCTACGGTGATTCTTCTGTGCAATAGGAGCTGTAGGTTGTAGATTGGGTGCACTTCATTTGGCTTCGACCGCTTTGCATCTGGTTGGAGCTCGATTTTAAAGAGCGGCTGTGCGACTTTGTTCCTGTTGATGATGTTGACAACGGATTTGACCGCAAACCCTTTTTCGACCAACGCGTCTGCTATTTCTTGAGTAGGGACCGATGGCTCAATCCCCTTCAACACAACCTGGAGCCCTTTACTGCTTTTTAGTTGGTAGGTATAGAAGTTGATGTTAGCATTACGGAGATACTTTTCGATGATGCGGAAATTGTCCTCAGTTTGGGTTTGACATTTAATTTCTTTAATGTTACCCCTATTGAGAGGGGTTACAACAAAGTTATTTGCCCCTACTGTTTCTACTAGCTTCGAAATCAGGGCGCTGCAGTTGGCTCCTCGGATGTATAAAGGGGGTGGTCTAGCCGATTTAACTTTATCTACAGCGCCGGCTTGATCATCTTGCTGATCGGCAAGAATTTTAAAACGATTCCTGCTAAGGGTGGCTACTTATTGGTTATTGGTTATTTTCGGCGTGTTGCCACTTTTTTTTCTTTTGCGCTCTTAGCTTCCGCTTAGTTATTTTAATATATCTATCCATTCCAGTTTGGACAGAAGTCGTTGGGTTTACTATTGTGGCTGACTCAGGGCGACTTGTCGTTGACGGCTTGAGGCAGGTCAATACTTCGGCAGACGTTGCAGTACACGTCTGTACACGGCGGCAGTTAAATTAATATTATTGCAGGGGTTGTATCTCGGAATTAGCCGGATTGGATCACTATATCGTATAGCTCCCATAGGAACGATTGGTCGAAAACAGTGACTTTTATGAATACTTGTGAAGTCAGTGTGTGTGGAGCATTATATTTTTTGCAAAATGGGAAAAGACGAAATTAAAAAAGTTCATCATTATACCCTTGCAGAGGGTATTATAAAATTGGTCAGATGTTTGTAACGTACAGAAGGAGACGTTTCCGACCCCATAAAGTATATATGTATATTCATGATAAGCATGAGAAGCTCCGTCTGTTCGTCTGACCGTCTGTCCCTCCGTGCGTATGCGTTTGACTCAGCTATCTTAAGAGCTATCGGGCTGAAATTTTTTTTCTGTGCTTTTTATAATCTGGAGCAGATCAAGTATGAAAATTGTCAGGACTGGATCACTAAATCATATAGCTCTAGAGTCTAGAGTAAAAATTTAAAAAAAAATTTCATAAAAATTGGAGTATCCCCATGAAATTTGCAAATGTGATAGTATTGGATATAAAACATAGGATCCAAAAATCAATCAATCCTATCGGATTGATAACAAGTTACAGTCAATATAAATCAAATCAACAGAGCACATGCATACACACAGAAGCAAAGCTACATAAACTGTACGTGTATGCGTGCGTTGCTTTGCTTAGGGAATGAGGGAAGAAGAAGAACAAATTGTAGTATGAAGAGTAAAATTGTTTTGTTTGTATATTGATGAATTGAGTTGCAGAAAACAAATTTTGCACATGTAAAATTATTATTGTCAAGGACTGCAAGGGTACATAACTTCGGCATAACCGAATTTAACTTCTTTAATATTTGATGTTTTTTTTATTATTTTCATTCTTATTTACATTTATGTATATGTATGTATGTATTTACATGCACACGGAAGCCAAAGAACATGAGTCAATGCAAAGCGCTTGACAAAAACCAATTCAAAACAAAACAAAGAGAGCAACTCAGAGCGAGATCGTTTCTGGACAATCGTTTCGGTTATGATACGAAGCAGAGCATATAATAAAAAACGATCAACTGTCATTTGCGAGCTATGCAAATTACACATTTGCTAGTTTAATATATCTGTTAATGAGTGTTTAGTTCGGGTGACTATATCAAATAGCTTCCATAAGAACAATCGGTGGAAAACAGTGACTTTGATCAATATCTTCGTTATTTCCTATGCTTAAATTGTAGGCCATTCTTTCACAAACATAAGCCTTTTTATGGCTAAAGGTAAGGAATAAATAACCCAAAAAAATGCAAGGGTAATTAATATAGCAGGGTATCAGGTAGCCTGCGATAAAATGGAGTGTAAAAGGGTTGTATTGCGTCGATTAACCATCGAGATTGGTTGCGGAGAGGAAGATACATCTACCGTTTTGTATGGCGATAACCTCAGCGCGCAGCAATTGGCTAAGAACCCGGTACACCATTCAAGGACGAAGCACGTGGACATTAGATATCATTTTGTTAGACAAGTAGTTAATGATGGTCAGATTATTTTAAAGTATAAGTCTACTAATGAAATGATAGCTGATATCCTAACCAAGAATCTTGCAAAGAAGAAGCATGTAGAGTTTACGAATTTGTTAAGTATAAGATAAATTTGTGGACATACTTGCATTGGGGAAGGGTGTTGAAATAATTCTCTCTCAACTTAATGCATGCATGATCACACACATATGAATATATATGTATATGTAACTTTGTATGCTCTCTCACGAGATGCGTTAAAAAGAACAATGACTCGATGAGAGACAAATAGAAGTCAGTCGCGAATGAACTGCACAACCAACCACACGCATTCTGTTTTTCTTATAACAATATTATTATTATTATTATTATTATTATTATTATTATTATTATTATTATTATTATTATTATTATTATTATTATTATTATTATTATTATTATTATTATTATTATTATTATTATTATTATTATTATTATTATTATTATTATTATTATTATTATTATTATTATTATTACTATTATTATTATTATTATTATTATTATTATTATTATTATTATTATTATTATTATTATTATTATTATTATTATTATTATTATTATTATTATTATTATTATTATTGTTGAGGGGGGAGGGGACGCACAACCCGAATAACGCAGGCAGAATAAAAGAATAGTAACACGTCCGTACAACTCAGAAGTTTATTAGAGACTAATTGCGCGTGCCAGTAATTCAGTCGGGCAAGCGCAGTATTCAAATACAAAAAAGAGATAGATAGATGTATGCGTTCAAATACATACGCAATTAGAATACATGTGTGCATTGCTCTGGAAAGTTCTTGAACGTTACTTTTTTAACACCCTTCCTCAATGCAACCATGTTTACAAAGTTAACTCAAATTTAACATATTCACAAAGTCATTATGCTTTTTCTTTGGCAAATTCTTAGTTAAAATATCCGCTATCATTAAATCAGTCGAAACATACTTCAACTCAACAAAACCTTCAGATACAGTTTGTCGTACAAAATGATATCTTATATCTATATGTTTTGTCCTAGAATGATGAACTGGATTCTTCGCCAACTGTTGGGCACTCAAGTTATCTCCATATACAACTGTTGGGGTCTCGGCATTTCCACATCCCAGCTCAATGATTAAGCGTCGCAAAACGATAGCTTCTTTGCATGCGGTCGACAAAGCTATATACTCAGCTTCAGTGCTACTTAGCGCCACACTGCGCTGTTTCTCAGATTTCCAAGATATTGGGCCTCCGGCCTAAAAAGAAAACATAGCCGGTATAGGACTTCCGGTCAGTTTTGTCACCACCCCAATCGGCATCTACATATCCAGAAAAAGCTTGGCCGGTCCTTTTATAGCGTAGCTTTTTATCCATCGTTGATGCCAAATACCGCAGGATGTGCTTCACACCTGCTTCATGCTCTGAATGCGGATCTTGATTTCGCTGAGCCAACTTTGCAACTGAATGCAATATATCCGGTCTGGTGGTTAGAGCCAGCCACATCAGTTCGCCTATTTGAGTCTGGTACGACCCTATGTCAACCCTCTTGCACTGCTTATTGTCGCATGCCACTTGATGCCCTGCATCAAGAGGAGTAACCGCCGGTCTGCAGTTTTCGATACCGTATCGAAACAACATATCGTTGATATATTGGGAATGGCCTAGAGTAATAGCCCCAAGCTCACCGTCTCGATGAATCTCCATACCCAGGAATAGCTCAGTTGCACCCTTGTCTGTGCAATCAAACGCGTTTGATATCGCTGCTTTGATGGCATCCATCTTCTGTTTTGAACGACAAGCTATAAGGAGATCATCAACATAAACAAGAATTAATGTTAAGTCTTCTTCACCATGGTTTTGGTATAGACACGGCTCACTACTACATGGTTTAAAACCCAAATCTCGTAATACAGCGTCCAGCTTAGAGTTCCATGCCCTTCCTGATTGTTTCAAACCGTAGATTGCCTTCTTCAAATGTAATGCAGCCTTTGGACGATTTTTGTCTGTGTACCCCATGGGTTGCCTCATATACACCGTGTCCTCCAGATCGCTATTGAGGTATGCTGTGCATACGTCCATTTGATGTAAATAAAGATCCAACTCTGCTGCCACCGCCAAAACAAACCTTACGCTTTCTAATCGACATATGTATCGGTGTAGTTTACACCGAACTGCTGCGAGCATCCTTTCGCAACCAATCGCGCCTTAAAACGTTCAATGTCTCCCTGCGCATTCTTTTTCAGACTAAAAACCCATTTGCAGCCTATTGTTCGTTGTTTGTTTGTTAGGTCTATCAGCTCCCAAGTTTGATTTTTTACCAGAGCTCCAAACTCTTTGTCCATTGCCTCTTGCCACTGCGATGCATATGGTCCACTTATGGCATCCTCGTAGGTCGATGGAATTGGTACCTCACCAGCCACAATCGAAGCAAGTATATTATATTGTTTTCTCGGCCGTCCAGGTTTTCCCGTTCTGATTACTCGTGGTCTGCCAGGTCCTACCCGCATTTCGCTCTCATCTTGTGCAAGCTTTTCTTCAGGTGCACTATGAAACGATTCCTCGTCAGCATCAGATTCAGGAGACTGTCCCTCTGATGCGTCGCTCTCGCTTTCATTTATTTCTGGATTTGCATCTGCTATCTCATTTTGCCTATAGCGTCCAGGCAAATCAAACATAACCGTCGTACAATTAGTTTGCTCTAAGGGATCTCTTTCATCAAAGAGAACATCTCTTCGTTCAACCACTTTGCGAGTTTCTCCATCATATAATCGGTATCCTTTTGCTTCTCTTGAATATCCCACCATGCGATATTCCTTTCCTTTTGGTCGGAATTTACTTACCCTTGGATAGCGCAACTGCAACAGAACCAAAAACTTTAAGATGATTAATACATGGCTTCTTGCCAGTCCACGCTTCCATTGGCGTTTGGTTTGTCAGTACGCTTGTAGGCGAACGGTTCCTCAGATATACAGCTGTAAATATAGCCTCTGCCCACAATGCCTCACATAATCCAGACTGTGCCAACAAACACCTAGACATTTCCACCAGAGTGCGCTTAGCTCGTTCCGCAACGCCGTTCTGTTGTGGAGTGTACGCTATGGTCAACTGGCGTAATATCCCGTTTTTCTTCAGGTAGTCATCGAATGCATTGTTCACATATTCTCGTCCATTGCCACTGCGGATATTTTAGCTTCTTCCCTGTCTGCCTCTCCACTAGACTCTTGAACTCCAGAAACTTGCCAAAAACCTCATCTTTGCCCTTGAGGAAATACACAAAAATTCGCCTAGATTTGTCATCAATAAATGTTAGGAAATAACGTGAACCACCTAGTGATTTTGTTCCAAAAGGTCCGCAGACATCACTATGAACCAATTGTAAAAGTTCACTGGACCGACTTTCTGTCATCTTGGGAAATGGCTGAACATGTATTTTACTCACCATGCATGTCTTACATGGAGTATTGGGCGCGAAGTTGGTCACACTTAGCCCACGTACCAAGCCCTTACTTGCGATTTGCGTCAGACTTTTATAATTAAGATGACCAAAGCGTTTGTGCCACAATGATACATCTTCTCCGACAGTAGCAAAAAGATTTTCCGATTCAGCTTCAAAAACAAACAAGTTGCCTATCTTTTTTGCCTCTAAAATACATTCACCATTTTGTATGATCTTGGCCATATGTTTTTCGAAATGTACAACACTGTTATATTCAATAACACGCGCCACTGACATAAAGTTTCCTGCCAGCCCTGGTACATAAAGCACGTTGTTCATTGTTAATTTACATATTCCAGTCCGAATAGTGACTTTTCTTTTGCCTTCTGCACGTAAATACCCCGCATCTGCCAGACTGATCTTCTCATCATGTACAGAGAAATCTGAAAACATACTCTTATCGCAACACATATGACTCGTCGCACCAGAATCCAAGCACCACTTCTCTCTTTTCATATTCTCTGCTTCCAAAGCATTTATCAAGCTACATTGCTTGTTCTCCATTTTCTCAGTGTATTTGTACTCTTTCTCTTTTTTATCGACTCTCTCTTTGCCGCACTGTGCTTTGACATGCCCTTGCCTGCCGCATTTGTAACAAGTAATTTGCGAACGATTTCTCTGTATGCGTGCATTTTGATTTCTGTTTCTGTTCTGCATAGCAACAAATGCCTCTTGCCCATTCTCTTTCGTTACACTTAGACGTTTTCGTTCTGCTTCCTCCTTTAATTTTATGCAGAGAATTTCAAAACTGGGCAAATCGTCGCGCGTCTCGATGGCGACAACGAAATTCTCATACACTGGTGGTAAACTCGATAACAAAATGATAGTTCGTAACTCCTCATTTATTTGTACACCGGCGCCTGCAAGCTGATCTAACACATCAGAGAAACCATTTATATAACTGGGCATATCTTGACCGTCTGTCATGCGTAAGCTTAGCAACTTATTGTACAGCGATACCTTCCGCACCGGTCCCTTTGGCTGATGGACATCTCGTAGTCTTGTCCACGCCTCAAATGCCGTTGAACAATTTTTTATGTATGCCAATTGCGATGGTTTTACGCTCAACGTAATACTTGCTAGGGCCTTCCGATACAATCCTCCGAGATCGATACCTTCCACCGTGGGCAAATTTCCAGCCGTTACATCCCACAGGTCTGAATGCACCAACACGCTGCGCATTTGTATATTCCAAGAATCATAATTCTTTTCGTCCAACTTCTCGATGTGGTACAGATTACTCATGTTGTCTTTTGAGTCTCTTCTCCCGAATAAAGTTCGTAACTTATTCGTAGCTTTATTGCTCTCTGATATAAATCGTTAAATATATCACTTCATTACTTTACTATTCAAAACCGTGCCCATAACCTGTTGAGGGGGGAGGGGACGCACAACCCGAATAACGCAGGCAGAATAAAAGAATAGTAACACGTCCGTACAACTCAGAAGTTTATTAGAGACTAATTGCGCGTGCCAGTAATTCAGTCGGGCAAGCGCAGTATTCAAATACAAAAAAGAGATAGATAGATGTATGCGTTCAAATACATACGCAATTAGAATACATGTGTGCATTGCTCTGGAAAGTTCTTGAACGTTACTTTTTTAACAATTATTATTATTATTATTATTATTATTATTATTATTATTATTATTATTATTATTATTATTATTATTATTATTATTATTATTATTATTATTATTATTATTATTATTATTATTATTATTATTATTATTATTATTATTATTATTATTATTATTATTATTATTATTATTATTATTACTATTATTATTATTATTATTATTATTATAATTATTATTATTATTATTATTATTATTATTATTATTATTATTATTATTATTATTATTATTATTATTATTATTCTATGTGTAACACGGATAGAATAACTAGTTCACTTTTAGCGATCCTACCAACTCACAGTGGTCCAAAATCCAGATTTTGTGGCATAAACTATAAGGAATGCAGTTACCGAGTTAAAACTTTGCACATATAACCATGTTAGGATGCATAAAAAAAAAAAAAAAAAAATTGGAAATATTTGACCACGCCCTCTTGACCTCCCATACTAGCCCACGCAGCGTATACGTAATGTGATTTAAATGAATTTGGGATTTAAATAGTTATAGCTATTAAAAAACAACAAATTAAATTTTAATATTTTATTTTGAACTGTTATTAATAAAAAAAAAATTTTGTTTCTTGATTAAGCAATGCAAACTATAAATAAACAACTTTGATTTTATTTTAAATAAGTTAATCATAGAAGCACAGAAAGAAAATTAAAAAATAACGCAGTAGAATACTTAATTAGTTATCTTCTATTTGTAATTCAAACGAATATGGATTTATTGATTCGGTTTCGGAATCAGAATCACTGTCCGACTGGTCATCATTAATATAATCAGCAAGGACCGGTTCATCGAAAAGTGCAACGACATCTTTAGATAATATTTGTTTTTTATGTTGAGCCGACCTTTTTTTGAGATTTATGCTAGAAATAAGTGGATCGGAGGAGTCC
Source organism: Drosophila tropicalis (assembly GCF_018151085.1). Lineage (NCBI taxonomy): Eukaryota > Metazoa > Arthropoda > Insecta > Diptera > Drosophilidae > Drosophila > Drosophila tropicalis. The sequence continues at coordinate 1,093,340 of NW_027173405.1, forward strand.
ATTGATCTTAAGAATACATCTAACAAGTTATTAGCGCGAGAGTTTTGACGAGCATGTAATTTTCTATCTCGTTTGTACAATTTGTTTCTTGCTTCAGAAGCATTTTCACCAAGGCAACCCACAGGTAGTACTGATGTTTCTATAATTTGCGATCCATGTACCAAAATTTTGTGCAAAGTGGGCGACATTGGATACCACGGGAATATTACCATATACATAGTATAGACCTTGTTACAAAACTTTTCAAATCGAACTATATTAATAGAAAATTCACTTGAAATTACTATTAAAATGGTACGAAGGCATTCTATAATTTCTAAGTCTATTTCTAAGATAGAAGCAAATAATTTTGCATTTGCAAACGCCCTCCTCGCAGTGTTGCCATCGTTTGTGTTACCGCTGCCATTTTGTTTCGGTTTATCCGCATGTATACCCATTTTTTGCCACAACATATTTTGTATCTTTTGTTTTCTCTCCATCATTATATTTTTTTTTGCTTGATCCCTTACTTGCCATTTTTTTATCCCAATTCTGTACGATATTTTAAGCAACAGTTCGAAAACTCGTATCCAGGCATGCAGAGGACTCATTCCACATTCAAAGAGCTCATATCATTGACCTCCATAAACTGTTTAGGACCAGCACCACATATTGGACAAAGTTGACAAGATTTTGTTCCAGTTAAAAAATTTAATACTTTTCCGTCTATAAGAGTCATATGAAGATTATAGGACACTGTGATTGTTTTTTTATTGCTAAATGTGAAAGTGAATGGCAAAAGTTCCATTATTTGTTTGTCTAAATTAGCCTTCTCAATTAGAACGTAATCTTTGGTTTCCTTGGCGAAATCTATTTTGAGAGGCCTACAATATCTCACAGATTGAGGAGTTCTATTTAGCCAGAAAACTGTATTAGAGCTATCTATTAGTTTGAGCGGTATGACGGTCGTAACGAACAAAGAGTGGTCAAGCGAATCCGGCTCATTTGTTTCGTATCTTTGTTTATACATGCTTTGTCCCGTAGATCCATCAAATCCATAGCTTAGTATTAACATGACACTCCCAATATTCTCCAAATTTAAAAATAGCTCTTCTTGCATAAGAACGATTCTACTGGCCGTATGATTCAAAAGTTGTTGTAGGGAAACTTCGGCTGTAATATCAGTACAAGATACTCCCTTGGGTCTTAATAACGATTTAGCTTCTAGAACTTTGTGGTAGCTTGGGAATATATCAGAATTTTGTCTTTTGTTAAGATCTCGGATATCATTGTATTGTTTTTTGCTTAGCGAGCTTTCAAGCAAATGCGCTAAGGCTTCGTGCGGAGTTAGAGGTATGGGTTCCTTAGCAGCAATTTTTTTTCTTATTTCACTAGGTCCACTTGGAGTAAGCATTGCGCGCGACAGTACAAAGGCTGCATCAGTTTCGTTTGATTTTCTTGCTGAACAAGCAGCCGCATGCAACAGAAGATTTGTGTCATCTGCAACTTCTGCAAGTTCCGATGCTATCTTTCGCTTCAGACGTGCCCCTGCTGCATCATACGATAAAATTGGGCGTCCCCCTTTATTATCTGATGTTGTTTCTAAATCTGTTTCTAAATCCATTTTATCCAATAAGATAACCACGGGCATTGAAAGCCATTTTGAGTGTCTTACTTTAAATACCTTCAGATTATAAGAGCATTTCAAATAGTTTTGTCCCAAGTAAAGTTCAAAGCTCTTGACTTTTTTGTTAATTTCAGCTATGTTTTTATCGCTCATAAAACTCTCACCAACTTGCTCAAAGATCCAGCTCGAAATTGCAGAAGCCTTTCGATTATTTTTCGCCCAAACCTCCAAAAGCGAGGTGCGGCAGAAGTCAAACTTGGCTACAATAAATGATAATATTAATTTACCTCGGAAAAACTCGGAAAAAGTAATCATAACATAATTTAATACATACTTTGAGGTGTAATTTACTATAATTACAATTTCGCAGAAATTCGCAGAAAGTTAGTTTTCACTCCACAATAGACGCACACATGGGTTAAGTTTTATTTATTTTAGGACATAAACAATCATTACACAAAAAAAAACAATTAACATATACAAATTGAAATTTCGTGCAGTATTTACATTCTACATACCTTGATTAATATTATCCATTACAAAAGTTATTTTACAATTTGTTTGTTAATTCTTTACACTGGCTCAAAGTTTGCCTACAATATCCCGCTTTTTTTGGCAGAGCGAACAGCTGACTAAACACCTGACTTTAAAAGTGTGCCAAAATTTCAGGGGTGCAGTAAAAACAAAAATATTTTTATATTCGATATATTCAAAGTATTCTGTCCAACAAAAAATTGTTTAAATACGATTTTGTTTCAACAAATTTTTTAGGTTTATGCCACAAAATCTGGATTTTGGACCACAGTGCAACTGTGCCAATTAAATATATGGTTTTCCCAAAAAAGAAAAGAAAAGAAAAAAAGATTTCGGTTTTTAGGGGGACAATATTTATTGCAAGTGTTTAATTGTTTACGTTAATTATGAGTTAGAGTTCACACGCTTTGATTTTGAGGGGGACATTTGTTATTGCGAGTGTCCAATTGTTTATAAGAACAGATGTTTACTTTAACGTTATGAATTTTAGGGGGCGAAAAGTTTATATGTTATTGGATATTCGAGTTGCATATATGACTATAAATATATTCTTAATCAGCACGTCGACACGAGTTCAAATAGCCATGTCCGTCGGTCCGTCCGTTTGAAATTTTGCATGTAGGTTTGTATATACTGCAGGGGTTTTTTTTTTTTTTTTTAACGTTTAATATATATTTGTTGAATCTACTCTTAAATTAGAGCCTAAGAACAAGTTTGAGATATTTTTCTTAATCTAGTACTTAAGATAAATCCTGGGGATATTGCAGGCGGCCCGAATCACTTGTTATTGGGTTGGTCTGTCATTTCTTTTAAGACGAGTTCTATTATTAGTTCGCGTAAGGGAATTGGCAAGAACATTTGGGTGTGCATCCAGTTTCGCAGAATACTTTAGTTGTTGACTACCTATTTCAGATTTTACGCTAGGTATATTTAGATCATTTTGAATGTTGTCGTTCCACGGGACCCCCGTGATTGATCTTAAAATCTTCGCTCTTGCGCTCTTTGTATAATATCGACATTGCTGGTACTTGCATTTCCCCATAGTACGGCTCCGTAAGTCCAGATGGGTTTCAGTACGGAGTTGTATAGGAGGACTTTATACTCCAGACGTAGAGGGGACCGAGCATTGATGATCCAATGTAGGCTACTCGCTTTCAGTTTAAGCTGTGACTTTTTTGCTTCGATGTGCTTGCGCCAAGTTAGTCTTCTGTCTAGGTGGATGCCAAGGTAAGTGACATCCACGGCTTGAGGAACTGGTACGTTGTTTAGCATTAGAGCTGGACAGTTTCTTCTGTTAAGCGTAAATGTAACATGTTTGCATTTCTGCTCGTTGACCCGGATATGCCAGGTTGCTAGCCATTCCTCTACCACTTTGAGGTGTTCCTCTAATTTTGCAGAGGCTTGTATTGGTCATTTGGATCTGCTGAGGATTGCCGTGTCATCGGCAAAAGTGGACGTTGTAAGTCCTAAACTCGTTGGTAAGTCTGCAGTGTACAGTAGGTAGAGCAATGGGCCGAGTACACTGCCTTGCGGTACACCAGCTTTGATTTCAAAATCAGCCGAGACGGAGCCATTACATTTTACAGCGAATTGCCTATTGTAAAGATAAGATTCCATGAGTTTGTGGGTGTACTGTGGGTGTACTGTGGCAGTTTTTGCCGGATTTTGAACATCAGACCCTCCAGCCAAACTCTATCGAAAGCCTGGGCAACGTCGAGAAAGACAGCCGCACAGTATTCTTTTAGTTCGAATGCTGTTCGTATTTCGGATGTAATGCGATTGACTTGTTCAATCGTACCATGATGTATAGCGTTGAACAGTTTGCAGATGTATTGTATGGCAATGATAGGGAGTTCCAGGATCATTTTCGGTGTGATTAGGTCATGGCCAGGGGCTTTTTTTTGGCTTTATGTGGTTTTTAATAATTGCAGTGATCTCGTCCGATTGGAGTTCCGAGTACTCACTATCCGTTAGTGTGCTCGAAGGGGGAAGTACAGATGAGTTTGATGTTGGATTTGGCTGGAAAACCATTTTAAGATGTGTGGCAAATACGGATGCCCTCTCTTCGTCACTGCGGGCCCATCCACCGGTTGGACTCCTTATCGGTGAAATTGTCTCTGCAGGAGCGCTTAAAGTTGGGTGGGCTTTCCACAGAGGATGTTTAGTGCTGGTTGGGCTGAGCTTTTCTATGTATTTTCTTTGAGCCCAGCTTTCCTCTTGTCTTAACGCCTTGGAGAGGTTGCGATTAGCATGCCTTAGGCGAAGTTTTGCTGCTGGTGAGCGAGTAATCTGCCATTCTCTTCTTAGACGTCGTTTTTCCGTTATTAATTGTTCTATCCGACGGTTCGTAGACCTGTCAACAGGTTTAGTGTAAGAAGAGGCAGGTGGAGTAGATACTCTTGCTGCAGCTGCCATCATAGACTCAAGTGCAGAGACGCACATATCAATGTCCTCTGCAGCATCCAGTTTCGGCGAACAGTCAATGTGGGCACTCATGTACATTTTAAATTTAAGCCAATTTGTTTTGTTGTTTGTAAGCCTACATGGGCGATCAAGTACTTGAGGTCTTGTTAATAGTGTGAATAGTACTGGAGAGTGATCGGAAGTTAAATCTAGCAGTGTATCCGAAGTGATCCGATTACGTGGAATCCTCTTGGTTACTGTGGGCCAATAAGTAGGCCTACCCGGTGAGACGAAATCCATCTTACTGGATGGATCTGGGTTGACTATTGTGTTGTACAACCGCTTGCCTTTAGGATTTACCAGTGCGTATGATTGGCGTTATAGTCCCCTGCTGCAAGGAAGCGATCTCCGAGTGTGTTAAAGAAATCGGTGAATTCCTTTTCAGAGATTGAAAAGCGTGGTGGGCAGTACAGGACAAACAATGTAGTGTTGCCGCAGCTGGTTTGGACGGTTATAGCAGTTGCTTGTAGGTGCTGTGTTTCAAATCTGTTGAGGAACGAGTGTTTTATACGGTTTTTGATTAGGATACCAGTCCCGCCATGAGCTTTTCCGTCTGGATGGTTTGTTGCATAGAAGGTATATTTTGGTATTTGAAACTAAATTTTTGATGTTAAATGTGTTTCCGAAATCAGCAAAACGTCGATTTCACTTGAGTCTAGGAATAGTTGCAGTTCATTTTTGTGCTTGGAGATGCCGTTAGCATTCCAAAGACATAGACGTAGGGGAGCCATTATTTATTCTCGATAAGCTTCTGGATAAGCAGGTTTTGATTCCACATCAGTTCGTGCATACAGTTTTGCATGAACGTCATAAAAGTGGTCATGTCTTGATTGAGTGAGATCAACAGGGCCTCTAAACTTCTTGGAGTTTGCTGGCTCTGGTGCGCTAGGTTGCGGATTCTGTAGATGGTGGAGTGACGGGGTCTCTTTTGCGGGCTCCGTCTATCCAGTTCGGAGCACACTAGCCAAGGATACACTAGGACTGTATGTAGCTGGCATGGTAGATGATCTAACAGCCTTGGCGAAGAATACCTCCGGTGTAGTTTTAGAGGCGTTGACGGTGATTTTTGGTCCAGCTGGGATTTGCGCCCGTTTAGGTAAGATTTAAGATCCTTGAAGACAGGACATCCTCTGTAGTTGGCCGTGTGGTTCCCTCCACAGTTACTGCATAATCTTAGTGCGACATTGTTTCTGTCCTTGGTGCAAATGCCATCTTTATGATGTTCGCCACGGCCAACACACACTGACTTGAGATTGCAGTTGTTAGAGGTGTGGTTGTATTCCTGGCAGTTTTTACACTGCGGTGGTTGGTGTCTCTTATGGGGCTCCTCTACGGTGATTCTTCTGTGCAATAGGAGCTGTAGGTTGTAGATTGGGTGCACTTCATTTGGCTTCGACCGCTTTGCATCTGGTTGGAGCTCGATTTTAAAGAGCGGCTGTGCGACTTTGTTCCTGTTGATGATGTTGACAACGGATTTGACCGCAAACACTTTTTCGACCAACGCGTCTGCTATTTCTTGAGTAGGGACCGATGGCTCAATCCCCTTCAACACAACCTGGAGCCCTTTACTGCTTTTTAGTTGGTAGGTATAGAAGTTGATGTTAGCATTACGGAGATACTTTTCGATGATGCGGAAATTGTCCTCAGTTTGGGTTTGACATTTAATTTCTTTAATGTTACCCCTATTGAGAGGGGTTACATCAAAGTTATTTGCCCCTACTGTTTCTACTAGCTTCGAAATCAGGGCGCTGCAGTTGGCTCCTCGGATGTATAAAGGGGGTGGTCTAGCCGATTTAACTTTATCTACAGCGCCGGCTTGATCATCTTGCTGATCGGCAAGAATTTTAAAACGATTCCTGCTAAGGGTGGCTACTTATTGGTTATTGGTTATTTTCGGCGTGTTGCCACTTTTTTTTCTTTTGCGCTCTTAGCTTCCGCTTAGTTATTTTAATATATCTATCCATTCCAGTTTGGACAGAAGTCGTTGGGTTTACTATTGTGGCTGACTCAGGGCGACTTGTCGTTGACGGCTTGAAGCAGGTCAATACTTCGGCAGACGTTGCAGTACACGTCTGTACACGGCGGCAGTTAAATTAATATTATTGCAGGGGTTGTATCTCGGAATTAGCCGGATTGGATCACTATATCGTATAGCTCCCATAGGAACGATTGGTCGAAAACAGTGACTTTTATGAATACTTGTGAAGTCAGTGTGTGCGGAGCATTATATTTTTTGCAAAATGGGAAAAGACGAAATTAAAAAAGTTCATCATTATACCCTTGCAGAGGGTATTATAAAATTGGTCAGATGTTTGTAACGTACAGAAGGAGACGTTTCCGACCCCATAAAGTATATATGTATATTCATGATAAGCATGAGAAGCTCCGTCTGTTCGTCTGACCGTCTGTCCCTCCGTGCGTATGCGTTTGACTCAGCTATCTTAAGAGCTATCGGGCTGAAATTTTTTTTCTGTGCTTTTTATAATCTGGAGCAGATCAAGTATGAAAATTGTCAGGACTGGATCACTATATCATATAGCTCTAGAGTCTAGAGTAAAAATTTAAAAAAAATTTCATAAAAATTGGAGTATCCCCATGAAATTTGCAAATGTGATAGTATTGGATATAAAACATAGGATCCAAAAATCAATCAATCCTATCGGATTGATAACAAGTTACAGTCAATATAAATCAAATCAACAGAGCACATGCATACACACAGAAGCAAAGCTACATAAACTGTACGTGTATGCGTGCGTTGCTTTGCTTAGGGAATGAGGGAAGAAGAAGAACAAATTGTAGTATGAAGAGTAAAATTGTTTTGTTTGTATATTGATGAATTGAGTTGCAGAAAACAAATTTTGCACATGTAAAATTATTATTGTCAAGGACTGCAAGGGTACATAACTTCGGCATAACCGAATTTAACTTCTTTAATATTTGATGTTTTTTTTATTATTTTCATTCTTATTTACATTTATGTATATGTATGTATGTATTTACATGCACACGGAAGCCAAAGAACATGAGTCAATGCAAAGCGCTTGACAAAAACCAATTCAAAACAAAACAAAGAGAGCAACTCAGAGCGAGATCGTTTCTGGACAATCGTTTCGGTTATGATACGAAGCAGAGCATATAATAAAAAACGATCAACTGTCATTTGCGAGCTATGCAAATTACACATTTGCTAGTTTAATATATCTGTTAATGAGTGTTTAGTTCGGGTGACTATATCAAATAGCTTCCATAAGAACAATCGGTGGAAAACAGTGACTTTGATCAATATCTTCGTTATTTCCTATGCTTAAATTGTAGGCCATTCTTTCACAAACATAAGCCTTTTTATGGCTAAAGGTAAGGAATAAATAACCCAAAAAAATGCAAGGGTAATTAATATAGCAGGGTATCAGGTAGCCTGCGATAAAATGGAGTGTAAAAGGGTTGTATTGCGTCGATTAACCATCGAGATTGGTTGCGGAGAGGAAGATACATCTACCGTTTTGTATGGCGATAACCTCAGCGCGCAGCAATTGGCTAAGAACCCGGTACACCATTCAAGGACGAAGCACGTGGACATTAGATATCATTTTGTTAGACAAGTAGTTAATGATGGTCAGATTATTTTAAAGTATAAGTCTACTAATGAAATGATAGCTGATATCCTAACCAAGAATCTTGCAAAGAAGAAGCATGTAGAGTTTACGAATTTGTTAAGTATAAGATAAATTTGTGGACATACTTGCATTGGGGAAGGGTGTTGAAATAATTCTCTCTCAACTCAATGCATGCATGATCACACACATATGAATATATATATGTAACTTTGTATGCTCTCTCACGAGATGCGTTAAAAAGAACAATGACTCGATGAGAGACAAATAGAAGTCAGTCGCGAATGAACTGCACAACCAACCACACGCATTCTGTTTTCCTTATAACAATATTATTATTATTATTATTATTATTATTATTATTATTATTATTATTATTATTATTATTATTATTATTATTATTATTATTATTATTATTAATATTATTATTATTATTATTATTATTATTATTATTATTATTATTATTATTATTATTATTATTATTATTTATTCGAGTAGAGGTTTATTAGAGACTAAACTTATGCATAAGAATATTCGCTGCAGCGCAGGCAGCGAGAATAAGAACGTAAAGCAGAAATGAAAGAATGTCCGTTACAATTCACAGATCGGATCATTCTAGAATAATATGAAAGAGATAGACATACTGCGGTGGTTATATACATATTTTAACACTCCTTCTCAACGCGAAGTCTATCTTGTACAAAAATTATTTTAATCCCAACATTTCTGTAAACTTTACATGTTTGACCTTACATAAGTTCTTTGTTAATATATCTGAGGTCATACTATCTGTGGGAATGTATTTGATATCTATTACATTTTCTTTATACATTTCCCTTACAAAATGATATTTTATTTCAATATGCTTGCTACGTGAATGAAATTTAGCATCTTTAGCAAGACATTGTGCGCTCTGGTTGTCACTATAAATTATCAGCTTCGCCATCGGCCCGAATCCCATCTCGTTGATCAGCTTTCTGATGTATATCGCTTCTTTGGCTGCTGTAGAAAGTGCTACGTACTCGGCTACTGAGGGCAACCAGATTTTGCTTCTTTGATTCCCATGACACCGCCGCTCCAGCAATAAGGAATGACCAACCAGTGAACGACTTCCGATCGTTGCAATCGCCAGCCCAGTCCGCATCAACAAAACAGTGGATAGGAACACCAGTTTTGCTATAATGGAGTCTCACATCTGAGGTACCTCTTAGATATCTCAATACCCTCTTGGCTGCAACCTCATGTTCCTTGTGCGGATCTGAATTTCTCTGCGCCAATTTAGCCACAGAGTGTATTATATCTGGCCGTGTAGTCAACGCCAAATACAATAACGAACCAATGAGTGATTGATAGCGTGTCTTGTCCACCTGACCGCAATCATCGCTATCGCACTTCGTCTGGAACCCAACCTCTAGAGGAGTCGCGTTCGGCTTGCAGTCCTGCATACCATATTCATGCAACAAGCCTTCGATGTACTGCTTGTGGCCTATGGAGACATTGCCAGTCTTGCCATCTCGCTCGATTTCCATCCCCAAAAAATGATGGAGTTCACCGCCGTCGACCACATCAAATTCGTTTGATATGAGCTGCTTTATGTAGGCCACGTCGTCTTTTCTGGTACATGCAAGTATAAAATCGTCAACATATACAACAATAATAGATAAATACCCATTGACTTTGCTCGTGTATATACACGGTTCGCTTGCACACGGAACGAAACCAATCTTCAAAAGAACGCTATCCAACTTTTGGTTCCACTCACGCCCACTCTGTTTCAAGCCGTACAACGATTTATGTAGCTTGAGTACACGCTTGGGATGATCAGTATCGACAAAACCTTCAGGTTGTCGCATATAAACGTCATCTTGTAGCTCACTATTGAGGTATGCTGCAGAGACATCCATCTGGTGCAAGTGCATCTCGTGCTCCACCGCCAACGCAATCACCAGTCTGATTGAGGAATAACGTGCAACCGGGGAAAAAGTTTCCTTGTAGTTAATTCCATATTGTTGACCACACCCTTTTGCGACCAATCTTGCCTTGAAGCGCTGAACTTTGCCACTCTCATCTCGTTTGGTGGTAAAAACCCATTTACAACCGATAACCTTTTTGTTTGCAGGAAGATCAACCAAACTCCATGTCCTAATGTTTTCTAGGTTGTCATACTCCTTCTGCATTGCTGATTTCCAGTTTTCCGACTGCTCTGACTTAAATGCCTCATTTATACAGGTAGGAACAATGACGTCTTTCGCATCTAGTACATTCAGCATATTGTACTCTCTTCGTGGACGACCAGCACGCCCAGTGCGAACAATCTTTGGTCTCCCTGGCCCTCTTCGGGTATATGGTTGCTCCTCCTCAGCATTTTCTTCGTCACCACTTTGCTCATCAACAATTGGAATTTGCTGCTCCACAGATTTTTCTTGGATTTCATCATTATGCTCGCAATCAAGTTTTTCACTTGGCTGAAAGATTACCACATCTGACTCACATGATGATTCTCGACCGTGCTCCAACTCTTTCATGAACTTGTGCTCCAAAAACACGACATCTCGGGATACTACTACGGTCCTTTTGACAGGGTTGTAAAGACGATAAGCCTTGGCAGTCTCGGAGTAACCTACCAAAATATGCTGCTTCCCTTTCGCTGAAAACTTGTTCTTATGAGTTTTATCTAAAACAATAGCTTTCATACCAAATACTTTAAGATGAGATACGCTTGGCTTTTTCCCATACCAAACCTCGTATGGAGTATTGTCAGGCAAAGTTGCAGTTTCTGCTCTGTTCCGTAAATATGCAGCCGTCATTATCGCCTCTCCCCAAAAAGATTCGCCAACTCCAGCATGCACTATCATGCTTCGCGCCATCTCCACCAAGGTTCTATTTGCGCGCTCCGCCACACCATTTTGTTGTGGAGTGTGGGGAACAGTGAGTTGTCTTTTTATTCCATGACTCGATAAGAACTGTTCAAATACATCGCTCAGGTACTCGCGACCGTTGTCGCTTCGTATGGCTTTTATACGCTTACCCGTCTGATTTTCTGCTAGAATTTTGAAATCTTGGAATTTCTGGAAAATATCGCTCTTATTCTTTAACATGTATACCGATACATAACGCGATTTATCGTCTATGAAAGTTGCAAAATAGCGCGCACCACCTTGTGACGCTGTACGCATAGGTCCACAAATGTCTGTATGAATCAAGCCCAACAATTCCTTTGAGCGACTTTCCGAAAACTTCGGAAACTTCTTAACGCAAATTTTACTTTTTGCACACGTTTCACATACAAGGTCATTTGTACTACACACTCTAGCATTGAGACCATAGACCATATCCTGCTTAATCATTTTGTTCAAACTATCGAAATTTAAATGTCCGAATCGATCATGCCATTTCACCAGCTGATTTACATTTGCTTCTGCAGCAAAAACTGTTTTTGTTTTACTTTCAAACAAAAACAAACCGTTGTGTTTCTCTGCGATCATTAAATCACGATTGTTACTGTCTTTAACGAACACTTTGTTTTTGACAAAAATTACTCTTAAGCCATTTTCTGTTGCTTTTGATACCGAAATAAAGTTACATTGTAAGTCTTTTACATATAGCACGTCAACCAACTCGATCGTGATATTTTTGCATATTAGTTCCACTGTACCGCAACCTTCGGCTTCTATATAACTGTCGCCTGCTAACTTGATTTTCTCTTTGTGCTCACGCATACTCGTGAACATTGATTTGTCCGCACACAAATGAGCTGTAGCCCCGCTGTCTACACACCACGCATTTTTCGACAAACCGATTCGTGTTCCAGAAGTAGAGAGCACCGAAAAAGATTTTTTACTGTTCTTTTCGCTCGCGTTGTCTTTTCTCTCTTTCGAACTACACTTCGACGCGAAATGCCCGCGACGACCGCACAACCAACATTCAATGTTTTTTGGTTCTCTCATTGCTTTGTTCTTTTTACCGTTTTCTTGACGCGACGAATACATTTTATTCTCACTTTTCTCGGCTACTTCGCCAATCTTGCGTCTCTCTCCCTCTTCAAGCAATTTAATTTTTAGAGCGCTTAGCGATGGCAACGAGTCTCGCGTTTCTATGGCAACTACAAAATTTTCGAAATCATCACTTAAACTTGCCAACAAAATTATAACGAGCATTTCATCAGGCACTTGTTCCTGAATTTCACTTAACTTTTCTACGACATTAGAAAAATTATTCAAATGCTCTCGAATACTGTCTGTAGCCAACATTTTAGAATACAACAATTGCTTAAACAACTGTATTTTTCTAGCCGGACCGGAGGGCATGTGAATCGCGGACAACTTTGCCCATGCCTCGTTCGCGGTTTTACAATGTTTTATACCGTTGATCTGCGACGGACTTACGCACAACAAAATACTTGCGAGGGCTTTCTCGTCTTTACTGTCAAACAACTCCTTTTGTTCAGCCGTATCAGACGCCACTTTTTTTAACCGACCACATGTCACCGACCACAAATCAGAATGAATCAACAGACTTTTCATCTGTACTGACCATACACTATAATTTTCACCATCTAGTTTTTCGATTGAAAATTGTGTACTCATCTTGAACAAATTAGTTAATCACAAACTTTAATTAACAAAACGAATCTCTTACAAGTCTTTCCGACTAACCCGCACAGTTTTACTTTCTGCTGCCTGGGCCCATAACCTATTCGAGTAGAGGTTTATTAGAGACTAAACTTATGCATAAGAATATTCGCTGCAGCGCAGGCAGCGAGAATAAGAACGTAAAGCAGAAATGAAAGAATGTCCGTTACAATTCACAGATCGGATCATTCTAGAATAATATGAAAGAGATAGACATACTGCGGTGGTTATATACATATTTTAACATTATTATTATTATTATTATTATTATTATTATTATTATTATTATTATTATTATTATTATTATTATTATTATTATTATTATTATTATTATTATTATTATTATTATTATTATTATTATTATTATTATTATTATTATTATTATTATTATTATTATTATTATTATTATTATTATTATTGTTGAGGGGGAGGGGACGCACAACCCGAATAACGCAGGCAGAATAAAAGAATAGTAACACGTCCGTACAACTCAGAAGTTTATTAGAGACTAATTGCGCGTGCCAGTAATTCAGTCGGGCAAGCGCAGTATTCAAATACAAAAAAGAGATAGATAGATGTATGCGTTCAAATACATACGCAATTAGAATACATGTGTGCATTGCTCTGGAAAGTTCTTGAACGTTACTTTTTTAACACCCTTCCTCAATGCAACCATGTTTACAAAGTTAACTCAAATTTAACATATTCACAAAGTCATTATGCTTTTTCTTTGGCAAATTCTTAGTTAAAATATCCGCTATCATTAAATCAGTCGAAACATACTTCAACTCAACAAAACCTTCAGATACAGTTTGTCGTACAAAATGATATCTTATATCTATATGTTTTGTCCTAGAATGATGAACTGGATTCTTCGCCAACTGTTGGGCACTCAAGTTATCTCCATATACAACTGTTGGGGTCTCGGCATTTCCACATCCCAGCTCAATGATTAAGCGTCGCAAAACGATAGCTTCTTTGCATGCGGTCGACAAAGCTATATACTCAGCTTCAGTGCTACTTAGCGCCACACTGCGCTGTTTCTCAGATTTCCAAGATATTGGGCCTCCGGCCTAAAAAGAAAACATAGCCGGTATAGGACTTCCGGTCAGTTTTGTCACCACCCCAATCGGCATCTACATATCCAGAAAAAGCTTGGCCGGTCCTTTTATAGCGTAGCTTTTTATCCATCGTTGATGCCAAATACCGCAGGATGTGCTTCACACCTGCTTCATGCTCTGAATGCGGATCTTGATTTCGCTGAGCCAACTTTGCAACTGAATGCAATATATCCGGTCTGGTGGTTAGAGCCAGCCACATCAGTTCGCCTATTTGAGTCTGGTACGACCCTATGTCAACCCTCTTGCACTGCTTATTGTCGCATGCCACTTGATGCCCTGCATCAAGAGGAGTAACCGCCGGTCTGCAGTTTTCGATACCGTATCGAAACAACATATCGTTGATATATTGGGAATGGCCTAGAGTAATAGCCCCAAGCTCACCGTCTCGATGAATCTCCATACCCAGGAATAGCTCAGTTGCACCCTTGTCTGTGCAATCAAACGCGTTTGATATCGCTGCTTTGATGGCATCCATCTTCTGTTTTGAACGACAAGCTATAAGGAGATCATCAACATAAACAAGAATTAATGTTAAGTCTTCTTCACCATGGTTTTGGTATAGACACGGCTCACTACTACATGGTTTAAAACCCAAATCTCGTAATACAGCGTCCAGCTTAGAGTTCCATGCCCTTCCTGATTGTTTCAAACCGTAGATTGCCTTCTTCAAATGTAATGCAGCCTTTGGACGATTTTTGTCTGTGTACCCCATGGGTTGCCTCATATACACCGTGTCCTCCAGATCGCTATTGAGGTATGCTGTGCATACGTCCATTTGATGTAAATAAAGATCCAACTCTGCTGCCACCGCCAAAACAAACCTTACGCTTTCTAATCGACATATGTATCGGTGTAGTTTACACCGAACTGCTGCGAGCATCCTTTCGCAACCAATCGCGCCTTAAAACGTTCAATGTCTCCCTGCGCATTCTTTTTCAGACTAAAAACCCATTTGCAGCCTATTGTTCGTTGTTTGTTTGTTAGGTCTATCAGCTCCCAAGTTTGATTTTTTACCAGAGCTCCAAACTCTTTGTCCATTGCCTCTTGCCACTGCGATGCATATGGTCCACTTATGGCATCCTCGTAGGTCGATGGAATTGGTACCTCACCAGCCACAATCGAAGCAAGTATATTATATTGTTTTCTCGGCCGTCCAGGTTTTCCCGTTCTGATTACTCGTGGTCTGCCAGGTCCTACCCGCATTTCGCTCTCATCTTGTGCAAGCTTTTCTTCAGGTGCACTATGAAACGATTCCTCTTCAGCATCTGATTCAGCAGACTGTCCCTCTGATGCGTCGCTCTCGCTTTCATTTATTTCTGGATTTGCATCTGCTATCTCATTTTGCCTATAGCGTCCAGGCAAATCAAACATAACCGTCGTACAATTAGTTTGCTCTAAGGGATCTCTTTCATCAAAGAGAACATCTCTTCGTTCAACCACGTTGCGAGTTTCTCCATCATATAATCGGTATCCTTTTGCTTCTCTTGAATATCCCACCATGCGATATTCCTTTCCTTTTGGTCGGAATTTACTTTCCTGGTGACCCTTGGATAGCGCAACTGCAACAGAACCAAAAACTTTAAGATGATTAATACATGGCTTCTTGCCAGTCCACGCTTCCATTGGCGTTTGGTTTGTCAGTGCGCTTGTAGGCGAACGGTTCCTCAGATATACAGCTGTAAATATAGCCTCTGCCCACAATGCCTCACATAATCCAGACTGTGCCAACAAACACCTAGACATTTCCACCAGAGTGCGGTTAGCTCGTTCCGCAACGCCGTTCTGTTGTGGAGTGTACGCTATGGTCAACTGGCGTAATATCCCGTTTTTCTTCAGGTAGTCATCGAATGCATTGTTCACATATTCTCGTCCATTGTCACTGCGGATACATTTTAGCTTCTTCCCTGTCTGCCTCTCCACTAGACTCTTGAACTCCAGAAACTTGCCAAAAACCTCATCTTTGCCCTTGAGGAAATACACAAAAATTCGCCTAGATTTGTCATCAATAAATGTTAGGAAATAACGTGAACCACCTAGTGATTTTGTTCCAAAAGGTCCGCAGACATCACTATGAACCAATTGTAAAAGTTCACTGGACCGACTTTCTGTCATCTTGGGAAATGGCTGAACATGTATTTTACTCACCATGCATGTCTTACATGGAGTATTGGGCGCGAAGTTGGTCACACTTAGCCCACGTACCAAGCCCTTACTTGCGATTTGCGTCAGACTTTTATAATTAAGATGACCAAAGCGTTTGTGCCACAATGATACATCTTCTCCGACAGTAGCAAAAAGATTTTCCGATTCAGCTTCAAAAACAAACAAGTTGCCTATCTTTTTTGCCTCTAAAATACATTCACCATTTTGTATGATCTTGGCCATATGTTTTTCGAAATGTACAACACTGTTATATTCAATAACACGCGCCACTGACATAAAGTTTCCTGCCAGCCCTGGTACATAAAGCATGTTCATTGTTAATTTACATATTCCAGTCCGAATAGTGACTTTTCCTTTGCCTTCTGCACGTAAATACCCCGCATCTGCCAGACTGATCTTCTCATCATGTACAGAGAAATCTGAAAACATACTCTTATCGCAACACATATGACTCGTCGCACCAGAATCCAAGCACCACTTCTCTCTTTTCATATTCTCTGCTTCCAAAGCATTTATCAAGCTACATTGCTTGTTCTCCATTTTCTCAGTGTATTTGTACTCTTTCTCTTTTTTATCGACTCTCTCTTTGCCGCACTGTGCTTTGACATGCCCTTGCCTGCCGCATTTGTAACAAGTAATTTGCGAACGATTTCTCTGTGTGCGTGCATTTTGATTTCTGTTTCTGTTCTGCATAGCAACAAATGCCTCTTGCCCATTCTCTTTCGTTACAGTTAGAGGTTTTCGTTCTGCTTCCTCCTTTAATTTTATGCAGAGAATTTCAAAACTGGGCAAATCGTCGCGCGTCTCGATGGCGACAACGAAATTCTCATACACTGGTGGTAAACTCGATAACAAAATGATAGTTCGTAACTCCTCATTTATTTGTACACCGGCGCCTGCAAGCTGATCTAACACATCAGAGAAACCATTTATATAACTGGGCATATCTTGACCGTCTGTCATGCGTAAGCTTAGCAACTTATTGTACAGCGATACCTTCCGCACCGGTCCCTTTGGCTGATGGACATCTCGTAGTCTTGTCCACGCCTCAAATGCCGTTGAACAATTTTTTATGTATGCCAATTGCGATGGTTTTACGCTCAACGTAATACTTGCTAGAGCCTTCCGATCCAATCCTCCGAGATCGATACCTTCCACCGTGGGCAAATTTCCAGCCGTTACATCCCACAGGTCTGAATGCACCAACACGCTGCGCATTTGTATATTCCAAGAATCATAATTCTTTTCGTCCAACTTCTCGATGTGGTACAGATTACTCATGTTGTCTTTTGAGTCTCTTCTCCCGAATAAAGTTCGTAACTTATTCGTAGCTTTATTGCTCTCTGATATAAATCGTTAAATATATCACTTCATTACTTTACTATTCAAAACCGTGCCCTGGGCCCATAACCTGTTGAGGGGGAGGGGACGCACAACCCGAATAACGCAGGCAGAATAAAAGAATAGTAACACGTCCGTACAACTCAGAAGTTTATTAGAGACTAATTGCGCGTGCCAGTAATTCAGTCGGGCAAGCGCAGTATTCAAATACAAAAAAGAGATAGATAGATGTATGCGTTCAAATACATACGCAATTAGAATACATGTGTGCATTGCTCTGGAAAGTTCTTGAACGTTACTTTTTTAACAATTATTATTATTATTATTATTATTATTATTATTATTATTATTATTATTATTATTATTATTATTATTATTATTATTATTATTATTATTATTATTATTATTATTATTATTATAATTATTATTATTATTATTATTATTATTATTATTATTATTATTATTATTATTATTATTATTATTATTATTATTATTATTATTATTATTATTATTATTATTATTATTATTATTATTATTATTATTATTATTATTATTATTATTATTATTATTATTATTATTATTATTATTATTATTATTATTATTATTATTATTATTATTATTATTATTATTCTATGTGTAACACGGATAGAATAACTAGTTCACTTTTAGCGATCCTACCAACTGTGCCAATTAAATATATGGTTTTCCCAAAAAAGAAAAGAAAAGAAAAAAAGATTTCGGTTTTTAGGGGGACAATATTTATTGCAAGTGTTTAATTGTTTACGTTAATTATGAGTTAGAGTTCACACGCTTTGATTTTGAGGGGGGACATTTGTTATTGCGAGTGTCCAATTGTTTATAAGAACAGATGTTTACTTTAACGTTATGAATTTTAGGGGGCGAAAAGTTTATATGTTATTGGATATTCGAGTTTCATATATGACTATAAATATATTCTTAATCAGCACGTCGACACGAGTTCAAATAGCCATGTCCGTCGGTCCGTCCGTTTGAAATTTTGCATGTAGGTTTGTATATACTGCAGGGGTTTTTTTTTTTTTTTTTTAACGTTTAATATATATTTGTTGAATCTACTCTTAAATTAGAGCCTAAGAACAAGTTTGAGATATTTTTCTTAATCTAGTACTTAAGATAAATCCTGGGGATATTGCAGGCGGCCCGAATCACTTGTTATTGGGTTGGTCTGTCATTTCTTTTAAGACGAGTTCTATTATTAGTTCGCGTAAGGGAATTGGCAAGAACATTTGGGTGTGCATCCAGTTTCGCAGAATACTTTAGTTGTTGACTACCTATTTCAGATTTTACGCTAGGTATATTTAGATCATTTTGAATGTTGTCGTTCCACGGGACCCCCGTGATTGATCTTAAAATCTTCGCTCTTGCGCTCTTTGTATAATATCGACATTGCTGGTACTTGCATTTCCCCATAGTACGGCTCCGTAAGTCCAGATGGGTTTCAGTACGGAGTTGTATAGGAGGACTTTATACTCCAGACGTAGAGGGGACCGAGCATTGATGATCCAATGTAGGCTACTCGCTTTCAGTTTAAGCTGTGACTTTTTTGCTTCGATGTGCTTGCGCCAAGTTAGTCTTCTGTCTAGGTGGATGCCAAGGTAAGTGACATCCACGGCTTGAGGAACTGGTACGTTGTTTAGCATTAGAGCTGGACAGTTTCTTCTGTTAAGCGTAAATGTAACATGTTTGCATTTCTGCTCGTTGACCCGGATACGCCAGGTTGCTAGCCATTCCTCTACCACCTTGAGGTGTTCCTCTAATTTTGCAAAGGCTTGTATTGGTCATTTGGATCTGCTGAGGATTGCCGTGTCATCGGCAAAAGTGGACGTTGTAAGTCCTAAACTCGTTGGTAAGTCTGCAGTGTACAGTAGGTAGAGCAATGGGCCGAGTACACTGCCTTGCGGTACACCAGCTTTGATTTCAAAATCAGCCGAGACGGAGCCATTACATTTTACAGCGAATTGCCTATTGTAAAGATAAGATTCCATGAGTTTGTGGGTGTACTGTGGGTGTACTGTGGCAGTTTTTGCCGGATTTTGAACATCAGACCCTCCAGCCAAACTCTATCGAAAGCCTGGGCAACGTCGAGAAAGACAGCCGCACAGTATTCTTTTAGTTCGAATGCTGTTCGTATTTCGGATGTAATGCGATTGACTTGTTCAATCGTACCATGTTTTTCGCGGAAGCCGAACTGGTGTGAAGGGATTGTGTTCTCTGATGCCAGAAATGAGTTTAGTCGGATCTGCAGGACCTTTTCATAAAGCTTCGAAAGACAAGGCAGCAAACTAATTGGCCTATAGGATGATGGCTGGGTTTTGTCGTTTCCCACTTTAGGAATCATGATGATAGTGGACCTTTTCCATCTTCTTGGGAAGTAGCCAATTCTTATTATAGCGTTGAACAGTTTGCAGATGTATTGTATGGCAATGATAGGGAGTTCCAGGATCATTTTCGGTGTGATTAGGTCATGGCCAGGGGCTTTTTTTTGGCTTTATGTGGTTTTTAATAATTGCAGTGATCTCGTCCGATTGGAGTTCCGAGTACTCACTATCCGTTAGTGTGCTCGAAGGGGGAAGTACAGATGAGTTTGATGTTGGATTTGGCTGGAAAACCATTTTAAGATGTGTGGCAAATACGGATGCCCTCTCTTCGTCACTGCGGGCCCATCCACCGGTTGGACTCCTTATCGGTGAAATTGTCTCTGCAGGAGCGCTTAAAGTTGGGTGGGCTTTCCACAGAGGATGTTTAGTGCTGGTTGGGCTGAGCTTTTCTATGTATTTTCTTTGAGCCCAGCTTTCCTCTTGTCTTAACGCCTTGGAGAGGTTGCGATTAGCATGCCTTAGGCGAAGTTTTGCTGCTGGTGAGCGAGTAATCTGCCATTCTCTTCTTAGACGTCGTTTTTCCGTTATTAATTGTTCTATCCGCCGGTTCGTAGACCTGTCAACAGGTTTAGTGTAAGAAGAGGCAGGTGGAGTAGATACTCTTGCTGCAGCTGCCATCATAGACTCAAGTGCAGAGACGCACATATCAATGTCCTCTGCAGCATCCAGTTTCGGCGAACAGTCAATGTGGGCACTCATGTACATTTTAAATTTAAGCCAATTTGTTTTGTTGTTTGTAAGCCTACATGGGCGATCAAGTACTTGAGGTCTTGTTAATAGTGTGAATAGTACTGGAGAGTGATCGGAAGTTAAATCTAGCAGTGTATCCGAAGTGATCCGATTACGTGGAATCCTCTTGGTTACTGTGGGCCAATAAGTAGGCCTACCCGGTGAGACGAAATCCATCTTACTGAGAGGGTTGACTATTGTGTTGTACAACCGCTTGCCTTTAGGATTTACCAGTGCGTATGATTGGCGTTATAGTCCCCTGCTGCAATGAAGCGATCTCCGAGTGTGTTAAAGAAATCGGTGAATTCCTTTTCAGAGATTGAAAAGCGTGGTGGGCAGTACAGGACAAACAATGTAGTGTTGCCGCAGCTGGTTTGGACGGTTATAGCAGTTGCTTGTAGGTGCTGTGTTTCAAATCTGTTGAGGAACGAGTGTTTTATACGGTTTTTGATTAGGATACCAGTCCCGCCATGAGCTTTTCCGTCTGGATGGTTTGTTGCATAGAAGGTATATTTTGGTATTTGAAACTAAATTCTTGATGTTAAATGTGTTTCCGAAATCAGCAAAACGTCGATTTCACTTGAGTCTAGGAATAGTTGCAGTTCATTTTTGTGCTTGGAGATGCCGTTAGCATTCCAAAGACATAGACGTAGGGGAGCCATTATTTATTCTCGATAAGCTTCTGGATAAGCAGGTTTTGATTCCACATCAGTTCGTGCATACAGTTTTGCATGAACGTCATAAAAGTGGTCATGTCTTGATTGAGTGAGATCAACAGGGCCTCTAAACTTCTTGGAGTTTGCTGGCTCTGGTGCGCTAGGTTGCGGATTCTGTAGATGGTGGAGTGACGGGGTCTCTTTTGCGGGCTCCGTCTATCCAGTTCGGAGCACACTAGCCAAGGATACACTAGGACTGTATGTAGCTGGCATGGTAGATGATCTAACAGCCTTGGCGAAGAATACCTCTGGTGTAGTTTTAGAGGCGTTGACGGTGATTTTTGGTCCAGCTGGGATTTGCGCCCGTTTAGGTAAGATTTAAGATCCTTGAAGACAGGACATCCTCTGTAGTTGGCCGTGTGGTTCCCTCCACAGTTACTGCATAATCTTAGTGCGACATTGTTTCTGTCCTTGGTGCAAATGCCATCTTTATGATGTTCGCCACGGCCAACACACACTGACTTGAGATTGCAGTTGTTAGAGGTGTGGTTGTATTCCTGGCAGTTTTTACACCGCGGTGGTTGGTGTCTCTTATGGGGCTCCTCTACGGTGATTCTTCTGTGCAATAGGAGCTGTAGGTTGTAGATTGGGTGCACTTCATTTGGCTTCGACCGCTTTGCATCTGGTTGGAGCTCGATTTTAAAGAGCGGCTGTGCGACTTTGTTCCTGTTGATGATGTTGACAACGGATTTGACCGCAAACACTTTTTCGACCAACGCGTCTGCTATTTCTTGAGTAGGGACCGATGGCTCAATCCCCTTCAACACAACCTGGAGCCCTTTACTGCTTTTTAGTTGGTAGGTATAGAAGTTGATGTTAGCATTACGGAGATACTTTTCGATGATGCGGAAATTGTCCTCAGTTTGGGTTTGACATTTAATTTCTTTAATGTTACCCCTATTGAGAGGGGTTACATCAAAGTTATTTGCCCCTACTGTTTCTACTAGCTTCGAAATCAGGGCGCTGCAGTTGGCTCCTCGGATGTATAAAGGGGGTGGTCTAGCCGATTTAACTTTATCTACAGCGCCGGCTTGATCATCTTGCTGATCGGCAAGAATTTTAAAACGATTCCTGCTAAGGGTGGCTACTTATTGGTTATTGGTTATTTTCGGCGTGTTGCCACTTTTTTTTTTTTTTGCGCTCTTAGCTTCCGCTTAGTTATTTTAATATATCTATCCATTCCAGTTTGGACAGAAGTCGTTGGGTTTACTATTGTGGCTGACTCAGGGCGACTTGTCGTTGACGGCTTGAGGCAGGTCAATACTTCGGCAGACGTTGCAGTACACGTCTGTACACGGCGGCAGTTAAATTAATATTATTGCAGGGGTTGTATCTCGGAATTAGCCGGATTGGATCACTATATCGTATAGCTCCCATAGGAACGATTGGTCGAAAACAGTGACTTTTATGAATACTTGTGAAGTCAGTGTGTGCGGAGCATTATATTTTTTGCAAAATGGGAAAAGACGAAATTAAAAAAGTTCATCATTATACCCTTGCAGAGGGTATTATAAAATTGGTCAGATGTTTGTAACGTACAGAAGGAGACGTTTCCGACCCCATAAAGTATATATGTATATTCATGATAAGCATGAGAAGCTCCGTCTGTTCGTCTGACCGTCTGTCCCTCCGTGCGTATGCGTTTGACTCAGCTATCTTAAGAGCTATCGGGCTGAAATTTTTTTTCTGTGCTTTTTTATAATCTGGAGCAGATCAAGTATGAAAATTGTCAGGACTGGATCACTATATCATATAGCTCTAGAGTCTAGAGTAAAAATTTAAAAAAAAAATTCATAAAAATTGTAGTATCCCCATGAAATTTGCAAATGTGATAGTATTGGATATAAAACATAGGATCCAAAAATCAATCAATCCTATCGGATTGATAACAAGTTACAGTCAATATAAATCAAATCAACAGAGCACATGCATACACACAGAAGCAAAGCTACATAAACTGTACGTGTATGCGTGCGTTGCTTTGCTTAGGGAATGAGGGAAGAAGAAGAACAAATTGTAGTATGAAGAGTAAAATTGTTTTGTTTGTATATTGATGAATTGAGTTGCAGAAAACAAATTTTGCACATGTAAAATTATTATTGTCAAGGACTGCAAGGGTACATAACTTCGGCATAACCGAATTTAACTTCTTTAATATTTGATGTTTTTTTTATTATTTTCATTCTTATTTACATTTATGTATATGTATGTATGTATTTACATGCACACGGAAGCCAAAGAACATGAGTCAATGCAAAGCGCTTGACAAAAACCAATTCAAAACAAAACAAAGAGAGCAACTCAGAGCGAGATCGTTTCTGGACAATCGTTTCGGTTATGATACGAAGCAGAGCATATAATAAAAAACGATCAACTGTCATTTGCGAGCTATGCAAATTACACATTTGCTAGTTTAATATATCTGTTAATGAGTGTTTAGTTCGGGTGACTATATCAAATAGCTTCCATAAGAACAATCGGTGGAAAACAGTGACTTTGATCAATATCTTCGTTATTTCCTATGCTTAAATTGTAGGCCATTCTTTCACAAACATAAGCCTTTTTATGGCTAAAGGTAAGGAATAAATAACCCAAAAAAATGCAAGGGTAATTAATATATATAATTGTCCTAATGTTATATTATTTTATATAATCGAACACCAACATTCTCCCGGCCGTTAAACACCTGCTCAACATTATCCAACGTTGACCGCGAAATTGCTGGGGACTGGGTTTGCTGCAGCAGGAGTCGGTATAGGATTGACAATTCTCTCGGTTGTCTGCTTTGGCCCATTGTGCCTTGGGGGTTGGGAGCATCTCGTTTTTCCGTATACCATCACAAGAACCAATGGAACTGTTAGCGCTACGTAGGAGACGATAACATGGTGTGCAGGCTGGCTGGGGTCTTCTGGTAACTTCCAGTTTTGCTTAGTTTCCAGTTTTCCTTGAATGTTGCTTAGTTCGTCGTACCTTAGCTGCATCTTCGTGAATTATGTTGTTATAATTCGCGCTGCTTTTGTTGAGCCAATGCTGAAGTGGCCAAATCGGACCTATGACAATTTCTTCGTGTCTGTCTTAGCTATACGGTGACCTGTTATTCGGATGGCAGAACTCCTTGCTGTACCCGTCGGGTCCAGAATTAACAATCCAGTCTTCTTGATAGTGACACCTTGTATATTATCGTCACAGGTCACTGCAAGTTCAATTGGTCTGGTGGTGGCAAAAATCCACTGATTTTTGTGATACATGTCGTACTACACAAATGACCTGTTTGTGTGTTGTATCTGACAAGTTGATGATTTTGTATTTTTGAATAGCTGGAAGTCACAGTTGCTATTAGACGTAAACGTCGTTTGTTTATCAAAACAAATATATTGCTCGTTGTTGAGCTGATGGCATTGTTCCAGATCTGCCCAATGTATTGATTTTGTTCTTCGTTGACAGCAATAATGGGAATTTTAATGTTCATGATTATAATTCCATGAGTTCCAATTGCTGGAATGGGTACCAGGTTATACAGTTGCACTGCCTGCGTTGCCACCAATGGAAACGTGACTTTAAATATCACATGATTGTTTGCGACTGTGCCTTGTGCTTTCATCAAACCATATAATTGCAAGATGTCGTTATCTGGAACTGGTAAATCCAAACCAAACAAAAGATGTCTCTTAAGTTGGTTCAGATGTTCCCGAAGCTGGCCTGGTGATGGTAGTAACGGGCTTATTTTGCTATGATGGGCATCTGTAAATACTCGGGAAATTTCGGTTTGAATTCGTTGCAAATTTCCTGCAGTCACTGTCAACTGAGTTGTTACCGTGATACCATTGCAATGCTTTTACCGCATTGTCCTGGACCTTGGTTATGTCGTTTATTTGTTGTTCCATTAGTTTCATCTGATTTTCAATCGTGGCTTCGTCTCGCTTAATTATATTTATCGTTGAGTCAATGACAGATGTCTGGTTTAGCAGCAAATTCAATAAGTACTCTTCATTTGATTTAACCTTATATCTAATGGTGGTCGTCGTTGGCGTTCTATGTGAAGGAGATCGTTTCCTGTCCGTAGCTCTGAGTTGACATGCTCGACGTGTCTCTGCATTGCGGTGCAAGCCTCTGGAACCTTCATTAACACGCATATTTCTCCAACCTTTACTACTTTGTCTGAAAATGTCTTCAGGTCAGCCCAATATGGTTCGAGATCGTAATATGCCACAATAGTCCAATCAGACATTGCCATCCTTCCTGTGCCAATACTTTCATAGTATATGCCTGGTTTGGGGTTGAATCGAGTAATGTTAGTCCTTTGAGCAAATTCTATAGGAAGTAGCAACAGCATTAGGCAAATCGACATTGACAACGGTGGCAGACCGACCGACAGCAGGGTTTTAATGGGAGTTCGATTCTGTGACATCTGCCTCGATTTTAGATTTATCCCCGCCTCTCTAAGCAAGCGAGCCAATTTATGGATAGCCCGCTTGTAGGTGCCTCTGGAAGTTTTAACGTAAACCACATGGACGTATCCATCCAGGCCTGGATATAATTTAACAATTCGTTCAATCTTCCACTGCAAGATTGACACATTATCCTCCTTTAGAACTACCTTCATGCCTTCTTTGGCATTGTTATATGGTTTGCTCCATTTGGATGTACCTTGCGATTCCTGTAGGTACTCCTGAAACCATTGTATGCTGAATGTATGCTTAAGCCGTTGCACTAATTCCAATGGCTCTGGAATCGATCGCTGTGTTACTGGCTTTGCATCTGGTTGAGCTACAAATGGTTCTCCGATCAATATATGAGCTTGGGATTAAGGGACGAGAGTTCAGCACTGCTTCAACATTAACAATGTTGGTAGACAGTTGTTTAAACATTAAGTTTGCTGTCGATACGTTGCATTGTCGCAGTATAATGTTTGACATCTTCCTCTGCGCCCAATGAAGCGCTGAAGCGCACCTACAAATGAGGTTTTCGACCATCACCAAATACTGCAATATAAGCTTTGTCAGGACGTTTTCCTCGAACCTTATGGTGGATCCAGAATGGTCCACAATAGTCTACTCCGGAGATGAAAATGGGTATATTCTGAGAAATGCGTCGCCTATGACTTGTTTAAAGAACTGAGGCCGGTACTTCACTTTAATGATGTGGCACTGCTGCCGAGCTTTTCTGCGTAGTGATTCATATCCACAAAGATGATTCTTTTCGTTTCCGTAGTATCATTTTTACCTTGTTTTCGTTGATTTTGCGATCCAACGGTTGATCAGGTATTTTTTTAAAGTGCGTTAATTCATTTGCATTCATTTGGTTTTCTTCTCAGCGGTATCCATCGTGTAGGCTTAAATGGTGCTGGCCAGCCACGTTGTGGTCCATGCAACCATAATGTATGTGTGCTAAGCTGGGCTGCTGATATTCCACACGGTAGAAGATAAGCTGCGTTAAGCGCTGATGACACAAGACGCCATTGCCTTGGATGTGAGACTGCATGTATTTTGGTGAACCGATTAGCAATAATTGTGTGGAAATTTGATACCCGTGAATTAATCCAAGAGAGTACTACTGTTGAGTCTGACCAGAGAAATGATTCAACACTTTCTGATCCTAATTGGAGATCCTCTTGAGCTCTATCCGTGAGTTTAGTTCATAATCCCAGGCGAGGCAGTTTCTGTTTTTCAAGGAGGGCCACTCTCGACTTGGCGCCCAAAAATCTGACTGAAGTTCGGCTATTTTTATAGGTTAATCGGATATTAACTGCCGCTACATAAGCCTTTTCTGATATATCAACAAATGTAAGCAGTTTCTTAGTAGTAGAGACCTTACCATCAAAATATGGCTTGGAATTTTCATGTTGTTTAATGCCTGTACATCCTCTCTGTAGGCTTCCTATTGCTTGTCCAAATACGGCGACAGGTCACCATCCATCTCTATTCGTTTGGTAGCAACATGTTGAAGAAAGATTTTTGCTCTTACCGCTACAGGTGCAAACAGGCCTAGAGGATCGAAAATTTCACCGTCTTCAGATAACAGCACTCGTCTAGTTATTTCTTTTGTATGCCTTTACGCCATTCCACATAATTGGTATTCTTTGAGTGCCCATATGATTTGTTGCAGTGTGAGATTGATGTCAGCAATCGTATCTTCCTTTGGAATTTCTTTTAGAATTTGACTGCTATTCGAACATAATTTTCGTAAGTTGGTCTCATGTTGGTCCATTAGGTCTCAGGATTTTAAGAAGGTCTTGTCTTATTTGCAGGGCTTTTGGAAACTGTCTGCTCTTGTCAACATAAAAGTCATTTTTTAATGCCAAAAAGACGACAATTTTTCAATGTTTTTTAGTGCCAAATATTCCAGACACTTCGTCGCTAAATATGGGGCTGATGTGGTTCCATAAGTCACCGTTTTTTAACGATAAAACTTTAGTTCTTGACTTGGATCCTCTCTCCACACAAACATCTGATTGAACTGGTCAGCAGGGTTTATCCAAACTTGACGATACATTTTTTCAATATTTTTTTCAGTGAACACATGTTTGTGTGTCCTGAACCGCAGAAGAATTGAGAAAAGTTGACTCTGTACAACTGGTCCAGGATATAAAATGTTGTTCAGTGATTTTCCAGATAACGTTTTGCGTCAAATACCACTACCTGCTTCTTATGTCCAAGCTGTTCATACTGTGTCATAAATTTCACATACTCCTTTTTTATGTCATGGCTCATTCGCCGCTCTAATGACATGAATCTTCTTATGGCTATTTCACGAGATTCTCCAAGGGATGAAGCATCTACAGCAAATGGAAGCTTTACAATTAGTCGATTATCAGCCGTCGTGTGTAGGTTATCGAGGAAGAAATTTTCACAATACTCTTCCTCCGGACTCCTGTACCTGTTGATTGGCTCTAGTCTGTCTAGCTGCCAAATTGTTATTCGAATCCTCTGTATTAGTCCGTTCAAATGTTGTCATATCCTGTTGGTACGTTTTTTAGTTCTTCCATTAATTCCTGCTGACTGTTTTCAATGTTCTCCCACATGTACTCCAGGAGCTCAAGATTCTCCTCGAAATAAGACGGCTTCGTTTTCCTGGCGATCGAATACTTTTTGTATTCCGAATGAATGGGAGTTTATTTATTTTTTCAAAGACAGGTAACGCTCCACCTCGTTCCTTAAGAGTGTAGCACAAATCAGAATAAGAAATAAATAGAAGTAACTCTAAGTGTTTAACAATAGTTAATTTTATTTCCAATATTCCTATTATTTATACACCGTTGAACTCTACGACAGTGACGACAGGTGAAACCAATTTTTAGAATTTCTTTTATTTGTAAACTCAGTTAACTCAGAGATTGCTGAGTTTTTTTTTTCTTTTTTTTTAATTGGAATGCAACGGAGTTCATGAGTTGAACAAACTTTATTATATATGTATATATATACATATAAGTCGGATTTTTTTGCCTGACGCTATAACTCTGATGCGACTTCTACGGATTTGCACTTGTTGGAAAGGTCTCGGGCTTCGTGAGGTTTATAGCAAAGAAAACTTCTAATCTATATTCGCCAACGCGTATAAAATGGTTTTCATAATATCTTTCCGTGTAGTAGGCAGGGGGAGTTTACATGTCAACCACGTGGTAGGAAATTAATTCATTCAATTTCAAACGAAAAGTAGTTTGTAACTGTAAATTGAATGAATAACGAAGAAAAATTAAATATAATAAGAGAAATTGGCCGATAATATCAACGCGTGAGCACACGAAGATCATTGGCATCATACAATCGCTTGGCATTCCAATATGATCCCACTGCGAACTATAGTGATGATGACAATTAAGAAATTGGACCAACGACAACTGTATGCCAATATTGCAATGCCTTAAAGTTCAAAAGAGAAACGGCTGGATTGTGCTGCGCAAAAGGAAAAGTCAAACTGGATCCATTACTTACACCACCACACCCACTAAAACCATTGATCAAAGGAACTGATCCCGATTCCTTACATTTTCTTCAACGCATCCTTGAATACAATAACTGCTTACGTAGCTGGCGGCTTCAAGCCAACTTGCAAGGTAAAAGATACAACGCACACAACCAATCACTCACACCAATCAATTGTTTGCTATCACAGATACAAGGACAAATATACCATTTGCATGGTTCAATGGTGCCAACACCAGATGAACCGCATCAATTTCTACAAATATATTTCATTTTGTCAATGGGGGATCAGCTGAAAGTGCGGTGCAATATACAAAGAACACAATAGTTTCAAAGACAAATTATTGAACAGTTGCAAGCATTTTTTCACGCTAATAAATTCAAGCCGCTATGACGTACGTGCGAAATTATGGAACTCCGAATTTATTTAATACGTTCACGTGCAATCCGAAGTGGGGGGAA
Source organism: Drosophila tropicalis (assembly GCF_018151085.1). NCBI lineage: Eukaryota > Metazoa > Arthropoda > Insecta > Diptera > Drosophilidae > Drosophila > Drosophila tropicalis. The sequence goes on from NW_027173405.1 coordinate 1,123,059, forward strand.
ATTGAACGTGAGTTGGACCCGGGCCAAAAACCGCTAGATCGCCATGATCGCCAGAGTATTTTAGCAAACTCAAAGTTAAGATAGATGTTCTTACTAAGTATCGAGTTTTGTTATATGTATTTGGTGGAATGTGAGAGGCATCTACTACCGCATGCTCACATCCTAATTACATTCAAATGAAGTGGATGACATCATATCAGCAGATATTCCTGATCCAGTCACGGATACCCATCTACACGACATTGTGACCACATGGATTGTCCATGGACCGTGCGATGCATTAAGTCGATTAACGCTTTGCATGGCTGATGGAAAGTACACAAAACGATATCCGCGACCGTTAGTTGCTGAAACAGTCGCAGGGAACGATGGATATCCAGCTTATGGTCGACGTTCAAAAGAAGATAATCAAAGTTAAAGTTCAAAATCCAAAGATTGAGATCGGAACTGAATTCATTGTACTATATTGCCCGCTGCTATCACGAATTTTCGAAGCACATGCGAACGTTGCGAGTTGTCATTCGGTCAAATCAGTCAAATATTTGTACGTCACAAAACGCAGGGACATGGCTGTGTTTCGTATTGCGTCGTACTGCGTATTGCAAAGAGTTTACTTCACTGAGGATAATGCGGCACAACAAGCTGAGAGACCACCATCGAAAACATTAACTAGCTTCTTTGCAATGTGTGAAGCAGATCCATTCACAGCGACGCTGATGTACGTTGAAATGCCCAAGTATTATATCAATCAACAAAGAAAATCCAACGTCGCAAACAAGGAACCCCAGAGTGGCTTGTTCTTATTGTAAGAAAAGCGGTGGGCATCATCAGCAGAGTAGAGAACTCCTTGAAGGTATACTTTTCGTTGAAAGTGGCCTTATAGAACACAGAAACTCTTAACTCCTGCCTCCCACAACCCTCCCATGTGGTGTGCCCCGGGATGGATGAAATGCCAGGACAGATTCTGATTTCTATAGTGGGATAAGATTTTCTGTTGGGTAGACCCTAGGAAATAATTTTTAATCACTCTAACCGTTGTAGGACTGCACTTGCTGGGGACACCCTCGCCTCGATACAATCCGAGCGAATGCTGCCAAAAACGTTTCAGTACTTAAGTCCGAAGTTACCTCAAGGTGAGTGGCACTGGTAGATAAACACCCAAAGACACACACATATCCCGTGATTCCATGGGGAGCTATTTGTTGCCGTCACAATTTTAGCTACCCGATTACCGACAAAAGTTGTCCATGTGCAGAGTGGCTTATTTTGTAGTATGTTCAGTAATAGAATAATAATACCCGACGCAATGTAGAGTATTCTACATATAAAAGCGTCATATGCTCAACACATGATAATGTATACTATATGTTCTCAGTGACACTTTGTCGCTATGCATAAACAAGGCGAGCGTAAAATATATACAATATAATGCGATCTGCCACTTATGTGTGGCTGACCACCAGCATGGCGTCTGCCTCGTCAGCATATTCCCTAAGCCTTATGCGCCTGTCAAATATATATGCCATACTACGCTCTCTCGTTCTGCTGCCTCCAGCGGAAGAACTTATATACTTAAGAACTCTTAGGCTAAGCCCAAGAACATTTTTAAAATAAAATTCATTCGGTTTTTACCGTCAAGATAAAGCACAATGATTATTTCTACATGGCGACCGTGACAAGTGTCACTAGTGTGTGCAGTTCGTTTTTTAACTAAAGAATAAAGAATATTACTACATACAACAACAAGAACAAGAAACAAAAAATAAAACATGGATAATGGAACTTCAAATGTTGTATTAAAAAGCTGCATTCAAAAAAAAAAACAACACAACAATATGTTATCGATGTCAGGAAAAAGACAACAGCAATGTTTCGAATTGAAGAAAAGCGGGAATTGGTACTGTAAGCGAAGCGGCTAAGGCAAAGCAGAGGTTTCTTATTAGAACCAGCCGAAAGGCGTGCAGCCAGGCTTCAGCATTTGCGAGCACGAGAGTCGCGGTATGCACCAATTCAAGCGATGTCAAGGGTGCTGGGCTGGGTTTCTAATTTTCAAAGGCGTTTTTCTCAAAACTACATTTTTAGAGCTCATGGAAGTCCTACAATCGCTATGAAATTTTTTACACATGTTATTTAGGATATTGTTCATCGCTGGTAGAATTGGCGAAAAATATTAAAAATTGTTAATTTTAAAAATTAATTAGTAACGAAAAATAGGCAAATTTTAAATTTTTGTCTAAAAAAGCTCTTTTTAATTTTTCATCATTTTTTCCCAATTCTACTACCAGCGCTGCGGAAAAGTGTCTAGACTAAGAAAAAAATTTTCATTTTTGGATTCAGGCTTCATTTGCGAACGGTAGGACATCCAAAAGGACGAAATGGGGTTGCCATTATAAAATTCCCCCCCCTCTCCCCCTTTTCACGGATCGCCGGAAAAAATTTTTATACATAGAATAAAGTTTTCCCAACAACTGTGGAAAATTTCGTTCCTTGAAAAAAAATTCTTACTAAAAAGCGCCTTTTCGGCCCAACAAGGAAGAAAAACCCCCCTTTAATTGTAAAAATGGGTTGGTTCGGTAGCGACGACGGTATGGTACGGTACGACCCTCTACGTAAAACATAACAAAATAATAAAGAAAAGATATATGAGAAGAGCCAATAACCTAGACAAGATTTAAAAACAATAAAAATACAATATGACAAAAATTGTTGAAAAAATTTATAGTAAGCACACATATTTCAGGTTAAACTCATTAATAATATTACAAAATCACAGAGCATTTAATACAATATATCATTTCGAAAACGAATACATTGACACACTCCGGAGTATTGTGAGCCCACTATTTGGTTGTACAAAAATCTAGAAGGGCATCGTGTTAAGCACATTACCCTATGTGGTAATAAAGAATACCAGCGAAACACACCCAATACTGGGAACAACAGACATATTGATGCTGCGCATTTACAGCTAGAAGCTCAATTGTTTCATTGAAAAATGGAATCGAGTATACTAGCAAGAAAAATAAATGCTTATAAAGACATATTTGAAAATTCAAAGAAGCTAACATCGGCTGTTCCGAAGTTTGTATACCCTTGCAGTCCTTGGTAATAATAATTTGACATGTTCGAAATTTGTTTTCTGCAACTCAATTCACCAATATACAAACACAACAATTTTACTTTCATATTATCACATATGTAAATTTCATAGCATACTCGATATTTATGAAAATGTTTCTTCTAGTTCTTCTAGAGCTATATGATATAGTTGTCCGATCCTGATGGTTTTCAAAGGCTTGAAAAACAAGCCGGCATCAAACAACTCAAATTGGCCCCGAGTGAAAAGATCTTTGAAACATTTTCAATAGAATCTTTTAAAGAAATGGGCAATAAAATATTAAAACAATTAAGAGTAGCGCTACTCCAGCCGGTGACCCTAATAGAAAATGAAAAAAAAGCAATACTGTCTACATACCATGATGATCCAATTCAAGGAGGTCATACTGGCATTACCAGAACGCTGGCAAAACTCAAAAGACACTACTATTGAAAAAATATGGGACGCCATATCAAAGAGCACATAAGTAAATGTCATAAATGATAATAACAGAAACACCAGCGAAGGCTTTTGACAGAATGAAAGTGGACACAAAAGGTCCGCTACCAAAATCAGATAATGAAAATGAGTATATTGTCCCATTGATATGCGATCTGACAAAATACTTAGTAGCCATTCCAGTTGCATCCAAGAGTGCAAGTAATGTAGCTAAATACTACAGTATGGTCCAATGAAAACACTCATTCCGGACATGGGAACTGAGTATGAAAATCAGATTATAACAGATATATGCAAGTATATGACGATTAAAAATCTAACATCTACAGCATACCACCACCAGACTTTAGGGACAATAGAGTGAAGTTATAGAACATTCAACGAATATATTCGTTCGTCCGATTTTGATGATATTTCACTCATTGTTACAACACAACACCCTCGGCAGTGCATGAATATTGTCCATACGAACTAGTATTTGGAAGACTACCAAATCATGTCATAGATTTTAACAAAATAAATAGAATAGATCCTATATACAATTAAGACGACTACTCTAAAGAAATAACATTTCGAATAGAAATGGCATATAAAAGAGCTAGGATAATGTTAGAAAACGATTAGTTGAAGAATACGAACTATATTACGATAAAAATACTTTAGATTTTGATTTAAAAATAGAAGATAAAGTCTTGTTAAGTAAGTAAACTAGATGCTAAATATACAAGGCCTTATAAGGTAGTGAGTATAGAGGAAAATGATAATATAATAATTGCAGATGATAAAAATAAAAACCAGAAAGTTCATAAAAACAGATTAAAACCATTTATAAAATAAAAATCGGAACGATCAACTGCAATAATAAAAACACTTAAAAAAAAAATATATAAAATAATAATAATAATAATAATATAATGAGAAATAATTGTTTAAAGAAAAAAACTAATTAAGAGACAAGAATATCTTTATTTAAGTATAAAAAAAATATAAATATATATTTTATAATTTTCATTATAATTAAGTAATTTTACAAGAAAAAGAAAAAGCAAAAAAGAGCAAACACAAAAAAAAAAACATTAAATTTAATTAAATAACTACGTATAAATACTATGTTATTTTTAAAAAGAGGGAGGTGTAATATGTTCAGTAATAGAATAATAATACCCGACGCAATTTAGAGTATTCTACATATAAAAGCGTCATATGCTCAACACGTGATAATGTATACTACATGTTCTTATAGTGACACTTTGTCGTAATGCATAAACAAGGCGAGCGTAAAATATATACAAATGTAATGCGATCGGCCACTTATGTGTGGCTGACCACCAGCGTGCTGCCTGCAGCGGCAGAACTTATATACTTAAGAATTCTTAGGCTGAGCTCAAGAACATTTTTCAAATAAAATTCATTCGGTTTTTACCGTCAAGATAAAACACAACAATTATTAATTTTCTTATTTCTAAACAGCATCTGACGCCTAAATTTTTTAAGGCTTGCAACGATTCAAAAATGTTATCATGCAAATTCTTTGTAGAAGCTGCGTCATTTTTCACATTTGGGTGATCAAACAGCTTTGTCAGTATGGCTGTTACTAGAACTCGTTTGTTATTAAATCGTTCCTGCAATACTGACCAAGCAGGGTTGTAATTGGCTTCTGTTAATTCCAGGTGCCGTATCAATCTCTCTGCTTCTCCAGAAAGGTTTAATTTTAAGTACCACATTTTCTCTATTGTGGATACATTTGACTCATAAACCACCATTTTATAGATGTGAGGTTAACATTATACTTGTAATAGTTTATTGTACATAATATTAACTGAAATGTTTAAATTGAGGTGTAGTACATATGTATATTTCTTTGAGAATAATAATTAATTTCATAACTGCCGAACGCTCTCGTAACCCGTTTATCTCTTGCCCGATCTCGACGACGACTGCCCTTAGACTCTCTCTCTTAGATGCCTCTGCCTCTCAGCTGCTACACGACTCGAAAATAGGGGCAATCTCAGATCAGTGTGCCCATCTCGTCTTTACATAGATGTCATGAAATTGTTGCAATTTCAGATAGTCCCCATCAAATTTTCTAATGGGAATTTTGGGTAGTTGAAATGATTGTATCGATTGCAATACAGGCGGTGATTGTATCACTACATTGTCTGCTGGTGCCACACAGAATTTCAGCACTGTATTTTCTGCGGCCACAAACGTAGTTATATTGGAGCTGGATTTTCAGCTAGCTGGATTTTCAGCTAGCCGATGAATCGATAATGGATTTCTTCAACTTGCATCCATAGTTTGTCGACTACCGATTTGTAATTCATTTTTTCTTCAGGCACTATTTATCTTAATGTCCTGGACAATGAATCCAGCAGCGCAGTTTGCTTGCGAATCAGTGGTTTGATCATGACTAGCTCTTCCTTTCGTTTGCGATCTTGCATCTCTTGTAGTATCTTTGCCAAATGGTCCTTTCAATCTTCCATTGTATTTCATTTTGCTGAAATAGTCCGTTACAAAGTAGTCATCCTCTGTTAGCACGTTATTTAATTTGTCCGTTAGCTCCTGATGACTTTTCTCCAAGTTCTCCCAAATGTATTCCAGGAGCTCAAGTTTCTCCTCGAAATAAGAGGGCTTCCTTATTCCGAATGAATGAATTGCCTCTCCTCTTTCTGTCTGCTGCTTATAAAACTCCTCCATGTTCTTTTATGTTATTATGTACTTGCTTATTTGGACTAGTACTTGACCCGATGGGAGTTTATTTATTTTGTCAAAGACAGGGAACGCTCCGACTCGTTCCTAAAAATGGTCATGCTGGCACGAATAAGAATAAGTAAAAATGGAAGTCGCCTTTTCTTTAGTGTTTAATAATAGTTGATTTTTATTTCCAATATACCTATTCTTCACTGAAGCAAATTTTTTTGAGTTTCTTTTATTTGTTATATTTTTTCAAAAACTGTTTTAGTAGGGACCCCAGAATTATGCGGAATGTTTATCAATTTGTGCCATCGCTTAGGATTGTACTGTGTCCAAAGCGTGCAAAGAAAGTAGTCGCCTAGTTGACCAGTTTTCTTGCTGTTGAGAGATTGGTCGCCTGAGTTGACCAAATATTCTCATTTTATGACGATTTCACCAAGTTTTTTAAATTTTCACCTTGGAGCCGCCAATGTCGGGGTCACCAAAATGTTGAATGAAACACGTTAGTAATTCTTGAATTCAGTTAATCTTTATTTGTTTATATATAAATAGGCACTAGCACATAAACCAGTGACTCAAAGTTGCCGCAACCAACACATAAATTGGGTGGACTTCGGAGTGAGATTACAAAGGTAGAGATGGGGGCCAAAGACACAGCGATGCACAGTTACCCGATGTAACTACCATTGGTATCCGATCTTACTAAGAATAATGCATTTCTTTTATAGTAAAAATGGAGAGCTCACCAGTGCATAGTTCGACATAGTGTTAAGTCAGTAATAGCTAACCATAGCAGCTTAATTAACTAGGTCTTTATTGTTAACTGCTGACCATATCAGATCTACTTATGATTGATGAGACGGGTTACATACTTATTTTGACATACATTTCCATTTGTTCTATATTATTATAATTGTCTTAATGTTATATTATTTTATACAATCTAAACACCAACAGTCTATATTATGAAGTTTATATTATAAAGTTTAGTGACACTTGAGTCGAGTCGTGATATCGATACTTTTTTCATTCTTGTTATATATATATATATAATTCTTGTGTCACAGTTTTCGTTTCCATACTCCTCCGAAACGGCTTGACCGATTTTGATGAGATTGTGCTTATCCGGTATCTATGACAATCGGCCAACATCTATTTTTCACCCTTCTACGATCAACCCTTTTTTTTTAATAGCCATTTTAGTAATATAATCATTTTTACTCTCCGGTCGATAACTGATCAATCGTCATTGAATTAGTTGTTACATTTTTAATCATTAAAAAATTTCATTAATTCTATGTTCTCTACGGTGAGCAATGCCACGCAAAGGGGCTGATTTGAGCCGCAGTACAAGTAAAGATCAATACTTGCGAAATGGCAGATCCGAAAAAACAGAAGAACAAATCCAGCAAAAAAATACTGATGCACGTGTCAGAATGGCGCAATTGCATCAAGAAGTGCCAGAAGATACTCGAGTTGAACTCAAAAAAGTCAGAAGATTAGAACAACGACAATCACGCCGTTTCACAGTCCAAAATCTATTGATACAGTTTGCGACGACAGCGAAGCAGTAAATTTTCCCACAGAATTTTTTTAACTCACTGGATTTGCCAGGCATGCCACCGCATAATTTACAATTAAAGGTTGGATCTACAATTATATTGCTTCGTAGTTTGAACCCCTTCGGTTTCTTGTGAAAAATGTAGGAACGTAGAAATTTTCTTTCACTTGTAGTTTATTCACTTTTTTTAATTGCACAAAATCTAGCTTATCTAAGAGCGGGAATTAAGCCCCGCTTAGAGCGAAGTGTGGGGAGTTCTTATTGTGAGGGAGAGCGGTGGGCATCACCGAGAGAGCGGCGCGAGGTGAAAGTTCCCGTCTCCCTTAACCCTTGTGTTGCCCGTTGGGCATAACCAAAAGCGATGGACAATAATTCTGGTGGTCTATTCTAACTGGACGCACCTGGAGGAACAGGGAAAACATTAAACATTTCATTGATTTTGGCCACTATTCGATCAAGATGTGACATAGCTTTGGCGTTAGCATCATCTGGAGTTGCGGCGACTCTTCTAGATGGCGGTCGTACTGTACATTCTGCACTTAAATTGCCACTCAATTTAATTACAATTGATACTCCAACATGCAATATATCCCGATCCAGTGCAATAAGAAAATTGTTGATGCAATGCAAGCTCATTGTTTGGGATGAGTGCAAAATGGCACATAAGAAATCACTTGAAGCACTTAACTTCACACTGAAGGATCTTCGGCGAAATAACAACATCTTTGGCAGGCAAGACGTTGCCAGTAATTCCCCGTGGAATGCCTGCAGATGAATTGAATGCTTGCCTGAAGGAATAACGTAACAACATTACGCTAACCACTAATATGAGAGTTCAACTTCAAAATGGTCAAAGTGCTGAACAATTTTCCAAACATTTGTTAGCTGTTGGAAATTTAAAAATCCCAGTTCATGCGAAAACCGGATTAATTACTCTTACCAACGAAAATGTTGTCCCACACATTAGTGAGAATTATCAGAATTAATCTTGGTTAAGTCAACGAGCAATTCTCGCCGGAAAGAATAATGATGTACACGCACCGAAATTAATTGATACAACCATTATTAACGGAAAATACGCAGGTGAAAATGTATGTATTCCGTCCGTCTGTATGAACCAGCAGATCTCGGAGGCTATAAGAGCTAGAGCTACCAAATTTGGTAAGTATACACGTGCAGTATGTAAATGTATAGAGTTAATTGGAATTTTGGCCACGCCCTCTCAGTATAACAGCTAGAGACATCAAATTTGGTTTATATACTCGTTTAGTTAGCGCGCAGAAACTGATTGTTCAAACTTTTACAATTAATCTTATATATTTCTACCAAGCAACCTGTTCGTGGGGCGAAAGAACCAATTTCTTCTTGGTATGGTGAGCAAGTGATTAATTAAGGACGCGCGAGAACTTCGTGTTAAAAGGTAGCCCGACACACACGAGAATGTTTCGGGTTGAAAATATACAAAAGGTTCGAAATGAAAAAAAATCTGCAGGAAAAAGAAAGGGTGTTCGTATCAAAACTCGTACTGGATTAGTATGGCGATGCCTATCAGAAAATCAAGTCAATCCCCCCAGAGTGACCGTAGCCGCCGACGATCAAAAAACCCTCCTCACTCCTCACTGCTCTTCGCCGCTCACTGCTGTTCACCCGGTGGCGTGAACATACCGCCCCCTTGCAACATGTTGCAATTGTCACCCTGGACATATGTAGGATGGGGGGATGGCAGCGTCCTGAAGCGCCTAGATCCCACAGGAGCCGGAGACGACCCATCCGAACACTGTGCTTTGGGCTGCGGGAGTACCGCTATGACCGGGCACACAGCTTGGATAGAGGTCTGTCCCGAGCACAACGGACACCGCCGCCGGCTGATAAAAATTGGGTTCGGCCAGTATCCGGGATGGGAGTGCGGATGAGCAGGTCCTCTTCGACCCGGAATATAACGTTCCGCCGGAACGTACGATCGGACCTCGACTCGATAACTGCCGTGCAAATTTTGATGGTCACAGTCAGCCCCAGGGACCGGGCTAACAAGAGATTGATTCGGCTCTCAGCCGCACACGCATTGAGGAGGACGCGGGTCTCGAAGGACTTCGAGCCGTTCCCCAACCGGATGATTGCTGTTGGCATGACAGTCGTCGTCCTGGGGCCGCCTTTTGGAGAAGCGGAGCGGTCGGACGATGATCTGGAACAGGGTTGTTTCGATGGTGAATCACGTCCGGGGGAGGGTGACTGGCAGCGACGCCGGGCTAGGGAGCGTCGTCTCGGGGGTTGGTCGGCCTTATGAAGCAGGGTGTGGTGATTTTGCCCGCATCGTCGGCAACCATGGCGACTCCGGCACGCGTCAGATGAGTGCTCTTGTGCCAAGCAATTGGGGCAATACTTATTTATGAGCACCGCCCGTAGTCGCTTTTCCCCTCGGAGGTTCAGGGAGCGCTGACACTGCCGGTAGGCCATGTCGCCATGGAGAGGCGATCTGAAGAGCTGCAACGAAAGAAATTACGGAGGGCAAAGTGGATTAGTCGATTCACGGGAACGAACAACATGCACGGAGACGAGGACCTTCGGAAGGAACATAGAGGAATTGGAAATCACTATGGTTTTTTTAAGCCCAGGACTCCTGTTGTCTTGCTTCGCTACGGGTCTTCGGATAGACCCACGCGCTGTTGTGACATCAGCCACCCGGACGAGACCGTCAGCCCCGGACAGAGTCCGCTCAATTCGCCCGAAGCGCCACTCGTTGGGGGGCAGGTTATCTTCGGACACGATCACGAGGTCGCCGGTCTGGAGACTGCGAGCCTGTGATTTCCACTTATTCCTTTTGTGGAGCTCCTTGAGGTAATCACTCCTCCAGCGGCGGCAGAAAGCCTGCTGGATCAGCGACATAGGCTCGACCAGAATCTCCGGTTCCGCAATGGATAAGAGCGGTCCTCCAATCAGGAAGTGTCCCGGGCTTAGTGCCAGCAGATCCTCTGGATCCTCGCTCATGGGAGGAATTGGCCTGGAGTTTAGGCACGCTTCGATCCTACACAGGAGAGTGGAAAGTTCCTCGAACGTGAATGAACTGCCAGGATAAAATATGCTGGGGAAATGCCTTCATTATATTAAGCTTGGTGGCGTTCAGGAAATCTTTTTCGAGCGCCTTTGAGGCCCCTACGAAGATTTTGCCATTGTCGGAGTAAATGCGCTGTGGGCATTGTCTCCGTGCGACAAACCAAGAGAAGGCTGCGAGAAATCGTTCAGTGGTGAGGTCGGAGGTAGCCTCGAGATGCATCGCCTTCGTGCTGAAACACACAAAGACGCAGACATAACCCTTCGTAATAAGACACGCACGCCCAGTGTAATTCTTGATCGCGAAAGGCTCTGCGAAGTCAAAGCCCGTGTGGGTAAATGGCCTGGAGTACGTGATGCGCTCTCGAGGGAGATCACCCATCATTTGAGTCTGTAGTCGTCGACGATGAACGAAGCAGACTTTACACCCCTTGATGTGGGACTTTACCAGATTCTTGATCCGTGGAATCCAGAATTTATTTATTTATTTATTTACGTCAACTAACACAGCAGTCGACGAAAAAGCTTAAGCTAAAGACAGATAGTAATTAAATGAAGAAGGTAGCTTAGCTTTATACACAACTAAACATCACCAGCCCGGTGGGGGTGTTTTATTTGCACAAGGTGCCAGCTATGCCCCGATTCACAGCCAATGTGGCCAGGGATGAGTTGCAGCCAATCCAAGTCCAGAATATTTTCATTGGTTTCGCTGTAGATGATTAAAAAGTATAGCGCGAAGAGAAGTGACAGAAAGATGAGGAGAGATAAGGTGAGAAAGGTTGTTAAAAGATTGGCAAAGAACACGAAGAGGTTCGTGAAGAGAGTAGTTAGTCGGACATCTACTAAGGTGAATAGGAAAAAAGTTTCTGGTCCGACGTGAGGGAACACAAAATTACAGCGTATCTAGTAAATTGGTAGAAATGACTTCGCCGTTGACTAGTTTATGGAGAAAGAGAATGCCAAAAACAAGCCTACGGTTATAAAGTGAAGGAAGATTAATATGAAGAAGTCTGTCAGAATAAGAAGGTAGGCGAAGACCCGGGTCCCAATTTAGACCGCGTAGCGCAAACTTAAGGAATTGCTTCTGTACCGATTCAATACTACGCTGGTGAACATCATATTGCGGGTTCCACACTGGCGAGCAATATTCTAGAGTAGGGCGAACTAACGAAGTGTATAAAACCTTTGTTACATAGGGATCATCAAATTCTTTGGCCCAACGTTTAATGAAGCCGAGAAGGCTGCTAGCTCTGTTGACAATTGAAGAAATATGAACATTAAATGAAAGTTTAGGGTCAAACATAACGCCTAAGTCTTTGAATGATGGAACACAATCTAACAGAACAGACTTAATAGAGTAATGAGCTAGGAGCGGAGACAAACGACTGAAAGTCATAAAAGAACACTTAGAGGCATTAAGGTGTAATTTATTAACGTGGCACCAATCACAGAACGCATCGAGATCTGATTGCAAGTACTGTTGGAAAGAAGGATCATTATAGGAATAACAAATCTTGACGTCATCCGCAAACATGAGCACGCGTGAATGAGCCAAGGCCAAAGGCAAATCATTTATAAACAATGTAAATAATAGTGGGCCCAGATGACTGCCTTGGGGTACACCTGACGTAACTCGAACAGTTTTAGATATCGAGGAACGAAAAGACACCTTTTGGGTTCTGCCAATAAGATACGACTTTAACCAACCCAATAATTTTGGTGAAAAACCCATGATGTTAAGTTTCGCGAGAAGCAAAGAATGATCAACCGTATCAAAAGCCTTACTGAAGTCAGTATAAATAACATCAGTTTGACACTTTTTACGGAAGCCATGGTGTACTAGGGTAGTCAATTCTAAAAGGTTGGTAAGCGACGAACGACCTTTCACGAAAACAATGCTGGCAAGGAGAAATAGTGGATCTGGATAGATGTTGAAGGGAAGACGTAATAATTTTCTCAAACAGTTTAGGTATTGCCGAAAGTTTGGCAATGCCACGGTAGTTGGAAACATCCGATTTGCTACCCTTTTTAAAAAGCGGAATAATAAATGACTCCTTCCAAATATCAGGAAATCTAGAAGTCTCACTCGATATAAAGAATAACCGAGCTAAAGGCTTAGATAGGGAAATAGAACACATTTTAAGGATGCAACTAGGTATATCATCAGGCCCGGGAACGAAGGAAGACTTCATAGATGACAAGCTAGAGAGAATACAGTCTTCAGTAATACTGGGAAAAAACATACAATTTAAATGTGGGATTGAAAAGGGATAGGGTGTGGGATCCGAAACAGTAGTAGAATATGTCGACTGAAAAAATTTAGCAAACAGATCTGCAATATCTAAATCATTATTAGCAGACTGATCGTTAAGTCTGAAGGTGGAAGGTAGGACATTAGAGCGCAGATACCGCACCATCAGTTGATTGCCGCCATGCAACGTGATGCAGTGGGCGAATTCGACGAGCAGGCGCGTAAAATGGGTATTATAGGGGAGGACAATAGGGTGACGTTCATCATACCGGAGGGATTCAGCGGCCCGGACTTTTCAGTAGGAGCGGAGTATCCCATGTTGGTCGAGAAATGGGTTCAAATTGAGTAGCGTGCTGGATAATGCAACGGGTAGTTATTCACCAAGGTCCCGTATTTCCGCGACGTATTCTCGACGCTGGGAGATCCGAATCAAGGCGCGCTCTGCGGAGAGCAATTCGTCATTGGTGAGGTGGACCGTGGAAGGCGCCGAAATTCTTTTGGCGGCGAAGCGTAGTATAATGGAGTGACTCGTAATGCCCTACCATAGTCCGAGAAACGTTCGCTAACGTCATCGAGTAGAGTGGTCGCTGTGGTGTGGCACTGGACTCGTTGCTACAGCTGGCCAACGGGGGATGCGGAGTTGACTGAGGCCTGGGTAATCCTGCAGGAATTCGTGCCATTGCTGCAGCAGGAGGGGCAGCATAGCGTCATCCCAGCCCAGTTTGGTTGACCAGATTTGCTGCATGAATATCTTCGCTCGAATTACAAATGGGGCTAGCCAGCCAGCGGGGTCGAAGAGTTTAGCGATATGGGACAGAACCTGCCTCTTGGAGATCGACTCCTTCAATGACTACGGTGAAGAAGAAGACGTCCTCGGCGGCTTGCCAGCGGATTCCCAAAGTTTTCGCAGTGCTGGCGTCTTCCAGCTCGACAAAAGTCCTCTCGCAGCAGGTGCTCTCTTGGGATAGCTTGAAGTACTTCCTTCTTATTGGAAGTCAACTTCCGAAGCGGGAGGCCCCCAGATTGAAGGGAAGCTTGAAGCTCTCGTATGGCGAGACGGCCGTCGTCTTCAGTATCTTCAGTATTATCAACATACATATAGTTCCGAAGAATTTCGCTCGCCTGAGGGTACATCGATTGCATATCTTGTGCCACTTGTAAAAGGACTCGGATCGCCAAGAATGGCCCGCAGTTAACCCCAAACATGACAGTTCGTAGCTCATAGTCCTGAATACTGCCGCAACGATCGCGGTAGAGGATCCGCTGAAAAGGGGTATGCCAGGGGTCGACTCGAATTTGTCGATACATCTGCGTTATGTCGGCGTTGAAAACGAACTAAAAGAACCGCCACTTCAGTACCTCAAGCGTGAGATTGGCCTGAAGAGTAGGCCCGGTGTGCAAGACATCGTTAAGGCTGACGCCTCGTGTGGAGGGGCTCGACGCATTAAATACCACGCGTAACTTTGTGGTGGTGCTGTCGGACTTAAACACCGCGTGATGTGGGAGATAGAAGTTTTTCCCATCTCGAGGCGGCGTCACCCGAATCATATGGCCCAATTCCTCGTACTCTTGAATTATGTCATCGTACTCCGTTTTTAGAACGGGATCCTTGAGAAGACGTGCTTTATTCCGCAGAAATTGGGAGAGCGCGATCGGTCTTGAATGACCCAAGTCGACACTATTCAGACTTTTCCGGCTTGGCAGGAGACGACAGTTTTATTTGGCACTGATTGTTCCCACAGGAGGATTGTGGCCTTCGGCAATTTGCTAGTAATATGGCGTTGAGTAAGACATCCCAATTCTCAGTACTAACACCCGAACGCTCAAGAGCAAGGCTTTCCCGACTCTTGTGCCACCGCGGGAATCTGAAGAAGTTGTCTGGCTTGAGTCATGACAAGCAGACGGCTATTTTCATACCGTGCGGCGAGGTTCTCCCACGCGGCCTGGAAACCGTCATTCGTCAGGGGGGACTTAGCCACAATGGTTCTCGCTTCCCCTCGCGTCTTGGCGTTCAAGTGATAGAGCTTCTCCTTTTGTGACAAATACGGATTGGCGATATAAATGGCAGCGAACAAATCGCGGAATGTGTGCCATGCTAGGCTGTCGCCATCAAATGTTTCCATCTCACACGGAGGAACTCTATGGCCCGTGGCCCCGACGGAGCGGTTGGCGGTTGATGCATAAGACTCGCCATCTGCGCCGAGAGCCGTTCGATGCGTTCTCCGAACAAAGTTCCGCATCGCACATACACCGCGTAAGCGTATTTGTGCTTCGCCTTGTGCCTCGTCTGTTTGGGCCGTCAAGGCCTTGTGACAACGGGAGTATTCCGTATCGACGGTTGACCAAAGGGACTTGAGCTGCTGAAAGTGCATTTAAATGGAAAATAAGGTCACTTCAGAAGTTAGATCTTCAATTTCACGAGTTTCAAACAAAGTCAACGCGTCGAACGACAGAACGAAGACGGAGAGGGATATGTTGTCGCCATCTGTGCCGAAAGCTGTTCTATGCGTTCTCTGAACAACATCCCGCATCGCACATACGCCGCGTAAGCTTATGTTTGCTAGGCTTTTCTCATTTGCTTGGGCCGTCAAGGCCTTGTGACAACGGGAGTATTCCATCCTGACCAAAGGGATTTGAGCTGCTCTAAGTGAATTTTAATGGAAAATAAGGGCACTTCAGAAGTTAGATCTTCAATTTCACGAGTTTCAAACAAAGTCAACGCGTTGAACGACAGAACGAACTCGGAGAGGGATATGTTGGATTGTTCTCTACGCTGTTGGGATACAGATCGGGTGACGGGAACGTCAGAACAGTGCGTCAAAATAACGTGCGGGATCTGAGCCTGGATTGAAAGCTTGGAACGAGCTTTGTGTTCACTCGAGTCTTTGACCGAGAATCTGCGACCCTTAGGTAGGCGAGGACGGACGGGACTTTGGGGATTCGCTGAGGCTGCGAACAGACGGGAACTTGCGCGGAATGTCCGTACGCTTCGCGGTCACTGGAGTCTTCGGAGGCCGAACCTTCTCCGGGGTTACAGAGGGAGACGATAGACTGTTAGACTTCGGCGCAGTCTTGGACGGCTTCGTGAACATACTCAGCGGGCGACCTTACCGACGAAGTCCGAGTTTGCGCGCCCTTTGGTATTGGAAAAACAACAAAAAAAAAAGGAGAAGTGGACTGTATGAGGACGCAAGAATTTTCTCACTGTGCACCGCGGGAGAATTATCTCGCGCGTGGCTCGGAAAAGGAGCCTTTTTAATGAAGGTATGTGCGGAACAATATACGAACACGAATGCGGATCGAAAATTACACGTAGACAAAGCGGATTGATTACAAAACAAATTTAGATGGATTTGTAAGTATCGATGGGAGTACGTATAAAGCAAAACACGGATGGAATATATAAATAAAGATATATAGCGCAAACAATATAGATTTTTATATAAAGGCTGGAAAAAAATATATATGTATTTATAAATATGGGCGGATATATATGTGCGCAAAATAATGGCCGGAAAAAATTTTATATATAATTTATAAATATGGACGGATATATATATATATAGGCACGATAATGGCTGGAAGAAATGTATATGTATGTATTTATAAATATGGACGGATATATATACATATGTGGAAAAAACAATGGCCGAAAAAATTATATATATTTATTTATAAATGTGGAATGATATATATATGTATGGGCACGATAATGGCTGGAAAACATATATATGTATGTATTTATTAATATGGGCGGATATATATATGTGTGCAAAAAAATGGCCGGAAAAATTATATATATAATATATAAATATGGACGGATATATATAATTAGGCGAATTAAAGGAATCGGAAATAATGTAATTTGAATTTGACGCACTCGAGCCGCCTATCGATATTACGAAAAAAAGGAAAATGAACCGATCAGTGCATATGGGCAAATGTCTTGAGATATGTGCATGCGTATGTACACAGGTAAGTATATATGTATGTATGCACGCGCGTTGGTCCAAAAAAACGTAAGTAATTTGTTATTTAGCTAACTCGATCGGGTGATAGGAAATGCAATGCCCTTGTGGGATTCCTTTCCTCTACCTCTCTTTTTTAAATAAATGTGCGACACCGAAATGGATTATGTGTATGTGGATATGTACATATGTGCGTGCATCAATATATGATGATGTATGTACATATGTACGCGCGTGAGGAAATTAATTGGGCAGTTGAAATAATTCGAACACGCAAGAAATCGCGGTGAACACTTTAATTACTATTTTTTTTTTTTTTTGACACTTTTAAACTCTTTTAAACTTTTACGCGGACTTGGCGAACAGCTGTGGAAAATACATGTACATGTGGGTGTAAATGAGTTTTACATATGTATGGTAGATGGAGAAAATAAAAGTGGAATTGGACAAGTGAAAAAAAATGCGTGGTCGTGGAATGGAAAAAAAAGTTGGACAAACACACTAAGGATTGGGAAGTACCATATAACCTTGGAGCAGGACAGGTATGTACATACAAGTATATAAAAGTGTGTAGGTCGCTATGGCAGAGCGGGAAACCTCACACTTTTATTAGTATGCAGGGGCAATGTGAATGTGAATAAGGAAATGTTGTACTTGTCAGAAATTCCGTCGATGCAAGCTGGAGGAGCGGAAGGATATCCGGCTCGAAGGACAATGTTCGTGGAGGGGCGGAAGGATCCAATGATATTACAATTCGTTAGCGGGTGCCAATTTCTTCTTGGTATGGTGAGCGAGTGATTAATTAAGGACGCGCGAGAACTTCGTTTTAAAACTTATGCTTTATTCTATATTAACGGGTAGCCCGACACACACGAGAATGTTTCGGGTTGAAAATATACAAAAGGTTCGAAATGAACAAAAATTTGCAAGAAAAAGAACGGGTGTTCGTATCAAAACTCGTACTGGATTAATATGGCAATGCCCATCAGAAAATCAAGTCACTAGCCGCCGACGATCAAAAAACCCTCCTCACTGCTTTTCGCCGCTCACTGCTGTTCACCCGGTGGCGTGAACACTACCAAATTTGATTGAAATCGGACTTGAAACATGCAAAATATGCGTATGAAAATATTTTACTACTCGATCCAAAAGGGCAGACTTGGTCGTTGGATATATATGCCTTTCTACCAGGGACCGTAAATAATGATTATTTTTTTTTTCTTTAAATGAAAAAATCATTTACTTATAGAGGACTTAGAAAAGAATAGATTACACCAAAATATTTAATTCGATGCCATCTATGCATTTTTGGAAAGATTTTTAAAAATTCAATTTTTTAAATTTTCTTCAAAAAAGATCATTAATTTTGAGTAATTTAATAAGAATTATCCATAAAAATCTTTTTTGATCAAAAAAAATAAAAATCAAAAATAATGATTAAAAATGATTTTTATTTTTTTCGCTCAAAATAAAACTCACTTTTGAAAAACGGCTTCCATGTTAAATATTTTCAAAATATTTTTGCACATCCTTAAAAAGGAGTTCAAGGACTACCACTCCATAAAATTTTTTTTTTTTTTTTTTGCATTAGTATTAATACCAATTTTATCATTGTTTTCATTTTTCATACATTTGTCAAAAGCTAAGGCTGATGATTTTTATTTTTTTTTGCTCAAAATAAAACTCAATTTTGAAAAACGGCTTCCATGTTAAATATTTTCAAAATATTTTTGCACATCCTTAAAAAGGAGTTCAAGGACTACCACTCCATAAAATTTTTTTTTTTTTTGCATTAGTATTAATACCAATTTTATCATTGTTTTCATTTTTCATACATTTGTCAAAAGCTAAAGCTGATGATTTTTATTTTTTTCGCTCAAAATAAAACTCACTTTTGAAAAACGGCTTCCATGTTAAATATTTTCAAAATATTTTTGCACATCCTTAAAAAGGAGTTCAAGGACTACCACTCCATAAAATTTTTTTTTTTTTTTGCATTAGTATTAATACCAATTTTATCATTGTTTTCATTTTTCATACATTTGTCAAAAGCTAAAGCTGATGAAGTGTACAGCACACTCCACGGGCTGATCATTAGTCCATCGGCATAAATTATTTATGTCAAATAATTTTTACATCCATACATACATATGTACATATGTACATACATAGGTACATACACATGTAATACTTTTGCCGCGTTAAGCACACATTAACACACATACATATGTCCACATACAATTTGAATTCACCCACACAAAATTAATTGCAGCCACTCCGATTGGCTTTCCGCAATTTAATAAATCGAAACCTACATAATTAAAGTAGGAAATCGTGATCCTCGTTAAACAATTTACAATTAATTAAACTCACAAAACATAAACAACGGCAGAACAGCTGACTCTCGATCAGTGCTGACACTCAAGTCTCATCAGTGCTGACACTTGAGCCAAGCCGTGACTCGGTCACGACATCCATTTTTTCCTTCGTGATTTTCTTATTGTGCAAACATATTTCAATCGACTGATTGAATTTAATTCGCAAAATATTTTCTAAAGAAAAATAAGTACAACTTTATTTATATGGAATTAATATTTTGGCTTGTCTTGGTGCATTTTGATCTTTTCCTCAGGTATCCATGAAATTGATCTTGTCCGTTTAATGAAAACTAATTCCGAGTTTTTTTTTTCCTTATTGAAAAGTTATCGGCACTCCCAATCCTACTGGTCTCAATTTTTCCATACTTTTAAATACTCTTATAAATTTAAACATTTTTCCACATTGTATAAATTTTAATATCCAAGTGATTATATATCCTTATAATTATTCACACAACTGCGAGGAAAATTATAAATCCTTCTAATTTTATTTATGCTATCTATGCTTATTCATTGTGTTCATTAGAAAGAGGAGTCATTTCTTTTTCTCACTCCTCCTCTATACTTAAATTATACAGTCCACTTACGGCTTCGTTTCGATCTCCTCGCTTGGGAGCTCTAATTCCACGAAGTTATTTGTTTCCATTCGATTCGTAATAGCTCAGAGAACACTCTACGATGTCTCTTTCCGACTTTGTTGCCGTGTGCGAGGCATTAACGGCGTTCGAGACTCGCGAGTCCCAGGCTTTAGCTGACGATGTGCCACTCGTCTCCGTTAAAATACACTTAGACCAGCTTAAGTCACTTTGGACAAAAGTCGAGGCAGAGTTTTCACGATGCTATAAAGCCTTGACGGCTCAAAAGAACAAAGATAGTCCGAAGCACATAGCTACAATTAAAGCTAAACATGAATATTGTTATATGGTATATGTGCGAGGCGGGACTTTGTTTGGAGAGCGAATCGAGCAGTTGTCCGCGAAAATGGCTTCCCCACCAGTCAGGCTCTCCGTCGATTCCACCCACCAAAGCCACACAGTTCCCCCGTGCGAAGTCGAAATCTTCAACGGAGACAGCCTGGCTTGGCCTACATTCCGTGATTTGTTTACCGCGATTTTTATCCATAATCCAAGCCTAACACAAGTGGAGAAACTTTACCACTTAAGTTGCAAAACTCGCGGTGAAGCCAGAGCCATTGTTTCTAGGTCACCCTTGACCAATGAAGGGTTCCAGTCCGCGTGGGATAACCTCACTGCGCGATACGAAAATAATCGATTATTGATTATGAGCCAAGCCAAGCAGCTTCTACAGATCCCAGCTGTAACACAAGAGTCTGGCAAAGCGTTGAGAGAACTGCAGACGTCAATTCAAGGTTGCTTAACCGGTCTTGAGCTTTCCGGGGCTTGTACAGACAATTGGGATATCCTTCTCATAGCAATCTGTACGAGCAAAATGCCCAAATCCACCCTTCTGTTGTGGGAACAGTCCGTTCCAAATAAGACCGCCGTCTCATCCTGGGACGACCTGAATCGATTCCTAACTGATCGCCACCGTGTACTAGAGGCCACAGATGTCCTTCAACCAAACTCTAGCGGTCAGACCTTTCCATCCGTAAGCCGAAAACCTACGGCACGAGCTCAGGCCTTTTCCGCTCAAGTGCAAGAGAGCTCAGCACCTGATGCTTGTATAATTCCGAATCCTGCGTCCTCCGATTCTTCCAGCAGCTCTCATGTAAACGTGGGAAGTTACTTCGCCTCCACTCGCAACACTGGCCACCTGGGTACTGCAAGGGTAACTATTCATCATCGTGGCAAGCAGTTTCAAATCCGCGCTTTGATTGATATGGGATCCGAAGCGTCCTTTATTTCCCAAAGAATGTTTGAATTGATTAATCCTCCAAGCTGCAAAGTATCAACTAGCATTCGCGGCATTGGGCAATGCGATGCTGGTAGCGGCGACAAAGTGTGCCGCCTACAGATTTCTCCTCCTGACGAACCGCTGCGACAGTTCCAAGCAGTCGCCGTGGTGCTGCCTAGTGTAGCTGAAGCACTTCCGTCCCGCGCCGTCCCGAATAAGGTGAAGCAGGATTCGCTTGACCTTCCGCTCGCTGATCCGCAATTTCACCAAAGAGCTCCTGTGGATTTGGTGCTTGGCGCCGAGCTCCTTCCCACTATCCTTGGGGAACGAATCATCAAGAATGTTGGTGATTCTTTCGTGGGGATCGAGACGATGTTCGGATGGGTTCTCTGTGGATCCGTTACTGGAAAATCCAGAAGGTCTCGGTTCACCTCCTCCAGCAGCCCGAAAATGTCTCTAAGGACAGCAGCACCATCCGATTGAGAACGCAGTTCCAATTGCTTCAGGTGCCGCGTTTGTCAAGGGGTACACGCGCTCCGTCAGTGCCGACAGTTTCGAGGACTACGAGCTGACGACAGGCTACGGGTAGTCTTAAGCAACGGATACTGCCCGAACTGTTTGGCTCATGAGCATTCCATTGGTTCCTGCAGGAGCACAGCAGGATGCCATCGATGTGGCAAGCAACACCACACGCTCTTGCACATCGACAGCTCTGTCGCGTACATCCAACCCAAGGAGCAAAGACCCAAAAAGCACCCGCCTTTCATTCGGGCTTCTATCCAAAGGTCTTCAGCCATCGTGCCGCCTACTCCATCTGCATCCAAAGTTCCCCCCTCCATCTCCACCCGTGTCTTGGCGATCCAGAACGCTGCCATCCCCCATCCTTAGACATGTCCAGCGAGGCAATTGCAACTTGTTGCAAGGGGGGCGGTATGTTCACGCCACCGGGTGAACAGCAGAGAGTGAGGGGTAGGGTTTTTCCCAAAACCGAATTCGGTCATACTGAGGAGGGTGACGAAGGGTTCTCCTGTAAATCGCCATAATCAATCTAATTCGAGTTTTTCACCCGAACACCCGTTCCTTCTCTTCAGAATTTTCTATCTCGAAACTTGTATACTTTTAACCCGAAACATTTCGTGTGTGTCGGCCACCTGTGCATTTAATAAAGCATACGTTTTTTAACCGAAGTTATCGCACGTTATTAATTCATCCCTCGCTCACCCAGAAGAAATTGGCACCAGCCAACCACTTGTAATTTATTGGGATCCTTCCGCCCCTCCACGAAGAATGATGAAATGACATCTTTAATAACAGGTGTAAGTCAAGAGATCATTAAAAGGGTGGCTGTTATCTTGAATGTTATAAATTGCAATAAAATGGTAAATGGTGAAAAATTTGCCAAATATACTTCAAAGACTGCTCAACTTTTGACTGAATTGTATCCGCAAAAAAAAAAAACTACCCCAACGGTATATAGGATTTTGGCTCACGGAAAGGATTTAATAGAATATCAGTGTTTACCAATTGGAGAGCTATCCGAAGAACCACAGAAATGTAAAAACAAGGACTACAAAAAAATCTTCTTGTGTTAGTCAAAATGAAGACCTTTTCAACATGCTGGCAGCCTCTTCGGACCCACTTATTGCATCTCTGAGATACGTGCGATCACGAAAGGATTTGGAAAGTAGCAACTATAGTCCCGAAATGTTGAGTTTATTAGATATTGATGTAAATATTGAAAATTATTTCGAAAAAAAATCAGCCGTCAATAGCAAATTTTCAAAATTAAAAATTAAATAATTGTTCTTTTTTTCTTTTTGTAATTATGTTAAATAATCAAATTAAAACATTAAAAATGTTATATAGTCGTTTAAAACAATAAAAATTTCCATTTGTGATTGAAAAAAACCGGGTTTCGCTCCGTCTGTCCGTCTATCCGTCCGTATGGACGCCTAGATATCGGCGTATATATATATAAAAAATAGAGCCACCAAATTTGGTTTGTAGACTCGTGTGGTACATAAAGTGATCAAGTTTATTTCAAATTTTTGCCACGCCCCTTCCGGCCCCCGAAATTTAAAAAAAGCGTTTATCCTAAACGCTATTATAGCTAGAGGCACCATATTTGGTGTGTATATTTGCTTAGTAAATACGCAGATGTTGTATGTGTAAATATTTTTTCACCCCGTCTTCCTCCCCGCAAATTAAAGAAAACTGATTTTCTCAAAAACTAAGAGTGAAAGTTCCCAAATTTGGTACTTATACATGCTTAGTATTCGTGCAGATTTTGATTATTTAAAATTTTTGCCACGCCCACGAGTCGGCGAGACGACTTACTTACTTTATTCATATACATTTTACAACTGTGTCCGTCCGTCCGTCCGTCCGTCTGGATCAACGCAAACTCCTCCTAGACCGTAAGAGCTACAGAGCTGAAATTTTGCACGTAGGCTTGTATATACTGCAGGGGTTGTATATCTCGGATTCAGCCGGATCGGACCACTATATCATATAGCTCCCATACAAACCCCAAAGTCACGAACAGTGGGCTATTGTCGTGAAACTAAATATTGTACAGTTTATTACGCCTATGAACTACTGTGCCAAATTTGATAAAGATCAGGTGACTATATCATATAGCTCCCATAGGAACGGTGGAAACAGTGACTTTGATCAATATATTCGTTATTTCCTATGATTGTAGGCCATTCTTTCGCAAACATAAGCCTTTTTAGAAAACACGTTTTTCCACTTTGATGGTTAATAGCTATTGACGCGGTCGAAGTTAGCCCTGGCCTTCTGGTTTTTAATTTGCAATAAGCGTAACGTGGTGAAAGACCATTGTTCGACTTTCCGAACAGTCAGTTTCGGGCATCTTTTTTGGTATAATAATATTTTCTTTTTAAGACTTTAAGTTGTATTTAAATATTTTAGACAATCGGCAAAAAATTACAAATAAATTTGGATTCAATTTCTTTAGATTTTTATACCATACACCCATAGGGTGAAATGGTATATTAAAGTCGCCAAAATGTATGTAACAGGCAGAAGGAAGCTTCTCCGACCCTATAAAGTATATATATTCTTGATCAGGATCAACAGCCGAGTCGATCTAGCCATGTCCGTCTGTCCGTCCGTCCGTCCGTCTGTATGAACACGCAGATCTCGGAGACTATATGAGCTAGAGCCACCAAATTTGATATGTATACTCGTGTATTATGCACATTTACAGAGTTAATTGGATTTTCGGCCACGCCCCCCTACGCCCCCAGGAATCACATAAAACTGTTTTTCTTAAAAAGTATGACAGCTAGAGACATCAAATTTAGTTTGTATACCCGATTAGTTAGCGCGCAGAAATTAATTGTTTAAACTTTTTGCCACGCCCCCTAACGCCCCCAAAAATCACACAAAACTGTTTTTCTTAAAAAAGTATAATAGCTATAGACATCAAATTTGGTTTATCTACTCGTTAAGTTAGCGCGCAGAAACTAATTGTTTAAACTTTTTGCCACGCCCCCTTCCGCCCCCGGAATTTACATAAAACTGATTTCCTTAAAAACTATGATAGCTACCGACATCAAATTTAGTATGTAGACTAGCTTAATAGACGCGCAGATATTGGCTATTTAAACATTTTGCCACGCCCACTTCCGCCCCCGCAAATTAAACAAAACTGATTTTATGAAAAACTAACAAAGCTAAAGTCACCAAATTTAGTATGTATACTGGCATAGTATGCGCGGAGAATTTAGATATTTTCACATTTTGCCACGCCCACTTCCGCCTCCATAATTTAGAAAAAACCGATTTCCTCCTGTATTATTTTGACTATCGCATTCAAATTCGGCAGACTAATTATTCTTATTTATTTCTACCGAACTACTAAATTTTATTGAAATCGACTGGTGTATACCCAAGTCGACGAGTCGACTTACTTGCTTCATTTTATTTACTTTTTACACCCTTGCAGAGGGTATTGTAAAATTGGTCAGATGTTCGTAACGCACAGAAGGAGGCGTTTACGACCCCATAAAGTATATAAATTCTTGATCAGCATGAGAAGCTGAGTTGATATAGCCATGTCCGCAAAATTTTTTCTTCTAGAGCTATATGATATAGTGGTCCGATCCTAAGGATTTTCATACTTTATCTTACCCGGGTAATAAAAAATCCCAAAAAAAGATTTCATCCCGATAGCTCTTAAGACGGCTGAGTAAAATGCATACGCACAGACGGACGGACAGATGGACATGGCTATATCAACTCAGCTTCTCAGGTCGTAAACGCCTCCTTCTGTGCGTTACGAACATCTGACCCTCTGCAAGGGTATAAAAAGTAAATAAAAATGTATCACAAAATATATAATGAATGAATGCACAGCAACTAGAATCACTGTCTGTTCAGCTCTCTAAAGTGGGAGAAATATGTGCATGCGAAACCAGATTGAGCAATGGAAAAACAGTTTTAATTGTGGCATTCATCAAAATTTAATAAAGTATACACCAGAAGTATCGCGGATACTTAGAAAAGATTACGATAAAGTTCCAATGATTTTAAGTGGCGATTTTAACGTAAATTTTGCATTGGACACTGCGGTTCCTTTAATTGACTTTCTCAATACAACATTCAGTTTAAAAATGTGTAACAATCGCACTGAATCAACAACACGATCAAAAACAACAATTGACGCGGTATTTCAAAGATATGTTGACAACATCGAAACCAAAGCATTTGTATCATATTTTAGCTATCATAAGCCACTCGTATCATTTGTTGAAATTGAAAACATTGAGGATGAATAATAATAAAATGAAGAAAATAAAATATGACCTTTATAGCAACATTATAATGAACCTATAATTATCCCGCTTCTAATGCTGCTTTCGTCTCATTCTGTCTCAGTTTGTTTTACGGAAGGTTTCACTTCTATCGTATCTAACCGTTAGACGCACATTTTTTTTTTCAACCGATTTATATTGACTGTAACTTGTGTTCTATATATCCGATCGGATTGAAATTTTGGGATCGCAAATTTACTGGCGATACTCCAATTTTTATGAAATTTTTTTGAAAGTGTTTCTTCTAGAGCTTTATAATATAGTGGTCCGATCCTGATAATTTTCATATCTGATCTGCTCCAGATAATAAAAAGTATCAGCCCGATAGCTTCTAAGATAGCTGAGTCAAACGCATACGCACGGAGGGACAGACGGTCAGACGAACAGACGGATCGACTCAGCTTCTCATGCTGATCAAGAATATACTTTATGCGGTCGAAAACGTCTCCTTCTGTGCGTTACAGACATCTGACGAATTTTATAATACCCTCTGCAAGGGTATAAAAATGCAAAAAAAAAAAAGAATGAAAATCCAAAACTCACTAGTTTCGGGCAGGGGTTGAACCAGGTCTTCATCAATTTTAGGCAGGACCTCTACCCCCTCACACCGCGGTGCTGCTTAAAGTCTACTCGGCGTTTTATCTCTAAGTCACCGAAGCTATGACTTTAAACGCGATTTATTGGGAAGATATAGAATAGCGCGCTGAAATATTTCACACAGCTTTAAATGACGGGGTTTTCTACAACATATCCAATATTCATCCAAATCGGTGATTTGCATACCTGAAGATCCCCTTGTCAGATCTTGTTGAATAGTAAGTCCAACCATGATTATATCATTAAATTCTAATTCAGTTTCCACTATATTGGGAAGACCAACTCCTAAACTAATTTTACCCTTCTTAAGTAGATCAAAAAACCAGGGACCCTAATCATTAAAAGTTATATGGGTTACCAGAACGTTAGAGGACTGAAACCTAAACTTCCTAATCTCTATGTAGATAGTCTTTCTTTTGAACATAATATTCTAGCTTTTACAGTGACGTGGCTAAAACCTGACATTGCTGATGCATCGGTTTTTTCCACAAACTTTTCTATATTCAGACGTGACCGGATTTCTCGCATAGGCGGTGACGCTCTGATAGCTGTTGATGCTGCTTTATCATCTAAAATGATTCAATTTTCTAGTACCCAGGAGATTGAATATATATTCTATTCAATATGCAATATAATACATCCTCACTCTCTCGCTGCAGCGACATATATACATACATACTCTTATGTAAACATTATACATTTATACATTCATACATTTATACATAAATATGTTTATACATAAGCATACCGCTCCTCTGATAGAGAACAATTGTAATAGAATTAACAATCATTGAATAAACCATACTCCAAACGACAAGACCTGCTTGTGTCTTAATTTATTAAATTCCAAAATATTCTACATCTCAAAGGATTATACATCGAGCATATTACACTTTAATCATTTAGAGGCAATTCAGTTTGTCTCCTCTTTAGTTTCCAGTCAAGACATGCTCATAGTTGTAGGTGATTTTAATTTACCCGTTTTAGCATGATCACCAACAGATGAATCTATCATGTTGCTGCCCTCTATGTCATATGACTTTATTGATGGCCTTTTCGGCTTATCTTTATCCCAAGTCAATGCTGTCTTAAATTTTAATGGAAAATCGTTAGATCTTATTTTTGTATTGGATTCTTCTTATTGTGATGTTTCTAGGATTGAACCATTTGTTCTTCCCGAAGACCAATTTCATCCTACATTAAATTTAAAAATTGATCTGCCCTTGCTCTCACCATTACTTGGTTCAAATGAGTTACCTCTAACTAGGTGCTTTCGTAAGACTGACTCTGCCAGCCTTAATGAAAACATTACTACTACCGATTGGTCTTATCAATCGATACAATTGTAGAGATATGAACTCAGCTGTTCGTTTTTTTTTTATGATACTCTGAATTCACTCTTTGATATTTGTGTGCCTCTTGGTAGGCTGGCGCGGCTTAACAAACGTCCCTGGTTCTCTCGAGAGTTATCTAATTTGAAAAATGTGAAGACTCGATACTATAAGAAGTTTCAAAAAACACGTCATCAGATTTCGCTCTGTATACAGTCGCTCGTTCAAAATTCAAGATGCTTAATACACAATGCTATAGGAATTATCTTCTGACCCTAAACAATTTTATAATTTTGTTAATTCTAAACGTAAGAGGTCTGTCTTTTCAAAATAAAAAAGCGAGCACTGATCAGGCAATTGCCGATATGTTTGTCATTTAAAAGAGGCAAATTGCATTTTTAATCCAGTGATTGATGAAAGTTCTCTTCTTATCGAACTTATACTAGTTAAATCTGTTTAATCTCCGGGGCAGATGGTCTACATGGATGTGTTCTCAGGTTCTGTGCAAACACATTATGTAAACCCATTTTAAAATTGTTTCTATTGTCTGTTGAATCTTTTTCTTTTCCATCTTTTTGGAAGAAGTCGTATATCATTACTTTGCATAAAAATGGCAAAAAGTCCGAAGCCTCTAACTATAGGGGTATCTCAAAATTGTCCGCTATTCCGAAAGCTTTTGAGAAAATTATAACTTCGCAATTGCAACATATTTGCAGCTCTATTATTTCGCCATCCCAACATGGGTTTGTGAAACGTAGGTCTATAGCCACTAACCTTTTAGAATTTACTTCTATAATTTTTAAGGGTTTCAAAAATTCTAAACAAGCTGATGTCATATACACGGACTTAAGCAAAGCCTTTGATTCTGTTAATCATACTCTATTACTTTCTAAACTAAACTTTATTAGGTTTCCACCTCTATTCCTTTCTTGGGTTCGAGAATATTTAACAAATAGAAAACAGAAGGTACTTTTTAAGTCTTCTTTTTCCAATTCCATTCCTGTGACTTCTGCTGTACCTCAAGATAGTCATCTTTGCCCTCTGCTTTTCACATTATTCATTAACGATCTTCCATCAGTCATTGTTCGACGATGTTAAGCCAAGACAAGTCTTACTTCTAAAGACACAGATTCATTTAGTCGGCTACAAGCTGATCTTGAAAACTTTCAATCCTGGTGCCAGTTTAATTTGTTAAATCTTAACACTACCAAATGTAAGGTAATGACTTTTTTTCGTAACTCTCCTCAACTGGTCATTTATTTTCTAAACAATAGCCCTTTAGAACGTCTAAATTATATGAATGATTTGGGCGTACTTATGGACCATAAGTTAAATTTTAACACCCATATTTCCACCACGGTCGCAAAGGCCATGAGTGTTCTGGGTTTCGTTAAAAGATGGTCAAAAGAATTTGATGACCCCTATACAACTAAAGTTCTTTTTACTTCGCTTGTTCGTCCTATCTTAGAGTATGGATCTTGCATTTGGTCACCTCAATATGAGTCGCACCAGATTAGACTTGAATCCGTTCAAAAGCAGTTCTTGCTATTTGCTCTTCGTGGCTTAAGCTGGGATCGCAATGTCAATTTTCCTTCATATTCTAGTAGACTTCTCTTCCTTCCCTAACTAACCGTAGGGTTTGCTTGGTGTTATTTTTCTGTACAAGCTCTTAATTGGTGATATCGACTCGCCTGATTTATTAGCTCAGGTAAATCTGTCGGTACCATGTAGACGGAGTAGACATCCTTTGATACCTTTATCCCTTAGTCGTTGTTCTTCTAACTATGCCATGCATGAACCTTTTAGGGTCCTCTGCTATTCTTAATAATAAATAATCCAAGTACCATATTCTGAGCCATCTTGCAGCCTGAACTGCATCCAACCAACCATCTCTATCTTTATCTGTCTTCTTCGTTTTCTTTGTCTCATTCCCGATCTGTTCCCTATGTAAACTGTTGCAATGCCGCTAAATCAGGCGTGTACAAATTCTGGATGCTCCGTTTTGTGCCACATATATGTGGGGTTTTATTTACGATATAATTATAGTCTAGGGGGTTTACATGAAAATGACAATCGACGTTTGGCTCGGCTTGACTTTGGCGTCCGTCTATGACGCTTCGACTTTTCACGCCCGACTTTGGCGATCGACTTTTAGTGTCCGACTTTGACACACGACTTATAGCACCCGTATATGGTACTCGACTTTTAGTGTCCGGCTTTGACACTCGACTTATAGTACCCGTCTATGGCACTCGACTTGACCTTGCATCCGACTATGACGCAAGAGCTCAAAACACGTCCGTCTTATTCAACGCGCAAAAACCAACTCTCCCGTCGTCATCTCTCATTCGTTCGTCATCCCTCTTGATCGTCTTTTCTTACACGCTCACGTTCTCTCTTTGATCGTCGTTTCGTCTCTCTTCTTCGTGTACAGTGGGATTGATGCACATCGCAAATCCACATCCCACATTCGGCCATTCTGATTACGCAATCGACCCGAATGATGGGTCATCTTCCTCGTCGTCTCGTTTTGGGCTCCAGGGCTTCATGTACTCTGTACATGTTGACGTCACTTTTGGCCCTTCGCACTTGCCTACTTTTTCGACATCGTATGCGTTGTTGTGCTTCACCTTCTTAACCTGGTAGGGTCCAAAATATTTTGGTTTTAATTTGAGACCACTGCCAAATTGCGTCCTCTTAATTGCAACCAGGTCGCCAACATCATAAGATCGAGCTTGCTTACGACGTAGGATGTAGTACTTCTTGTTTTCGTCTTGGATCTTGGAGATGTGTGCCTGCGCCTTGGCACGGAGCTCGCTTCTTTCGTCTGTGAATATTGCCTTCGTCTCTTGTTTGATAAGATCTCTTAGTTTATGGTCATCGTTGGTCCTCATCTTAACGCCAGTTAGTAACTCAAATGGAGAAGTGTCAATACTTCTGGTGCACGTCGAATTGATAGCCTGCTGAACTTTGCTAACATGTCGATACCACTTCGTCGAATCATCAACGCTCAACTTCGACAGAACAGGAATGATGATCGCATTTAAACGTTCGACTTGGCCGTTTACTTTCGGAAGTGCTGTAGTCGCCTTAACGTGTTTGATACCTTCGTTGTCGCAGTACTTCAGAAAATCTTGGGATGTAAAGGCGGAACCCCGATCCGAGATAATAAACGTTGGGTTGCCAAAAATCGCGCTTTGCATCGTCAGCTTCGCAATAACTTTATTGCTAGTCTTCGATTTGGTTGGGTATAACCAGCAAAACTTCGTAAATGCATCTATGACCGCCGGATATGCTTATAGTCCTTGTGAGAAGACTCGAGATGACCTATAAAATCAATATCGTGAGTTAAAAGTGGAACATCGTCTTTTTGAAGTAGATGCAACAAGCCTTCATGCTTGCCAACTTCACGGCTACTGATAATACAGGGAATACAGCTTTCAATAAAAGAATCTTTGTAAATCAGCTCTTTCGTCTGTTTTGCCCAGAAATGTCCTTTGTTATGGGCCTGACCAATAATCTGCATCTTTATTGCGTTGGGGACAACAACCAGCTCATTGTCATCCTTCTTTAAAAGTACCACACGACATGTGTACTCGGACGTTGACTCTTTAATTATGCCATCAGCCAACCATTCTTCGACTTTCTCGTTCACGCACTCTGCCACTTCTTCATTGGTCGTCTTAGTTGCCAGTTGACAATTAGATATCAAATCGATTACGTCTTTTTTAGTGCTTGCCCTTTCGTCTTTATCAAGTTCATCTTTATTATTTGCGACATCAATTCTTAGAATGTTTATTTTATCACTTTCATTTTTGAACTTTTCTACTCTTAGACCATTTCGACTAAATATAATGTCAGCTGCAAACATAATTCCTCGCCTATGATCATGTCGACATCTAACAATCTAATCGGAACTACATGAAAATCTAGCACGAACGATTGGTCGTCAATCAAAACAGAATTCATGAAATGTCCAATTGGCATTATCTTATTTGATTTACAGCCGCCAAATCCAATTAGGAAACCGTCAAAGCTACTCAACTCTTGCTTTTTCAAACGTTTATACAAATCTTCGCGAATGACACAAAATTTACTTCCTGTGTCGAACAATGCCTTACACTCAATATTGTCAATTTCGATCACTTTACGCGTTATTTCTGTTTTCGACTTTAAACTTCTTATGTTTGGTTTGAATTGACTATTCATCTCTTCCTTTTTACAATCTTTAGCTATATGACCAAATCCATTACATTTGTAGCACTTTCTACCTTTCTCTTTATCATCACAATTCTTCGAGTAATGTCCTTTATTTCCACAATTGTAACACACTACATCGTTTTTAACATCTTTATTATTTCTTTTCATAATCTTTTCGTCTTTCACTTTTGCACTATTCTCGTCGTTTTTGTATTTACCATTGTCTCTCTTACTTTCCTTTTCACTCATTGTTTTATACTGCTTTAATTTCTCTTCAAACACATTTAAATTTTTCGCTCCATATAAAATCGACTTATTCTCACTTTTTTCATCAATGCCGTCAATCAGATATTCTATTAATGAATCGTCTTTTATTTGTCCACGTGAAGCTACATCTTTCATTCTGTAAAAGTACTCAAAAACGCACTCATTGTTTTTACGCTTCATTTTCACCAGTTGCTCATGTACGTCTTTACTACTCACGCACGATTTGAATTCACTCAAAAGTGCTTTTTCGAGAGAGTTCCACGAATTTATTCCTCTCTCACTCAAGACAAACAGTTTCGCGATGCCTTTTAACGCCTTCTTCGCGAACAGAAACTTTTGGAAATCGCTCCAACACATCAACGTTGCTTGCTCATTGAATTCGTTAATCCAAACTTCTACTGCAATAGTATTAGTGCCGTCAAAAATACGAATGTTCTCTTCTACGTCGCGAAAACTAATGGCAAAACGCGGCGTCATCATTCTATCTCTCTCTTCGTTTATTCTTCTGTACTCACCGTTGTTGTTCTCGCTTGCTCTCTGGTGCGGCATGTTCCTCCAATTATTCTCTGTTGCTACGTTCCTCTCTGTAGCTACCGATTCATGATCTGTCTCGTCGTTTATTTCATCATCTACTTCGTCGTCTGATTCGTCCAATACATTGCAAATCGAAACAAGATCACCGTTCGTCAAATTTCGTCGTACATATTCCACCTTTGCTTCGCACTTTCGTTTCATCGAAATCGAAACCAGAAAATTCTCGAATTCTTTTGCGGTTATTTCTATCTCCCTCGCTCTCATAGATAAATTTATGTAATGCTGCTTTAACCGTTTTCAGAGTATCGCTTATTAAATCATTTAAACACGACATAGTTAATGTTTTAATTTCACCACTAGCAGAGCAGGACCGACTTAATACGACACGATTGTTTGAGAAAAAAAAATCACTTATTTTTTTCACTCTTCTTCCGCACGAACGCACAAAAAATGTATGTGGGGTAGTCTCTTGTATCCCGCACTCTTTCTTTCTTTTCTATCACGACAAAATATGTGGGGCAACTCTTTTGTAACCACTCTAACTAGAATCTACTCCGGATGATCACCACTCTTACTCGAATCTATCCCGGTCGAGCACCCAAAATATGTGGGGTTTTATTTACGATATAATTATAGTCTAGGGGGTTTACATGAAAATACGACTTCATAGAGATTACACTATGCTAAATGACAATCGACGTTTGGCTCGGCTTGACTTTGGCGTCCGTCTATGACGCTTTGACTTTTCACGACCGTTGTAAGATTTTAAATCATAGGCAACACAAAAGGTGAGCAGGTTGTCTGTATAGCTATTGCAAGAACCACCAAGTTCTATCATCAGCAGACTTCGCTTAAGAATCCACAATTTTAATGGCCATACCATATCTTTAACGCTAATAGTAGTTGGGAATTCAAACTACATGAAGCGAAAAAAGAACGGCAAAGATAAAATTTGAATCGAGAATTTGATCCTAAATAAATTTCTTTCAAGTTACTGAGTTTTTGTTATTTAATAATTTTGAAGAGTTAGAAAAATAGTCGATTCCATGTAAAAACTTTTCTCTCAATTTTAAAGTCATTTAAATTAGATATTTTTCAAATAATGTATATAAATTGCGCAATACCAAATAGTGCCCATAAAAGATACCTAATTATGAAAGAGAGTCGGTAGTCCACTAAAAAAGGCATGCAGTGAGCCAAAAAAAATCAATAATTCTGTAGTTATGTGGTTATGTATCGATTTATTCCATTTAAGAAGCAAATCGATGGCTAAGGGTCTAAGTGACACAAACAGTAATCAAAATTAGTCACTGTCAAAACGTTTTGGTTTTAGGTAGAAGGAAACTGTCATCGGAAATATTTATATTTCGAGAAGTTTAAATAAAGTGGTCGATAAGAAACCCCAAACTCAAACAATTGGCGTTTCAAAAACTTTCATCCCTTTATTTCTCATTCCGAAAATTCTAGAAACTCTAAATAAATTTAAGGGTTTATTTGCAAATATATCGTGAAGATTAAGAAACAATCCAATGGACTGCGCCCGCACTAAGCCTAAGGGCCATATGTGCAACTGAAACATCAATGAACCGAATTTAAAATACAGTACAACTCACGTGCAGCATTTTAGACTCAACCGCGAGACTCATAATCTAAACATAAATATGCCGACACAGCGTGGTGGCACACATGTGTAATTTTTATGTACATATTTAGTTTTAGATTTATATTCCCTATTTTACTTAGGTTTTTGAAGTGAAAACTTCTTTAGAATCGTTGGGAGTGATTTGAGACTCGATGAAACGAAAAAGCGACACTAAAAAGAGACATAGCGACAATGCGAAAATGAGATGCGTGCTTAACTACAGAACTCGACGGCAATTTACAAAGTGTCGACGTGGCTCTGTTGTTAGTGTGCTCGCTTGGCGATCGGGCGGCCGGGGTTCGACTCCCAGCTTGGTCGAAGTTTTTCATAATGCTTTTTATATATTTTGTGATACATTTTTTTATTTACTTTTTATACCCTTGCAGAGGGTATTGTAAAATTGGTCAGATGTACGTAACGCACAGAAGGAGGCGTTTACGACCCCATAAAGTATATAAATTCTTGATCAGCATGAGAAGCTGAGTTGATATAGCCATGTCCGCAAAATTTTTTCTTCTAGAGCTATATGATATAGTGGTCCGATCCTAAGGATTTTCATACTTTATCTTACCCGGGTAATAAAAAATCCCAAAAAAAGATTTCATCCCGATAGCTCCTAAGACGGCTGAGTAAAATGCATACGCACAGACGGACGGACAGATGGACATGGCTATATCAACTCAGCTTCTCAGGTCGTAAACGCCTCCTTCTGTGCGTTACGAACATCTGACCCTCTGCAAGGGTATAAAAAGTAAATAAAAATGTATCACAAAATATATAATGAATGAATGCACAGCAACTAGAATCACTGTCTGTTCAGCTCTCTAAAGTGGGAGAAATATGTGCATGCGAAACCAGATTGAGCAATGGAAAAACAGTTTTAATTGTGGCAATTTATATTTCACCGAATCAATCAATAAATAGCATCACGGAATTCATTCATGAAAATTTAATAAAGTATACACCAGAAGTATCGCGGATACTTAGAAAAGATTACGATAAAGTTTCAATGATTTTAAGTGGCGATTTTAACGTAAATTTTGCATTGGACACAGCGGTTCCTTTAATTGACTTTCTCAATACAACATTCAGTTTAAAAATGTGTAACAATCGCACTGAATCAACAACACGATCAAAAATAACAATTGACGCGGTATTTCAAAGATATGTTGACAACATCGAAACCAAAGCATTTGTATCATATTTTAGCTATCATAAGCCACTCGTATCATTTGTTGAAATTGAAAACATTGAGGATGAATAATAATAAAATGAAGAAAATAAAATATGACCTTTATAGCAATATTATAATGAACCTATAATTATCCCGCTCCTAATGCTGCTTTCGTCTCATTCTCTCTCAGTTTGTTTTACGGAAGGTTTCACTTCTATCGTGTCTAACCGTTAGACGCACATTTTTTTTTTTTTATTTTCTTTTTTCTTTCCTTCCAAATATTCTGCTTTGTACAGTGATACAATTGAGATACGATAATCATTTTAAGCGACTGTACAAAGCAGAATATTTGGAAGGAAAGAAAAAAGAAAATGTATACGTAATTCATCCATTTGAGTTGGATTTCATCGACGGCTAACCTTGACAAGAACCAGTGGACGGACTTAACATTGACGAATATATTACAATAGACCCCAGTCACTCAATCAAACGGAAAGAAGCACAAAAACTTTTGGATATGCCAAATTCATCCGTTGTCAATAATATGGCTAAAAATATATGCGTGCACCAAGTTTTTCCGTCGCATACAAATGTCGAGTTTCTTAGCATATACAATTATGCCATCTATGTAGAGCTGCATTACACTAGAGTTAATAAATTCCTGAAAAATAAGATTAAGGAACCTTATGAACCTTACTGGAGATATTTTAAAATCGAAGGGCGCTTGATTGAACCCGTAAAAAACCCACTTTTGTGACGAATTCTGTGTATTGCTTGCTTTGCTCTTCAACAGGGACATGGAAAATCCATTATAGTAAACCACATATGTAGCTGGTTATAGCTTTTCCAAAACCTCTATAATCGGTACAGGGAAAAAATCAACCCATACCGCATTGTTTAGCTCTCTGTAGTTCACGTTAACTCGAATAGTTTCATCTTTTTTTTTTCAAGACGACTATTCTGCTGGCGAATTTGAAGATTTTCGAATGGTCCCTTTTTTTATTCATTCCTCGACTTGCTACTTTACTTTTCTAGCTTCATATGCTGCTAGGCCGCTCGGTGAGTGATAAAACGGCTTTTTTTCAGTCAGAAACAATCTTCAAGTGAATCGGGCACTGCTTGACAATTTCTGACCCACTGCTTCAATTATCTTTTCGACCTCTTTGCGATATTTTGGCGGAGCTATAAATAAAAAACATTCTTCTGTGACATTATATATAAGCGCAAACTCTCACTGGCACATCATCTGAGCTCTTTAGGAATGTTTATCCTTGTTTACTGCCCAACAAATTGAAGTTTTTAATCAAATCATTTGTCTATTTATAAGCACTATGGACTTACGGTTTGTGTTCAATTTATCCACGACTACTACTGCAGTGAAGTGTCCAATGGGATCCGATCTTCCGCTGCCTGAACCGTTTTACATACATTGACGAAGATATTACAATAGGATCTAGACCCCAGTCATTCAATCAAACGGAAGGAAGCCAGTACCGCGCTTGACGCAAAAGAACTTTTGGCTTAGCAAATCGACTGACCGCTTCCTTTTTTTTTTCCTTGCTAGGCCAAATTCGTCCATTGTCAATAATATGGCGAAAAATTTATTTATTTTTTTAAAAATGCTCTCCTTGATTACTGAGACGCTTTATGCTGTATTTAGCAGGCGGAAAATATGACCGTTTTGGTTGCACTTGAAGTATTCTGTTTTCTTTGCTTGAAAAATGATTTTTCTTGAAGTTCATTTTCGATCCACTTTTCGATCCATTTAGACGATAATAGATATCGAACTCTTCTTTCAAATCATTGTAAGTCTCATTTTTTATATAAACTAAGTTTTTCATAATTTCAAATATTCTCGGATTCTAGAAACAATAGGTTTTCATCACTAATTTTAATAATATTTTTGAAACCACTTTTTTTATAATATTAAGTTTATCATATGGAAAATCTGTACAAGCCATATGATAAACTTAATATTTTGGCAAATCTGTACAAGTGGAAATTCATCTCGCTTCTAACTGGAGTTGGCGTTGTGTGTTCAACTTTCTGGTTCTTACTTGCTGTCTTATATTGAATATTTTCTATCTAGTTTTGACTCGAACGTTTTGCTACAGTCTTTGCAACCTTTTTCTTTGTGTGGTGTGTCGACATGCTATTTTGCGTCGGTTTTTTTCGCCTAAAATTAAGAATTTTCTAGCGGCACCCAGGCGACTTCGAATTTTACAATTTTCTTCAACTTATTTTTAGATTTTTCTTAGAAAGACTACGCGTCTGCTAGAAATTATTTTGTTTTGAATAGTACATTCGTATTTGACACTAATGAGACCCAAAATGTAAGATTAAGTGTAGTCTAACGTTTATTAAATAGGTTGATTAATAAACAGAGTAAGTATATTAGTAAAGTAATAGTTTTGAAACGACTTTTTAATATTACAACTTCGCAAGTCGGCTGATAACCAACGAGAGCGTAAGTGGCTTTAATGCTGAAGAACTCCAAAAAGCTCGATAGCCTGAAATATATTTAGTTGTAGCTTACAACTTATGAAATTCGAATAGCGTTCTTTTGTCAAAAACTTTTGCTGAAGACTTTAAAACCTGGCACCATTTTTTCTGATACATAAGGCTTGGTGACTCCAATTTTTCATACTATATGGTTTCAGAAAGCATCCATTACTATGTTAGCGTAGCCGTTTGGCCTAGCGTCAATTGTTTCTTTGAAACGGTACAACTCCGCGAGGAGATAGGACGAACACCAACGAAACAAAGAAAACAATCGACTAGTTGTAAAGTCGAAATAAAAACGGTCGAATTCAAGTAGTCGATTTTAAGTATAGTCGAAACATTAAGTAATTGATACATCCTTTGTTCTCACTTTAGTATTAAAGTCATATGTCGTGTGTAACTTCTATCGATTTTTGTATTAAGGATTCTAGATTTTTCAGAATCTCTTAAGGATTCTAGATTTTTCAGAATCTCTTAATACGGTGTTTTTCAGCGGCTTTTATATTTATGTATATTTACGAGAGATCAGGAAAGCAAAGTAAATAATTTTAAAGACTTATAATAGCTATTCCCATTTACCTCATAATCACAATGATTTCGGTTAGCTCTTGGAACTTCTACAAAATTGAAATTTTCTCCAGCATTAGCCTTTATAAAAGCATCGCTATTTAAATGATTTTTATTTATGGAACTTTTAGATGAGTAGTGATATTTCCATTTAACTGCGTAGATGCATGTATCTGAAACAATAAAAAAATGTTAATTAGTCACAATTGTTTTTAAGATTAAACTTCGTTGCGATTGTTTTGCCATGGCTTAGGTTTTCCA
The DNA here is from genome assembly GCF_018151085.1 of Drosophila tropicalis. Taxonomy (NCBI): domain Eukaryota; kingdom Metazoa; phylum Arthropoda; class Insecta; order Diptera; family Drosophilidae; genus Drosophila; species Drosophila tropicalis. The sequence goes on from NW_027173405.1 coordinate 1,162,285, forward strand.
AAAGAAGTTTTGGAGAAGATGAGTACACAACTTTCTTTTCATTATACCCTTGCAAAAAAGGTAAATCAATTTTGTTCAGAAGTGCGCAACGCATAGAAGGAAGCATCTCCGGCCCTATAAAATATATATATTATATTTTTTATCAGCACAAAGAGACGAGTTCAAATAACCATGTCCGTCTAACAGTCCGTCTTGATCAACGCGGACTCATCGTAGACCGTTAGAGCTACAGCTTGAAACTTAGCATGTAGGCACACTTTGTATATCTCGGATTGAGCCAGATCGGACCAGTATATTTTATAGCTCCCATACAAACGCCAAAGTAATAAACAGTGACTTTTCTTAATAACTTGGTTATTTATTAAACTGTATTATCGTGAAATTTAATAGTGAGTTAATTACACCTATAAACGACTGTGTGGATCAAGATCGGGTAACTATATCAAATAGCTCCCATATTGGATCAAGATCGGGTGACTATATCAAATATGGGAGCTATTTGATATACTTACCCGATCTTGATCCAAGAGTTAAATAGCAACAAAATCAAATGGTAGAAGAATCATCATTCTAAGAATGCAAGCTGGTGTTACAGTTTTGCTCGTCAGTGTGATTAAACTGAACCCAGTTTTAAAGGACAAAAGTGAAGCAACAAAAGTTAATTTGTTCAGTTAACATATATTCTCAACATTACTGAACTAATATACATATATATATACATATATATATTTTTTTAGGTTGGTATATAATGGATTCCCATCGGAAAACACTTAATGAAACTCTAACCAGAAGCAATAAAAACGAATCATTAAATTTTTTAATCAAAATATACAAAATACAAAAAAACATTTGAAATATGTTGGACAAAAAGTGACTTGGTTTAAAACGAACGATTTTTGCCTAAAAGCCCAACGATGGTCTCCTTTATCGATGTCCACGCAATGAACTCGTCGCCAGCTAAAACTTTGTTGAAATCTTCAGACTTTACCAATCTCCGAATATCAGGTCCATTCAAAACGCCTAAAACATTTGATATAAGTCAAAAGTATTCGTGTAGATATAAAAAAATGACTTACCATTTTTTAATTTTGCATCACTAATCTTTGGAAAGATTTGTCGTAAACAGCAAAATACAGCGTCTCTTCTACCGACAACCATCAAGAAATTTTTGACAATTCCGAGTTTGATGTGAAGTGGAGGGAAAATTATTTTTTCTGGAGATACAAGTTCTTTATGAATTCTGTTGGCATCCTTTTTCTCACTTTCAGCTCTTAGTTTCCAATTTTTATTTTTGTACTGATCGCCCTTGAACCGAGTGTCCCAATCGCATAAAAAACACATGTGTTTAGTGTAGCCGCCTTGGAGTCCGGTTAGCATGGCAACGACTTTCAAGTCGCAACACACTCGCCAATTGTGTTTTTGTGTACTCCACCAATTCTAAAATCCATTTCATTTTTTCAAACGTCTCTTTAGTGTCAGTTCCATATGCAATGGGGATCGATGGCTTTGAATTGTTTTTTTCAAGCAATACGGCTTTCCAACTAAATTTTGAACTATCAATGAATAGTCTCCAATCGTTTGGCCTGTACTGAACACCCATTTCATTCATGAGAGGCAAAATATCGTGACAATAAGCCAAAGTATTTTCTTGGTTCACCGTAAAAAACTTTTTGAAGTGTTCCTTGCGATTTCGATAGGCTGTGACTCTTGTACCCGTTGCTAACAAGTTATGGGATTTTAAAAAAGATGCTAACATTTCTGATTTTCTCTGCGTTAGCTCTAATTTTGCAACCATTTCATCCAACTTGCTTTGTGTTATAAGAACTGGGTGATTTGATACTGATGGTTCGGGGATATACTCGGAATAATCATCAAATACAGTCGCATCGGGGTAAAGACTAACATTGTCTGTGCCTGAATATTTTGGTACTGGAATATTTTCGGAATGATCCAGGGGCAGTTGCACACTCGGAACGGACACGTAGACTTTGTTTTTCGCCTTTCTTTTGTTAAGTCCAGCCACATTATTGGCACAAGCATAACAATTTTTTGGGTCATGTTCTCCTGGATTGTACCACATCATTGGTACACCAAATGGCATTTTATTTTGTTTTTTATGCATCCAGTTAACTAACCCGACATAACAAGCTCTGCAAACTGTGTTTGGCGCCCACGATTCATTCAGTATAACATCACAATTAAAGTAATGTCGAAATGCCGTAACAAAATTTTCACTAACTGATCCGTGCTTATCACTCGCCGGGGTAAAACGTCCGCAACAGTAGCAGAAGTTATTAATATTTGCTGGACACTTGCACATTTTGCTTAAACTTGGGACTTTAAACTACGGGCACCTGTTCTTAATACTGATTTTTACGACAGTAAGTAAGCTTACTGTAAGTTTTGTAAGCTGTGCTTGAGTATATGCCGTTACTTACCGGAGTCAATGGCTATCGCTCATATACTTTGAACTATATTCTATTAGAATCCGAACGGAGAATTTTTTTTTATAAATTACATATGTATGTACATATATCTTCCGTTAGATTGCCTCGCTTTAAAAACATACGAGAATCTTGCAATTTAGACTTAAATCATTACAAACTTTTTCCTTATGGAAAGTATGTATGTCTAAATTTGTTGTTGTAAATTAATCTTGATACTATTCTCACAAAAAAATAGTTATAAATTAAAAATACTTCCAAAATATTATTATTTTCACAAAAAAATAGCAATAAATTAAAAATACGTCCATAATTACTTTAAAAAAGGGCTTAATTGTAATTTTTTCTAGAACTGTAGCTGAAAAAGTAATTTTGTGTTATATAACATTTATAAAATTAATTTATTTAACCATTAACAATATTTCTACAATAAATAAGGATGATTTAGGTCGAATGAATGAAGAAGAAATCGATATATAAGTCATATTTACCTCATATGACAAACTAAAAAATACCCCCAAAATGAAAAATTTCAACTCGCTATAAAAAAAAAAAACGAGCTAACTTTGAAAAACCCAAATAGGGTTTTGCTATTCAATACATGTACTTTCAGAAAAAAAAGGTCCGGTGCGGTTTGATTTCAATACCCTTCATTTTGTTGCATAGTGTTATTAATCTTAGTCCATTGATTATTTCAATAAAATGGAGTTAGTTGTATTATAAGTAGGTGTTCTTTTATTGAATGTCTTTTATTGTATGAATTTGGTTCTCTTAGCTAAAGGCTTGATCGCTGTCGGCGCAGCGGCAGAGCAGCCGTTTTATATAAACATTATATATAAGTAAAGTAACAAAATGTAAGACGGGCAGAGAGTGTAAGTTATGCATGCACATATGTATATTAGCGGTCAGTATGGGAAACATGCTGACCTGGCTCTAAGCGATGAATGCAATGAGTGCATATCATATTACGTTTGCACTTGAAATGTGTGCGGGAACTTGGCACGCTGTCGCTGAGTGTCAAAGGCAATGCCCTATGCATATTCGGCTAACAAAGTGTTGCCGCTCAATATTTATGTTGAGTAATAAGAACTCGTATGTGCATACACTATACTACATCTCCCCCCTTTTGAAAAATAACGTAATTTCATGAAGTTATTTTAATTCTTATTATCTATACATTTAAGAAATTTTATTTATTTATTTTTTTTTGTTTTTTTTTTTTTTTTATGATGTTGTACTTACGTCCCAATCAGTTTTATCAACCGATATGTAGGATCGTATGTATTCACTAACGTTCTATGACTTCTTTCTATTGTTCCAACTGTCTGGTGGTGGTGTGCTGTAGATGTAATATTTTTAACATCTAAATATTTGCACAAATTGTCTATAATTGAATTCTTGTATTCTGTTCCCATGTCCGTAATGAACGTCTTCATTGGACCGTACTTCAGGATAAAAGATTCAAATATTGCTTTAGCGACAGTATTAGCATTCTTAATCGGAACAGGTATGGCAACTAAATATTTAATTAAATCACATATTAAAGTGACTGCATACTCGTTTCCATTTTGGTAGTGGACCAATCATGTCCACTACAACTCTGTCGAAAACATTTATGGGTGTTTCTGTTATTGTTAGTGGGGTCTTAATATGTTTCGTTATTTTAGCTTTCTGGCAATTTTGACATTTTCGTATGTACTCAGTAATATCACGAGTCATATTCTTCCAAAAATAATGTCTTTTGATTTTTGATAAAGTGTTTGAAATGCCAGTATGACCTCCTTGTATGGGATCGTCATGGAGGTTAGACAAAATAGCTTCTTTATCTTTTTGCTTATCACCAGGTTGAGTAGCGCTACTCTTAATGTTTTTAATATTTTATTGCCCATTAATTTGAAATTACCTATTGAAGCATTTTCAAAGATATTTTCCCACGGTGCCACTTTGAGTTGGTTGATTTTATTTATACCGGCTTGCAGTTCAAGCCTTTGGAAAAATGGACCTAAGTCTAGGATTCCATTGGTATATAAATCGCTAACATCATATCTTGCAGTAATTTTTCTGCCATGTTTAAATAAACATAACATATCTTTTACATACAATGTCACTACTTTGCGTACTTCGTCATTGTTTATGACTTCATATACGCTGGGCTTAGAAGCTGTATTTAAAGATTGCGTAGGCAATTCTTGTTCTTTATTTTCCGCGCGGATTTTCTGTCTATTCTGACATCTTGTAGTGACTTTATTGATATTGCCAGTTATATTTTGTAGGTCTTTGATGGTTATTCTTGATAACGCATCAGCTACATAGTTGTCTTTTCTCTATAAGTATTCAACTGTGAAATCATATTCTTCTAATTCGAGCCTCATACGTGTCAGTTTAGTACTGGAATTGATCATTGAGAAGAGGTATATTAGAGGTCTATGGTCTGTTTTTATTAAGAAATGTTTTCCATATATATATGGTCTAAAGTGTAATATTGCCCAGTGTATTGCAGCTAATTCCTGCTCAGTAGTACACTTATTGCTTTCTCCTTTGGTGAAAGATCTAGATGCATACGCAATGGGAAGTTGGAGTCCATCATGGTTTTGAGTTAAAACCGCTCCACATGCATGTTTGTTTGCATCCGTAATTATACAGAATTCTTGATTAAAGTCGGGGTATTGTAACAATGTTGGTTCCATTAGTTTACTTTTTAAATATTGGAATGCGTCTTGGCATTCAACTGTCCATTCACAGGGAACATTCTTTTTACATAATCTTGTTATGTGTCGGGAATATTCGGCGAAGTTTTTAATGAATCGTCTATAATAATTGCAAAAGGCTATAAAACGTATAGCGCTATCCGCAAAACGTCTAGCGCTATCCGCATTGTGCGGGACTGAGTAATTCTTGATGACGTCATATTTCTTGTCATCTGGAAATATTCCTTTATCTGTGCATCTATGGCCAAGAAAAGTCACCTCATGCATAAAAAATTAACATTTTTCTGGGTGTAGCTTTAGGTTGTATTCCCTGCATTTGTCAAAAACATCTGTTAAGTTTTTAAGTACACTGACGAGCAAAACTGTAACACCAGCTTGCATTCTTCGGTTGCGTAGGTCATAACTTTTTCGGAGTTAACCTGGAATAATGATTCTTCTACCATTTGATTTTGTAGCTATTTAACTACCTTATCCAAAAGTTTGAAGTCATTTGGTCACCCAGGCTAGAAATGGTAAGCAAAATGTAAGGAAAAGCCAAATGTTACAGTTTTGCACTCTCTTAGTTTTTAGATAACAATTTTTTTTTTTTTTTTTTTTTTTAAAGGGTATCAAGTGTTTTTAAAATTTTTGTTGTATAAAATATTCAATTCGACATATGTTAAGAGCATCAAGAAATAAAATTTCAGTAGATTAGCCCCTATAATGTCCTTTGGTAGTGTCTTAACTTTATCAAGCCAAAAGATGGAAATTCTTATTTAATTACTGGAATTTTTTTTTAATTTTATTTTTATTTATTTATGCCAACATAAAATCCATTTTCTGATTTTATAATATTGGTTCCTGTTTAAATATTGGTCCAAATAGTGTTAAAAACTTGATTTATAAACGCCAGGACCTATGTTTTACCCCGTTTGAAGGGGTGTTTTTCCTGGAGTTTTTTAAAATATTATAATTTTTTTATAAAATATTATTACTTTAACAGTTTTCCCTCAGAGAGGAACTAAAATTCGATCCACACTTTAATAATACGGCCGTAACTAATACCTAAATCTCTGTCGCTATTTCTTGCTTAAAGTATTCTTCTGGCGCAACGATATTCTGATAAAAAAAAAAGGCATCAAGCAAATTGAACTAAGGTAATATGCCCTCAAACATTATTCCAGGTTAACTCCGAAAAGAGTTATGACCTACGCAACCGAAGAATGCAAGCTGGTGTTACAGTTTTGCTCGTCAGTGTATGTGTTTTTCGGAACAACCTATAACTATTAAGTCATCCATGTAAAGGAATGCTTGTGAAGGTTCTAATCCAGAGAATGCAATGGTCATCATCCTCTGAAATGAGTTAGGCGCTATTTTTAAACCGAAAGGTAATCGCTTGAAACGAAACGAGCCGTTGTTCGTTGAAAATGACGTTATATCTCTTGAACTTTTTTCAAGTTCAATTTGGTGGAATCCTGACATAAGGTCAAGACACGAAAAATATTTTGCTCGCCCTAGTTGATCTAAAATGTCATCAATTCTAGGGAGTGGAAGTTTATCGGACAATAATTTTTTGTTTATTTGACGATAGTCAATCACTAATCGCCATTTCTTTGAATCTGAGGTCGGAGATGATTTTTTAGGGACAAGTAATAATGGGCTATTATATTCAGATACAGAAGGTTCTACTATTCCGTCGGTGATCAATTTTCCGACTTGCTTCCGTATCTCGTTCACCTGACTGTGTGGGCTTCTATAATTTTTGACATATACTGGTTCATCATCTCAGTTTCTGCTTGTAGAAATTATTTGTAGTGATTTGTTCTGTTCCCAATCCGAATATATCGCTGTATTTGGTGCATAAGCTTGAGAGCTGTGACTTAAATTGTGAAGGAAAGTTCTTTGATAGATAATACACACTTTTCTCTAGTTTCATTATTAGTTTTGACTACTTCGTAGTTCGAAAGTGATTCATATGCCAAGTTATTTGTATTGACTACTTGATTTCTATTTGTAGTATTAAGTAGTCTTATGAATGCATTTTTTGTTGTTGCTATTGTTGCTATTGTTGCTATTTCCTGGTTTGGAATCAATACACTGTCTTCTTGGGAATTTAATTGAATTTTTCTAATAACTTGGGATCTTGCTGGTAACAGTATTGAGTTGTTGCCAGAACTGTATGTTATTAGTACATAAATTGGATATTTAAGGTTATCGGGTATGATTATAAACCAATCTTCAGACGGCTTGAAGTCTAATTGACAGTTGTATTTCTTTATGAAGTCGATTCCTAATATGCCATCGCATGGAATAGCGAAATGTATATCCACGATATGAAAGTCGTGTTGGATTATATATTTAGTTGTCTGTATCTAAATAGAGGTTAAACCTTTTGATTTTGTCACCTCCTGACTTATTCCTTTCATGTCTATTATATAGTTAACGTTTATGTCATGATAGACATCAGAATTTTCTTTGACTATTGAAATGTCTGCACCTGTTTCTACTAGAAAAACCAGTTCGTTAGCAAAAGTGACAAATATATTCTGACTGAGATTAATTGCATGAACCGTTACATTTTCTACTATTGCATGATAAGTTTTACCTTATCAATTGCGCAATTCTTCGTCATTGCCTTAACTGCAAACTGTGTAGAATAACTTCTGGCTAACGCAAGGGGTAGTCCGTCCGTTATGAACGCACTTTCTAGAGCTTTTGTCATCTGCTCAACCTCTGAAGTATATTGGTTAGCTGTTTTGTTGCGTTGCTGTAGATTCATCAGCTTAGCTGATAATACTTCTACAGTTTCGCCTTTGACATTGCTTCTTAGTCCGGAGATGACTTCTGATATAGTTGTCTCATTTCCGAGTAGGTTTCTGGCGACACCTTTTAGCTTTGTTTTTATTATTGAAATAGCTAATTGTTCGTGTTCGCCTTTTATTGATTCTGTAATTTCCAATGTATCGAGAAAACTTGTTAAGTTTTCTGCTTTACCATCAAATACTGGTATAAGGTTTAATGCAGTGTTGATAAAATCAGTATTTGACTGTGACATTGTAATCAATTTCTTTTCAACTACAGCTAGTATCTGAATCTGTAGAATCGTCCAAATCAGACATTAATATAGCGGGAATAGTGAGATTATCTATTTTTTTCTTCTTCCAAATCTTTTTGGTCAATATTAATAACTTCTTTTGATTCTGGTTCTTCACCAGTTTCAATTGTTACTGAGGTATTGAGAATATTAGGTATTGATATATCGAGGTCGAATTTTTCTCCAATAGTTGTCAAAGTAGATCTTAGTCTGATCAAAAACTTTGATACGTGAGACCAATGATCTTGAGTAAGTTTATCTTTGTGTTTATAATTTAGTATCCGGGCATCATTGAAGCTTTTAACTAATATTTCCACGTGTTTTCTAACTGTGGTCTTCTGTATCGGTCTATTTTGTGTTAGTGACTTATGCGATTTGTCGAATTCTGCTTTAATGTTTGATAATTCCTTTGATAATTCATTCCATAACATTATATTATGGATGTGAATTATTTCTTGGATACCATCATAACAATTACTCTACCTAAAATTGGATGTTCATCTATTCTTGATCTAACTTGCACACCCGGAATTGTTGTTAATACTATTGCTTTTTGGGTTCCAGTGCAGTGAAACAGTGGCGAGTGATAACAGTTAAATGTCTCTATATAAAGTATTTCTGACTCGTATACACTAACAGGGGTTGTGGATACTAACTGCTGAATTCTTCTACTGAAATATGGGTCCCTTTCATATGTTTTTCTTATGGCTCTTTGGGTATCCATACTTGATATGCATATATATATATACAAGTCGTTTGCTCGGCTCATATATTTTTTTCTCAAACATTTATTGTGCACTTTGTACAGTTTATAAAAGCAATTGGCACACATTATAATAACGATTATTAGAAGCATTATGTTTACATATTCCAATTCAATGTTATTTGGTTCAACTTTATTTATCACGTTGGCAGTGGAATCCACTGATTTAACGTCTAATAGACCCATTATGGTTTTGTTAAAATTATAATTAGAATTATGATTATTATCTATTTCCTCACTGAATTTACTTATCGAGTTACTTCTCATCTATTTTATGCCTTTTACTTTTTTTTTCTTTACATATGTCCTACCTATAGTTTCGTATAGCTTTACGGGCTACACTTCTAAACGAGCGGAAAGCGTTCCGCAGGCTTTTACAAAAATATTGTTTTATATTTAATTAAAATATGTATGGATTATCCTCTGCATGCTCTGCGTCAGCTGGTCGTCGCCGGTTGGCTGCACTGACGTTCCTTCGCAGGCGAAAGTGGCGGTTTGCCCGTCTCTTTTTAAAATTCAAGCTCATTATAAAGTTTTTGCGCCGTCGTCCATGCGGGCGGTGTTGATTGAGCAAATAGCAGTTTTTACGTGTGCTATTCTTTTGTTAATTTTGTTTTTCTGACCTCCACGTACCATCATGCACACTCTACTCACTCAGACGTTTTTTGTATATCCTCCTGGTATAGTTGCCACAATCTTTCCGATACGCTGCTCCTTGTGACTCTAGTCACGGTCGCCATGTATTATCAGTAGGTGTTCTTTTGTTGAATGTCTTTTATTGTATGAATTTGGTTCGCTTAGCTAAAGGCTTGATAGCTGTCGGCGCAGCGGCAGAGCAGCCGTTTTATATAAACATTATATATAAGTATAGTAACAAAATGTAAGACGGGCAGAGTGTGAGTTATGCATGCACATAAGTATATTAGCGGTCAGTATGGGAAACATGCTGACCCGGCTCTAAGCGATGAATGCAATGAGTGCATATTATATTACGTTTGCACTTGAAATGTGTGCGGGAACTTGGCACGCTGTCGCTGAGTGACAAAGGCAGTGCCCTATGCATATTCGGCTAACAAAGTGCTGCCACTCAATATTTATGTTCAGTAATAAGAACTCGTATGTGCATACACTATACTACACAGTAAGTCGTCTCGCCGACTTCTGTATATCATTGTATTAAAATCGAGAGGCGAATTGTATGCCGTAAAATAGGTAAAAAAAAACGCGGTTCTTATTAAATTGGGTCCAAGGTAACATTGCAATAGTTGCTTATGCAGTGGGCAGTGTACAGGCCAACATAACTGGCCGTCCTGCACTGAAAATGTTAATGGGCTACACTGCGCGTGTAAGAGCTACAGAGAAATTTTGAAATTTTGCACGTAGGCTTGTATATACTGCAGGGGTTGTATATCTCGGATTCAGCCGGATCGGACCACTATATCATATAGCTCCCATACAAACCCCAAAGTCACGAACAGTGACTTTTCTCAATAACTTCGTTATTTTCTGTGCTATTTTCGTGAAACTTAATATTAAAGAGTTTATTACTATTAACTACTGTGCCAAATTTAATCAAGATCGGATGAGTATATCATATAGCTCCCATAGGAACGATCGCTCGAAAACAGTGACTTTTGTAAATAACTTTTTCATTTTTATTTGATAAAGATCGGGTGACTATATCATATAGCTCCCATAGGAACGATCGGTGGAAAACAGTGACTTTGATCAATATCTTCGTTATTTCCTATGATTGTAGGCCATTCTTTCGCTAACATAAGCCTTTTTAGATAAAACGTTCTTCCACATTGATGGCTAATAGGTAAGGAAAGAGTTACCAAAAAAGTAGCAAGGGTATACAAACTTTGACGCGGTCGAAGTTAGCCCGGCCCTCTGGTTATTTTTTTGTATTTAGTAAGTATTTACTTTTACTAATAGATACTCGAGCCTAAAACAGCCTAAAGGTACATAAATTTTGGTAACGACGGGGAAATACTCAACGATCACGACCTCGCCTTTGCGAATTATTGCCTAGTTCTTGTGTAATTAACATATGAAAAGTTTTATTTTTATCGGGACTATATCTAAAACAGCGGTTTCCGGCTTAAAAAAACTGTAAAATTTTTAGATAGTGTTGCCACATTTCGGAAATATGTGTGCGCACAATTCTCTACAAGCGAAGTTACTCTTTAGTTTAAAATGTTTGCTAAATTCATAGAATATAGTTCAGAATACAATATTCGGCTGCTCTGGCTCGGTCATGTTGTTTTGTGCTCTCTTTTTGTAATATTAATATTAAATTACTTCAAAGTTAAAGTTAAAATTACATTCCTATTAATATCAAAACATTAACAAACGCATTTACAGTTTGCTAGCGGCCGTTAACCTCGCGCTTGTGACAAATTTTTTGTTGGGTGTTTATAATAAAAAAAATTATTCCCTTTTTGTTAATTGCAAAAATCCCGGCAATATCAGTGAAGACGTTCTTTACTATTATTTGACAAGATGCGGGATAGTTGTTGTGGAGGCGGTACGTTGATGCCAATGCCCTGAATTTAGGTAGTCCTGATCGTTTTCCCTTTAGATTTAGTATGTATCGACCTAAATGCAGCCCTGACTTATCGAGGCAGAGACCAGCTCTAAGAAGTGAGACGAAGCGTCAGTATAGGAGAAAATTGCACAGGAACGATACGTTAAAATAAACATCCGATAATTGGCACGAAAAGAAGCTCGAGTCTAGGGGCCTTAGGGCTTAGTATATATTGATAAACTTTATAATTTGTTATATCTAAGACACGCCATCATATTCTATACTCAGTTTGTAATAAATAAATTTCAAATCAATTCGTGCTAAATGTTCTATTTTTGTATCGGTAAAACTTTCGGGCGTTAAAGTAACGCGTGGTCGAGACATTCTTGACGTTAACATTCTTTATTTTAACTTAAATAATATGTTAAAGTGCTTTGATGGCAATAAAATGAAAACGCGCGGGAGAAAAAAGCGTATCAATATGGACGCAATGGAAACTCCGAAATCGGCGTTAAACGAGTCTACCGCGGGAGAGAGCGAGATAGAAAGAGACGCTTCTAATAAGAGCCAAACGCCAAAAGACAGAGAAGACAATGTGAATATATTGGAAAGTGTGCAAAGAATGATGACGCAATTGCAAGAACAAATTGCATCACAAAGTTCAAAAATCGAAGCTATCCACAATGGACAAGAACAACAAATACAAGAAATTCATTTAGTGCAAAGTGAAATAGTTAATTTAAAAATTGCTAATGAATCTATAACTGACTGTATTTCAGAATTAGAGAAGACGCATGCTATGGGCGGCACAAAGGGTGCTGCAAACTTAGACGGTGCACAACGTCATGGAGCCGTAATGGGAGCTCCGCATGCTATGGGCGGTACACAGGGTGCTGCAATAGACGGTGCACAACGTCATGGAGCCATAATGGGCGCTCCGCATACTTTAGGCGGCACACAGGGTGCTGCAAACTTGGACGGTGCACAACGTCATGGAGCCATAATGGGCGCTCCGCATGCTTCGAGCGGCACACAGGGTGCTACCGATGATGGGGCTACACAAAACAAGATGTCGTTTAAAACTACAACCTGAATATCTGATGCCTACGAACCTTTCCCTATTAATGTTGGTACGGGTGAGTCTGGTAATGTTACGGGTTGCATTCAAGTTCGTCAGGCTAGTCAGGGACAATACCCGCATAATTATATGTCGGGGCACAGAATTATGGATCTGCCAGAATTTAGTGGTAGGGCAGAAGATTGGCCAGATTGGAGCCAATAGGAAAATGTAATACGTTTACAGAAAAGCTTAAAAGGAGCGACAAAAGACGAGGTAAAAGGGCTATTAGTCAATCCGGCAAACGTGCCACATATTATCGAGCACCTACAGTTTATGTACGGAAGACCAGAGTTGCTTATTAAAAGTCAGCTAGAAATTGTCAATGATATACCCCAAATTCCAGGGCATAATTTAGAAAGAATGGTTCCATTTGCCACAAAGGTAAAAAATTTGGTTATATTTTTGCAATTTTCAAGTACTGTGTCATAATCAAAACAAAAGAGTACATGCATACACACACAGACGCAACGCTACATGAATTGTATGTGTATGCGTGCCGTGCGTTGCTTAGGGAAAGATGGAAAAGAAATTTAAAAAAGTAAAAATATTATTGCCAAGGACTGCAAGGGTATAAAAACTTCGGCCTAGCCGAGGTTAGCTTTTTTGATATTTATAAGTAAATTTATTCGAATTTCCCTATACCTTTGCAAAAGGGGTGTATTAATTTTCATCAGAAGTGTGAAACGTATATTTAGAAACAGCTACAAAAATGGCTTTGCGTTCACTGGTAGTATATTACGGGTTCATCCACTAGATAGATCGAGAACAAACGGAGAACTCACGAACAGTCAATAACTTCGTTATTCATTTAAAAACAAAACCAAAGGACCTGTGTTAACTTCACCCGCGTTAAAGTTTGTATACCATTGCAAGTTTTCTGTTACTCTGTCTCTACTTATAGCCGTGAACAAGAAAAATGGTTTTATATAAAAAGTCGAATGCTTTGCATTGCATTGCTAATAAACAAGTTATGGAGCAAAGTCACTGTTTTCCTCCAATCGTTAATATGGGAACTATGGATACAGTCATCTGATCTTGATTCGGCACAGTTCTTTATAGGTGTAATATACTTACCAATATTTAAATTTCAATGACAATAGGTTTCTAAGTCACTGTTCGTGACTTTGCTGTTTGTATTGCAGCTATATCATATAGTGGTCCGATCCGTCTGAATCCGAGATATACAAACTGTGCAGTACATACAAGGCCACCCATCAAGATCGGGTGCATTGGGTACACCATATAGCTCCAACAGGAAAGACCGGCGAGAGCAGAGACTTTTAATGCGATTGTCATACTTAATATAGGTGAGCTATCTGCTTGGGTTCGCACGTAGCAAGTTTAGTCGTGGCCACTTGATCGTACTGCGCATGGTATCGTCAACGTCCCAAATCCAAAAAGTGATCTCATTCGTCAGCGATGGCTTTGTCTGTTGTTTGACAGAGGTAGCATGACGGAGCCTTTTAATCTGCCGTGTGCCCAGGCCATTCACACCCACCGTACTCCATTTATGTAGCGTTGTTTTAATATTATAAATTTTTATACCCTTCCAAAAAGGGTATATTAATTTTGGTCAGAAGTGTGCAACGCATTGAACGAAGCATCTCCGACCATACAAAGTATATGTTGTCAAATAAGTTATCATATAAAGCTTTAAGATTCCAAAGCTTGCGCAGCTCGCAGGTGATATCCAGCTCTACAGTTATCACTCGAGGCTTTGGTCCAACAAAGCTTGTATATTGCAGCTGATAGCAGCTTGAGCTCGATAGGCTTGAAGCCCGCACCCACGTGTGCGAAAGGAGTATCAAAAAGAACTCAAAAGGCACTACACGCAATGCTAAAGCGGTAGATGTCTAATACTTATAAATTAACCTAAATAAATAAATAACCTAAATATATTGGAAAGCAACGAAATTACTAACTGGCGCCCAACGGAAAAACCTGTACCAACGGAAAAACCTGTAACAACGGAAAACTGAAAACTACGGAAAAATCTTCGCAAAACTAAATAAAGAAATTAAAATTCATCAAATTTTTTGTAAGTGTTCTGCTCACAGTGTACAAATTTTCTCCAACACGTGCAAAAAAAAAAAAATTTTTTTCCAACAAATATTTCAATTTTTATTTCAATTTTTTTTTGTAAAAAAAACCATGAACTATAATTTTTCATGTGCGACTCTTCCTTGCTTGAACTAGAATATTTTTTCGGACAACTAAATTTAAACGAGATTAGCTTAAAAATGAATGCAGATCAGGTTAGATTGTTAGTAAGCGAAGCAGTTGAAAATACTCGAAGAGAGTTTGAAAATGAATTAAACAATATTAAAAATCAAATAAAACGCTATTACTAATAAGCCGACAGCGAAAAAGTGGGAAACAGTAAAAATTGTTCCTGGAATAAAATGTGAGGAAACGCTCGATGCTGTGAAAACTCTTCCCGAATTTTCCGGCCAAACCGGGTCATATGTGTCTTGGCGAGAGCCGGCACATAATGTGTACGAGATTTTCAAAGAATTTGATGGAAGCTAACGACATTTTCAGGCGGTAACAATAATTAGAAATAAAATTAGAGGTGCTGCTGACGGTGTATTATCATCTTTTAATACAGTGCTCAGTTTTGATGCCATAATTGCTATGCTGGACTTTACTTACTCGGATAAGCGCGCTGCTTATCTAATCGAACAGGAACTGTCTACTTTAAGACAAGGAACAACGACAATTCTCGAATTTTATGATGAGATAGAAAAGAAATTGACTCTGTTAACTAACAAGTCCATTATGACCTATGAAACAGATATTGCTGATGCAATAAACCAAAAGTATGTATAGAGGAGACGCTTTAAGAGTATTTTAATCAGGACTAAAAAAGCCCCTATGCGATATAGTGTTTGCATCAAGACCTACGGATTTACCATGTGCATTGGCACTAGCACAAGAAGTCGGATCAAATCATGAGCGTTATACTTTTGCTTTGCATTTTGCAAAGGGTAGCGCTGAAATCCTGAATCTGTAAGGAACAGGCAACCAACACAAAAAATTATTAACTCAGATTCAGCTCCAGGTCATCGCAATCCATATTTTTCTAATAGACAAACTTAGATAGCGATGCCAATGTTGTAGCACAGACCAATAGGCCTGTCACTGACAACCGGGTATCGCAAAAAAGTAACGGCACGCCGGGTTTCGTATCGAGGCCAATCAGGTAGACAAAACCTTGAAACTCAGCAGTGATTTAATAGCCCGCCAGATCGCCAAAGCTCTAGAACTAATCGAATTAATCATCTTAATGAGGAGAAGCCTGACTCTGACGCAGCATACAACGAGCTTGGAGAACAAGAGGTTGCAGGAATAGAAGATGACGAGAATAATTTTTTAGGGGTAGTTCCCTCCTGCCATGGATACGTAGATATGTAGGGGGAAAGAAATAAAGTTGCTGATCGATACGGGAGCATCGAGAAGCTATATCAAACCATTACCCATGCTAAAGGGTATACGGCTGGTCGATAAAGTATTTTCTGTAAAATCCATTCATGGAACTACCTCTGTAACTCATAAATGTAAAATTAACTTGTTCGGTGTAACTTCAGACTTTTTTATTCTCCCGAATTTGGCATCTTTCGATGGTGTTATGGGACTTGATCTATTAAAAAATGTTAACGCGACTCTGAATTTCAAAACCAAAGTAATTACTCATGATTCTGGCAGTGAACTTATTCAGTTTTTGGTAGGCCAAGATGTGAGTCATTTACAGTTACAAGCTGAGGCATTGCCTTCTGTCATAAAGGAACATTTTCATAAAATGATAAAGCGAAAATTCGGGGTCTTCGCCGATCCTAATGAGAAGCTTCCCTACAATGCTAATATTGTTGCAACAATACGAACAAGAGATGAAGAGCCAACACATTCTAAATTATACCCGTACCCTATGAGTGTTAGGTCGTTTGTCAATAATGAAATACAATTACTGCTCAACGATGGGATTATTAGGCCATCGAGATCCCCATACAACAATCCTATATGGGTTGTCGATAAGAAAGGATACGATGAAAACGGAATTAGAAAGAAACGGTTGGTTATAGATTTTAGAAAATTAAATGCAAAAACAATCGAGGATTCGTATCCTATTCCAAACATTGAAGTCATTGTATCCAATCTGGGCGGTTCTAATTATTTTTCAACACTTGATCTAAAATCTGGATTTCACCAAATCGAGCTAGCAGAGCAGGATCGAGAAAAAACAGCTTTTTCTGTTAGCGGTGGAAAATTTGAATTTTGTCGCCTTCCTTTCGGACTCAAAAACGCCCCCAGTGTGTTTCAAAGGGCCATCGATGATGTTTTGCGGGAACACATCGGGAAATATTGCTTTGTTTATATAGATGACGTTATCATTTTTTCAAAAACAATGGAGGAACATCCTAAACATGTAGAGTTAATTTTATCAAGCCTTTTTGCCTCAAATATGAGAGTATCCCTTGAAAAATCTAAATTTTTTGAAGAAGAAGTTGAGTATTTGGGATTTGGGACCAAGATGGCCGGCCCATCACGATGATCTCGAGAATCCTACAAAAAGCGGAGGAGCATTATGCGACCAACGAGAGAGAGTTGCTCGCAATTGTTTGGGCTCTCAAATCATTAAGAAATTACCTTTACGGTGTAAAAGGTCTTAAGATTTATACGGATCATAGCTATTGAACCAGTTAAACCTATCTGTACCCCGTAGACCTACTAGAAATTTTATTCCTCTATCCTTAAAACACTGTAGTTCTAACTATTCTTTGCATGAACCTTTTCGAGTCCTATGTTCTGATTACAATCTTCTGTATCCCGTAATCAGATCAGAAGCCTCTCTTTCCCTTGTGAAAACTTCTATTTTAGCACATTTAGCTCGTAATTAGCTGTAGTTAATCATATTTTTAATTGTTTGTCCGTTTTATTTGTATTTGTCCACGCGATCGTGCCGTATGATATGCGGCTGCGCCCCACGGTCGGCCGGGCGGGAGGTGGACAGCACTCTGCTTGGGCTCGCGCGAAACAGGCTATGTCCTGGTGTCGTATGGGCCACTTGAACGTACTTCGCATTGTACGCGTCAACGTCCAGACAATATAAGCCTCTTACTTACGCCATATCGGATCGAAATCCGAATTCTAAAATCCAAAGATGGAACGCGATTATTGAAGAATTCGATGCAACACTTCTCTATAAACCCGGCAAGGATAACTTGGTTGCGGACGCTTTGTCTCGCCAGTATTTAAATTATACTGAGGAAGATCAAAATTCGGACGCTGCAACAATTCATAGTGAGGAGTCGTATTCAAATACTATAGAATCCGTTACTAGACCGGTCAACTGTTACGCCAACCAAATAATTCTCGAACATGGAAAATCTCACTCTAAAAAAACCACTATTTTGTTTGGCAAGAAATTAAGACATATGATCGTATTTACTGATTTTCAAAACTTAATTAACACTGTACAGGATTGCGTGAAGTTAGGTGTAGTTAACGCAATTAAGTGTGAATTGTCTGTGCTTGGCAAAATTCAGCATCGTTTGGTGGAGATTTTTCCTAAGACTGTTTTCCGACACACTGAAGTAATGGTAACCGATATTGTTAACCCAAACGAACAACTAGAAATTATTAATCAAGAACATAATAGAGCTCATAGATCTTCTCAAGAAAACATCTAACAAATTCTTCGCGATTATATTTTTCCTAGAATAGAAAAAAAAAGGCAAAAGAAGTTGCGTTAAATTGCAAGATTTGTTTGAAGGGCAAGTATACTAGACATCCAACGAGACACCCGGTATGCGAGACTCCTATTCCAACTTATGTCGGGGAACTTTTGCATGTTGACATCTACTCTACGGACTCAACTTATTTTCTGACATGTGTGGATAAGTTATCTAAATTCGCAATAGTACAAAAAATAGCTTCTCGTACAATTTTGGATGTAAAAATACACCTTCTGCAGCTGTTAAATGCATTCCCTCGAAAAAAAAAACAATTTATTGTGATAACGAGCGCTCTTTGAACTCGGATACTATTGTGTCCTGTCTTCGCGATCATTTTGGTATCGAAATTGCAAACTCTGCTCCTATGCATAGTTCTTCGAACGGGCAGGTTGAGAGGTTTCACAGCACCTTGAGCGAAATAGGCAGATGCCTAAAGCTAGAAAGAGGAATCCAGGACACAACAGACATAACATTGCTAGCCACTATAGAGTACAATCGAAGTATTCATTCTGTAACAGGGCAAAAACCAATTGACTTATATAATTCGAACGATGAAAGAATTCATGCGACTATAAATCAAGTAAAGAAAGCTCAAGAAACCGAATTAATAAATCATAATAGGAACACTGTTGATCTTAAATATAAAACAGGAGAAATCCAATAAGAGACTTGGTAACAAACTAACGCCCCTATATACAGAAGAGGTAATTGAGGAAGACTTAGGATCAACGGTTAAGGTTAAGGGAAGAGTTGTGCACAAAGACAATATCAAATAAAAAAAAATTATAAAAAAAAAAAAAAACAAAAAAGGAAATGAGAAAAAATAATGAAATGAATGAAAAGGAATGAAAAATAAAGAGTAAAAGTAAAAGAAAAGAGGAAAAAATATAAACAAAAATTCATACTGGTTGAGCAGTTCACATCGTTATATATATACGAATTTTGTTAGTTTGTAAAATTATTTATTTATTTATTTGTACAATGTTAGCTTATAGATAAATCTATAGCTACAGGGGGGACAGCCATAGCTGCTAAGGCCTTCGGCTAGTTTGTAAAATTAGTTAAGCCACTTTGTAGAAGATTAACCAAAGTCCAACAAAAATCAAAATCGATACCGTATTGCCTAAATTACTGGACCACGCTTCAACCAAACTGCCTAAAACTCACATGTGCACAGCTATGCGCAAACACTTATGGCCAATCTCGGAGAAAAGTTAATCATCTTTTGCGGCACCGAGCACATCCCCGATTGAGGGGGGATTAGTTATCATATAAAGCTTTAAGACTCCAAAGCTTGCGCAGCTCGCAGGTGATATCCAGCTCTACAGTTATCACTCGAGGCTTTGGTCCCACAAAGCTTGTATATTGCAGCTGATAGCAGCTTGAGCTCGATAGGCTCGAATCCCGCACCCACGTGTGCGAAAGGAGTATCAAAAAGAACTCAAATGCATCACGCAATGCTAAAGCGGTAGATGTCTAAAATTTATAAATTAACCTAACTAAATAAATAACCTAAATAAATTGGAAAGCAACGAAATTATTAACTTATATCCAACTCCAATACCCAATAACATATAAATTTTTCGCCCGCTAAAATTCATAACGTTAAAGTAAACATCCGTTTTTATAAACAATTGTCCCCCTCAAAATCAAAGCGTGTGAACGCTAACTCATAATTAACACAATTAAACACTTGCGATAATAATTGTCCCCCTAAAAACCAAAAGCGTGGGAACGCTAATTCATCATTTAAATTCGGGCCAATCAAATCGCATCAATATCAATCCCGCCACTAAAGGGCTCACAAATTTAGCCTATAAATATAACCATAAAACACATATAACCATAAATATAACAGACACCATAAGACACCATGACCATAAGACATTTGTAACTCAGTTTTAAGTTTTCATTCAAATAATAAAGTACGTTGCTTTTAACTCACAATATCTTTTTTTTTCTCTTTGGGAAAACCAGATATTTAATTGGCGCAGTCGGTAGGATCGGTAAAAGTGAACTAGTTATTCTATCCGTGTTACACATTATATTATCCGTGTGTTACATAGAATTAGTGAATAATCACTATAGTGAACTGTTATTCTATCCGTGTGACACATAGAATTGTTATCCGTGTGTTACATAGAATTAGTGCATAAACACTTACTGGTAGTGCTCAAAAGTGTACAACAGTGAAAAAAATATTTACGACAACTGTGCGCGAAAATATCAACTGTGTGTTACAACCATTAAATCCAATTGAGGAACAAAAACGCCAACTTGTGTGCGAACAAAAAACCAAAAACCAAACCAAAACAAAAAAACTAAAACTCAGAAAATCAACAAAACAAAACACCACAAAAAATTCAGAAAATCAACAAAACGAAACATCACTAAAACCCAGAAAATCAAAAAAAAAAAACAAAACATTACTAAAACCCAGAAAATCAAAAATAAAACAAAACACCACTAAAACAAAAAAAAAAAAAAGAAAGAAGAAACAAAATGGCTGTAGAACTCACCGAAGCCCACCTCAATCAAGCACTGTCTTCGTTAAGACAGGTGGCAAACTATGATGGAGCACCGGAGAATCTGACGTCATTCATAAGGAGGATAGATTTCATTATGCACTTATATTCAAACCATGATATAAGGCAACATAACACATTGTTCAGTGCAATCGAGATGCAGCTCACTGGAGAGGCACAACGGCTCTCACAAATTGGACAAGCCAACACCTGGCCGGAACTAAGGTCACTCCTCATCAATGAATTGAAGACGCATACCCCCTGTGAGGAACTTCTTCGACGCCTCTACAACACCAGCTATACAGGAAACCTTCGTAAGTTTGTAACAGAATTAGAAGATAAGTCCTATAATATCACAAACAAACTAAGTCTAGAAAACGATGCAAATAACACCATTCTTTATACAAATGCTTTAAATAACACTATAAAAGATGTAATAAACAAAAAATTACCCAAAAGATTATTTATGACGTTAGCTAGATACGATATAACCACAGTCAGCAAGTTGAAGCAAGTAGCTCAAAGAGAAGGGTTATAGAGAGAAAATAGTATAACAGAAATCAGAAAATCAAATCAAAGCCAAAATCAAAATCAAAAAGGTGGAAAACCCTTTGTACCCAATAGTACAACTCCGTCTCAACAAAAACAATCCGATACAACACAAAACCAAAAACTTTTCCAAGAATTTCAAGAAAAATTAAATATTGACAGGGCTCAAAATCCAATGAATTATCAACAGCAAAATAATTAGCCTACAAAAAGGCAAAGAGAAAGTAATAGTGGAATTAGCAAATTGGACGCATCGAAAAATTTTCATCAGAGTGCCTCGGATCAATCGGAAGAAGAGATAGGGACAAGTCCTTCATCAGAATAATGATGAACAATAAACCTTTGAGATGTGTAGTTGACTCAGGCTCTTCAATTAATATAATGTCCGAAAACTTTTTTAATTTCAAAACCTATTTAGGAGATTCCAAAATTCACATGATTGAAGGAGCAGTAGAATTATTTTCCTTGCACCCAGCAAACTTTGTCCAACAGAACAAAAATTTTATATCCATAAATTTTCAAATAAATACGACATGCTGATAGGCAGAACTTTCCTAAAAGCCTGCAAAACACAAATAAATTATGAAGAAGAATAGGCAGAATTAGGAAACTATACATTTTATTTTAGAGATGTTGAAGAAATAGAAGAATAAAACATAGAAGTTTTGGACCCACATGCAGAAAGGGACCCAGAAACAAATTTTGCGATTGAAAATGAAATAATTGAAAGCAATGAGTATAGACTCGACCATTTAAACAACGAAGAAACTCAACAACTAAAAAAAGTCTTGTACGAATTCGGTGACATTCAGTACCGCGAAGGTGAAAATTTGACTTTCACGAGTACAATAAAGCAATCTATTCATACAAAACATGAGGATCCAATTTATAAACGTCCATACAAATATCCCCAAACATTTGATATAGAAATCAACAAACAAATAAATGAAATGATTGAACAGGGTATCAATCGAAAATCGAACTCACCCTATTGTTCACCCATTTGGATCGTTCCAAAAAAAAAGGAGATGCTTCCAACAAACAAAAATTCAGATTAGTCATTGACTATCGAAATCTAAATGAAGTCACAATAGATGACAAATTTCCAATTCCAGTCATGGACGAAATTCTCGACAAACTGGGAAAATGCCAATACTTCACCACCATTGATTTAGCTAAGGGATTTTATCAAATTCAAATGGATCCTGAATCTATTGCAAAAACAGCTTTCTCAACTAAACATGGCCATTACGAATACACACGTATGATATTTGGTCTTAAAAATGCCCCGGCAACATTCCAAAGATGCATGAATAATCTTTTGGAAGACCTTATTTATAAGGATTGCCTTGTTTATCTGGATGACATCATTGTGTACTCCACTTCATTGGAGGAACACATACTATCACTCAGAAAGGTATTTAACAAACTAAGAGAAGCTAACAAGGAAACATCATTCCTTGGTCATATAATAACAACAGAAGGTATAAAACCTAACCCAGATAAAGTCAAAGCAATTCAAAAATTTCCGATACCTAAAACTCCAAAAGAAATTAAATCATTCTTAGGATTATGCGGATTCTTCCGGAAATTTATACCCAACTTTGCACATATTGCAAAACCTTTAACTCTAGGATTAAAGAAAGGAGCTAAAATAAACATAGCCGACCCAAATTATATTTCATCCTTTGAAAAATTAAAATATCTCCTTATGAATGATCCTATACTTGCCTATCCCGATTTCAAAAAACCATTTTTCCTAACCACATATGCTAGCAATATAGCTTTAGGTGCGTTCCTCTCACAGGACCATATTTTTTATGGTAGTAGAACACTTAACGAACACGAACTTAATTATTCAGCCATAGAAAAGGAATTACTATCTATTGTATGGGCAACCAAATATTTTAGGCCATACCTTTTCGGTAGAAAGTTCCATAAGCCTTTAGTATGGCTCAACAATATAAAAGAACTAAATATAAAACTTCAAAGAATAAAACTAATTGAGTTTGATTACAAAATTAAATATTTACCTGGCAAAGAAAATCAAGTAGCAGATGCCCTTTCCAGAATTAAAATAGATGAAAACTTTTTAGGATCAACAGAAAGCACAGCAGCTACAATACATAGTGCTCATGAGGATAATGAAAATTACATTCCAATAGTAGAAAACCCCATTAATTATTTCAACAGGCAAATAGAATTATTTAGAGGTTCAGAAGACAAAGCAGAAACAACAACTTACTTTTATAAAACAAACATAAAAATAACATACAAAGAAATGACCAATGCTTACGCAAGGGATATAATCATAAGATATTATTATTATTATTATTACTATTTAGAGCTAACTTATAATTGAAATTATAGGCTAGCGTGTGTTTTTTATGGCTATGGCAGCGTTGGCCTTCAGCTCATGCTTGTCTAGGTCTAGATATGTACAAAGATATTTACATAGATTGTTTTCTTAGTTTTAATTTAGTGTTAACTTATTGTATGTGTGTGTAATGTTAATGTTTTACATGTTTTATATGTTTGTTGTACAGGTTTGTGTTTTTTAGTTATTGTAGAATTTTTAGCGTGTTTGTGGGTGTGAGGTTTGAGAGGCATTCAAGTGGGTTGGTGTTATTAAATATTGCAAGTCTTTGTGTTACGAAGGAGTTGCAGGATGCGAGTATGTGTTCTATTGAGATGTTTTGGTTGCAATATGGGCACGTTCTGGGTGTAAGGTCAATGTAGTATTTGTGGGTAATCTTTGTGTGTCCGAGTCTAAGTCTTGTTATTTTGATTTGGTCTTTGCGTGTAAGAGAAAGTGGATTGTTTTTGAACAGGTGGTAGCTGTTGTGTTTACTCTGATTTGTATTTTTGTACCAGGTGGAGGTTTCTGATAAATAGCTGTGTAGTTTAGACTGGTGTGTTTTTTTAATATATTTCAGTATGTCTTTTATGTTATAGTTGTTTTTAATTATTAGAGGTTCTTTGGCTGCATTTTTGGCGGCGGTATCTGCCTGTTCGTTTCCTAGTATTCCTACGTGTCCGGGTATCCATAGCAGTTTGAATTTTGGAAATGTTGCTTGTAAGGTGTTGCGTATGAGTGAGCTGAAGTAATCGCAGTTATTTGCGTTGTATATTGCGCTTATGGCGGATAAGAAATCTGAGCATATGCAGTATTTTCCCTTTTTGTTTTTAAAAATTTCTAGAGCTTCTGCGATTGCAAACGTTTCGCCCGAAAAGACAGACGAGTTGTGTGGAAGAAGGCTCGACTTTATGTGCGTTCCTTCATATGTGATGGCAAGAGTGGAAGTTGAGTAATATTGGGAACCGTCGGTATATATATATGTGTATTTGTTGCTATCTTCTGATTTCTTTGCTTTGAATTTTGCCCGGTATATTTCTGGAGATGTGTTATTTTTGCAGAGATTTTGTAGGGTTGTGTCAATGTTTCTCTGTTGTGTGTTCCAGGGTGTTTGTGTTGCGCTTTGATGACGAGGGGTAATGGACTGGTAGGGTAAGTTGTGGGTTTTGCTGTATTCTATTGTATTGTCTATTGTAGAATTGGGTTTCTGTTTTTTTGGAGGTCGGTATGATTTAAATATTCTAATGATAGGAGAGTTTTTGGCTGTGAGCAGGGACTTAATAAGGTTGGCAGTCATGAGTTTTTTTCTATCCTCTAATGTGGCAACGCGTGCTTCGTAGAGGATGTTTTGAGTGGGAGTTGTTCTGAATGCTCCGAGAGCAATTCTGAAGCCTGTGTTAATAGCGGATTTGATAGTGCGTAAGTATGATTTTGAGCTATTACCGTATAGGGGGGTGCGTAGTCTGCTTTGGAGATAAGGATTGCTTTGGCTATGTCTATGGATGTGTTGCAGTTAAATCTTTGGCTTGATAGGAAGTACAGGCCAAGTATTTTTATTGCTGTCTCGTTTTTAATTTGTATTTGTCCTGTAGTTAGGGTGCAGTTGCAGTTTTGTTTTCTGCAAACATGCATGTGTTTGCATTTAGTGTTGGAGAGCATAGCGCCTGAGTAATCGCCCCAGTTTGTTATTGTGCTAAGAATGGGGATTAGGTTAATATTAAAATTTTTCTTGTTTTTTAGTTTTAATATAAGGTTGAAGTCGTCCGCGTATGAGTTAATAATTAATATACTCAGACTGTTTACTTTTGATCTCTGCACGAAGTTAAATCAGCGAAATAGAATTATTACTTCTTCGTTTATTGGTCAAATCCGTACTAAAATATAAATGACAAAATATTCTTAACATAAGCTAGCCCTGACCTATAATCGCTGTCAGCGATTATGCTGAATGGATTATGTTTCAACGTCGCGACGGCGCATGGAATGTTGACGGCAACGTATTGTGGAGTTTGGCATAATTGGCATTAAGCATAGTTGCAGCTTTGCTGATCGTGCAGAACTGCAGTCGTTGACTTTGTCTGATCGGATGTGTTAACTCCTCCCTCACTAGTTTGAAGGCCGTCCTCGGTTTTCCTCAAAGTGTCGATGACAGCTCTTATCGATATTTGCTGTTTATTCTCTTTGCATTTTTGATGAACCTTGAAGACGACGAGACCGATGATCAGAGTGACAAGAGATGCTGCAAACATCATAGGCCGTATTGACAGTTTTTTTTCGATGTTTCCAATATATTGAAGATTCTCAAAGTTCAGCCTCTGAAGATAGGGCATGCTTAAAATCTCTCGGTGGCCAGTTATGTTTAAGGTTGTCGATATTGCTGGGCATGGATGACGTCTGAGTTTTTTTTTTAGGTATTTTCAAAGAGAGACCCATTTACGTAGATTTCCTCATCAAACGTCAGCAGGTGTGTGCCGTGAATGACTCTATCAGTGTTGCTATTCATCTGTATTGTAGCTGTAGCTTCGTTGATAACGATGATACCATCGTCAATTACCATCAGCGGCTGCAGATGGCTGGGACGAGTCTTACAGTGTGCTATACCGCCAGAATGTTGTTGCGCACAAGTTGTTGATTTCAGCTGTTTGCAGAATGTAGAGGTGAGAGTAGCGGTGCAGTTTCCGATTGCTAAGATATTGTTACCACAATCAAGTATCGTTCCATTATGTTGAACGGGGAATATGGTTATTTTCTTACATATTACGCTAGGATTTGGGTACTTGATAAGAAAGTGACAAAATTATGATCTAAAAATCAAAGAAGCTAACATCGGCTATGCCGAAGTTTGTATACCCTTGCAGTCCTTGGTAATAATAATTTTACATGTTCAAAATTTGTTTTTTGCAACTCAATTCCTCAATATACAAACAAAACAATTTTACTCTCATATATGTAAATTTCATAGCATACTCGATTTTTATGAAAATGTTTCTTCTAGTTCTTCTATTATATAGTGGTCCGATCCTTATGGTTTTCATACTTTATTTTTGCCCGATAGCTCTTAAGACGGCTGAGTAAAACGCGTACGCCAGACGGACATGGCTATATCGACTCAGCTTCTCACGCTGATCAAGAATATATGTAGGAAATGAAGTGTCAGGCAGGCATAATCATTGTAATCGTTTGGTACCGAGTGAGCGAGACAGAACGACACGCAGCGGCCGTACCTATCTGGTCGACTCACTCATGGAAAAATAAAGCAGAAGCGTCGATCGGAAAGCACTCGCAATCGTACTCTCGCCTCGATCACATCGCACACCCAAATTTGTCGCTAAGGCCATTATAATAATTAATAAATATATGTATTCTTAACACAAAGAAATATTGTTAATAAATAATAAAGTTTAAATAAGGAAATCACATCCTTAAATAATATTGAACTAAATAACCAGGAATATTCCAATTCTACAAACTGGGGGCTCAACCGAGATTTCTGGCCCAACACAATTAGTGAAAATCGTGTGTGTGTGTGTGAAGTTCGCAAATGAACAGAAAATTGTTAAAATTGCATGCATTAACGTGTAATATATATACAAAGTCAAGGTTGTTGGCGAACGAATTTCAAAAGACGCAACCACTACAAGTTCAAAAACTAGTGGAAGTTGGCGTGACTGTACGAGAGGCGACGAGTGGACGGTGAGACGGTGAGCGGTCGGACGACGCAAGAAGAGCGTCACCCAGAATTTTGGCGCCGTTTAGGCAAAAGTCGGCGGCTGAAGTTGAGAGCAGCTCGAGAAGGGTGGTGACTCGAGAGGAAAAGAGAAAGCAGACAGCGGACACGAAATTGATGAAAATTAGTGTTCACTGTGGAAGCAGACAGACGGAGAGAGCAGACAGCGGACACGAAGTTGATGATAACCAGTGTTCACTGTGGAAGCAGACAGACGGAGAGAGCACGAAGTTGGTGCTAACTGGTGTTCACTGTGGAAACGGAAAACCAAAGGAAAACAGAAAGCGGACAACAGAAACCGTTACAAAAGCAGACGACGCCGACAAGACCAAACGAGACAATTGGTGTGGAAGCAGACAAAGAGAGATCACGAGAACGAGTGGAAACGAGCCGAGTGATTAGCGACAACAGAGTGAGTGGCAACAGTGAGCGAACCGAACAGTTGCTACAGAGATATTGAGTGGCTCCATAGAGCAGGATGACTATAGTTGGGTGAGCTGTTTAATTATTGTCTTGAGTGTGAGTTACTTTGCTTGCACAGCGAAACCAGACCGGAGCAAAAATATCGACGAAATTGATGCGAGCTGCAGAGAGCACATTTCTAAGAATCGTCTGAATTAAACCATAACCTAACACAATTTGACCTACATTAACATAGTGTGTAAATCTTGTTAAGTCGTAACAAATTTGATTGATTGATACTAACTATATATTAATATACCAATCTTGTTAAGCAAAATAACTGTAATTAAGTGAAATGGATCGAGGTGAGATTCTAACTTTGCGTATTGAGGAGTTGCGGACTAAATTGGGAGAGTTAGGGCTAGAGACTACAGGCCTTAAAGCAGAGCTGCAAACGCGTCTACTCGCTCACTACGATCTAATAGAAATTGAGAATGACGGGCAGGAGGCAGATTTCGCCTCGGCTAGAACAATTCGAGAAGTCCCGAACACAGATGGGCAAAGGTCATGGTTCACACTAAAAGATGTGGAGGGAAGCGTTTCAGAGTTTTGCGGTTTAGGTTCGATTGATGTTGTACAATGGATTAGGGAGCTAGAACAATGCGCTTTAACCGTACAGTGGAGTCAGTTACAGCTTTTTGTGTATGCAAAACAATTGTTAAAAGGAGCTGCATTATCGTTTATACGTAGTAAGACAGATATTTGTAGTTGGGAGTCCCTGAAAGTAGCTTTAAAAAACGAATTTAGAGTAAAAGTTTCATCAGCAGAAGTTCATAGAAGACTGGGCATTCGACAGTTAAAGAGAGGTGAGAACTTGTATGAGTTTTTGTATTCGTTAATGGAAATCGCGAAGCCAATCGATTTGGATGACGAAAGTTTAATCGAGTATTTCGTAGAAGGTATACCAGACATGAGAGCAAATAAGGCATCCAGAACAGTGGATGCGTTGAAAGTTCAAATAGAGACCTATTTTAAATCCTATGATCCTAGAAAGTCGTCAAAGAAAACAACATTCGAGTCATCTGTTCACAAGCAAGGTAGAGATAATAGAGAGAAAAATTCGATAACAAAAGGTGATCGCAAATGTTTTAAGTGTGGTGATCCTTCACACATAATGAGAGACTGTAACAAGAAAACGTCTACTTGTTTTAAATGTGGCAAAACAGGCCATCGTTCGTTTGAATGTAAAGATAAAGATACCACCAAAGTTGAAAGCACCAATGTTGTAGATGATAAATTAATAAAAGCATCAGGTAAATTTACTGATTCGGGTTTGGAGTTGAAAGAAGTAACTTATAAATTGATTAAGTTCAACGGTCTTATTGATACAGGAGCAAATTTGAGTCTCATACGTAAAAGCGTGTTTGTTAAACTCGGAATTAAGTCATTAACTGGATATTCGAAGACCCTTACAGGCATTGGTGGAAGTCATGTGATGACCTTTGGTAGTTTTAGCATAACTGTCAAGATAGATGGCATTGAGATGGAAGTCGAGTTTCATATCGTTCCCGATGAAGACATGGCATATGAGGCAATTTTGGGTAGAACCATATTAGATCACGTCGATTCGGTTGTTACCAAGAAAGGTACAAAGCTTGTGAGCATCAACAGGAAAGAATCACTGTGTTACGCGAATAAATCGTGTGCTGAGTTGTTTAAGGAATTTGAAAGTATGTGTATGCACAGTGCAGAACAGAATAAAATGGAAATCAAGAGTGACTTGTCACATATCACTGCAGAAATCGGTAGTGAAGTCAAGAAGCTGATTAAAAGTTACAAACCTATTAGAAATACAAACACTCCTATAGAAATGAAGATTGTACTAACAGATGAGTTACCAGTTTATCAGCATCCAAGGCGTCTAGCAGAGTCTGATCAGAAAATCGTTGATAGTACAGTACAAGAATGGTTGGAGGGGAAGATAATAAGGCCAAGTTTTCCCGAATATGCTTCGCATGTTGTACTTGTAACAAAGAAGAATGGGAAAAAGCGTCTGTGCTGCGATTACAGAAAGCTAAATGAGAAAGTGGTCCGAGATAATTTTCCTATGCCACAGATGGACACCATATTAGAAAAACTTCAAAGTGCGTTGGTTTACACTACTTTAGATCTAACAAACGGGTTTTTTCCATGTTCCTGTTGAGGAAAAATCTCAGAAGTACACAGCATTCGTAACTCAGAATGG
Organism: Drosophila tropicalis; assembly: GCF_018151085.1. Classification (NCBI taxonomy): domain Eukaryota; kingdom Metazoa; phylum Arthropoda; class Insecta; order Diptera; family Drosophilidae; genus Drosophila; species Drosophila tropicalis. Next base: position 1,192,459 of record NW_027173405.1, read on the forward strand.
TCAGTATGAATTCCTGTACGTACCATTCGGAATTTCCAACTCTCCAGCAGTTTTTAGATTTGCCAGTTGCCAGATTTATAATGGCAGTAATGAGAGAATCAGTGAAGAATGGAGATGCAGTGGTGTATATGGACGATATAATTATACCAAGTGTTATCGTGAATGATGGTCTAATTAAACTTAAAAGGGTGTTGAAGGTAGCTGCGGAAAATGGGTTGAGAATAAACTGGGAGAAATGTCAGATACTGCAGAGTAAAGTAAATTTTTTGGGATGTATAGTTGAAAATGGAAGTATTAAGCCAAGTAAGGAGAAGACTGATGCCGTTTCAAGATTCCCGATCCCACATGATAAGAAGTCAGTTCAACGATTTTTAGGGTTAACATCGTATTTCCGTAAATTTATCGAAGGATACGCAGTAACAGCTAAGCCCTTGACTGACATTTTGCGAAAGGACAACAAGTTTGAGTTTAAAGAATTGCAAATGGTAGCGTTTGAGCAATTGAAGTTAGCATTGATCAAAGGTCCTGTTTTAAAGTTATACAATCCTAAGCTAGAGACTAAAATTCACACTGATGCCTCGAAACACGGTTTCGGAGCTGCGCTTTTACAGAAAAATTCAGAAGATGGTTTGTTCCATCCGGTACAATATATGAGTCGGAAAACTAAACCATGCGAAGAGAAGTATGAATCATATGAACTTGAGGTTTTAGCAGTTATTGGAGCATTAATAAAGTGGCGTATATATGTGTTAGGATTGAGATTTAAGATTGTCACAGATTGTAATGCGTTCACGATGACAATAAAAAAGAAAGATGTTCCGTTGCGTGTAGCACGTTGGGCAATGTACCTACAAGATTTCGATTATCAGATTGAACATCGTTCAGGTTCAAAGATGCGGCATGTGGATGCCTTGAGCCGTTTATCTTGTTTTCTGCTAACTGACACTATAACCCATAAATTAAGGGAAGCACAGTTGTCAGATGATTGGACTAAATTGATTAGGAGCTTAGTTCAAGAGAAAGGATATGAAGATTTTTACATTGAAAACGAAATATTGTTAAAGGACCCCAATCGAGAACTTATTGTCGTTCCCTCGCAGATGGAAAAGGAAATAGTACAGATTGCACACAAACAAGGACATTTTGGAGCTAGAAAGACTCAGGATATCGTAGAAAAATCGTATTATATTCCAAAATTAAAAGAGAAGGTAGTCCGTGTTGTTGAGTGTTGTGTGGAATGTCTTATTGTTAATGCCAAGACCGGTAAAAAGGAAGGATATTTGATGCCAATAAGTAAAGGAGATCAGCCATTGATGACATATCACATTGATCACGTTGTCCCGATGGAGGTCACAACAAAGCGTTATAATCATATACTTGTTATTGTTGGTGGGTTCTCTAAGTTTGTATGGTTGTATCCGACTCGTGAAACAGGAGTCGAGGAAGTACTTAGTTCTCTTGAAAGGCAAGCCATAATTTTTGGTAACCCGATGAGAATAATTTCTGACAGGGGAGCAGCATTCACGTCCATACGTTTAAGGAATATTGTAACACACAGGATATACAGCATTTACTGATAGCAACAGGTGTACACCGTGCCAACGGACAAGTAGAAAGGATGCATAAGATAATAGTTCCAATGATTTCAAAGTTAAGTCAAGAGAATGAGGGAAACTGGTACAAGTATGTAGGTCGTGTGCAACAATTTGTTAATAATACTGCTCCAAGAAGTACAAGAGTTACACCTTTTAAGATTTTGACAGGAATAGAGATGCGTAGTCCTGATGATCCCAAAATGAGAAAGCTGATAACCGATTCGTTAATAGAAGAATTAGACTGTGGTCGTGATGAGATTAGAGCGGAGGCTCGAAAGTATATCTATGAAATACAGCAGGAAATGAAAAGAACGTTCGACAAAAACAGGAAATGTGAAAGAAAATACAATTTAAACGAGTTAGTGGCGATTAAACGTACGCAATATGGGACAGGGCTAAAGTTGAGAGGTAAATACTTAGGACCATATAAAGTCACGAAGGTGAATAGGCACGTGATACAACGTTGAGAAGGTTGGCGACGGTGAAGGACCTTGTAAGACCTCAACAGTGGCTGAGTTCATGAAACCTTGGCTAGGATTATTCGGGTCGAATGACTTGTCAGGACAGCCGATTGTAGGAAATGAAGTGTCAGGCAGGCATAATCATTGTAATCGTTTGGTACCGAGTGAGCGAGACAGAACGACACGCAGTGGCCGTACATATCTGGTCGACTCACTCATGGAAAAATAAAGCAGAAGCGTCGATCGGAAAGCACTCGCAATCGTACTCTCGCCTCGATCACATCGCACACCCAAATTTGTCGCTAAGGCCATTATAATAATTAATAAATATATGTATTCTTAACACAAAGAAACATTGTTAATAAATAATAAAGTTTAAATAAGGAAATCACATCCTTAAATAATATTGAACTAAATAATTAGGAATCTTCCAATTCTACATATATATACTTTATGGGGTCGGAAACGTCTCCTTTTGTGCGTTACAAACATCTGATCAATTTTATAATACCCTCTGCAAGGGTATAAAAAGACTTTTACATAGGCTATTTCAATTAAGTCTGTTATAGTTAAATTTGTAGAGTGCTCATTTAAAATTTGACTTAGGTCATTAGAGTCAAGAATTGTTGGGCTTATAATTTGAATCTTTGCGAGCGTAACAGACAACATTAATGTTTCGAGTTCAGAGATTATAATTCTATTTCTTGTGAGTAATGCTTGATAGAGGTTTCTTGTATCGATCTGTTTTTCTTTTGCAAATCTAATTATTTTATTTACGGATTCTGTTAAGTTATTAATTTTTTCTTGTACTTTTGTATTTATAACTGCCTGTTGTTCAATTGAGCCAGTTAGTTTTTGCTGGTGAAATTTCAGATGTTCGAAGTTGTCAAAATCTGGAGTTCCTGCTACTATCTTTAAAGCTGTTCCTAGAATATTTATACTTCTAGCTTGTCTATGGTGAATATTAACTGTTTCTAGCAGTGTCCTAATATGACCTAAATCTGATTCAAGAATTTGTCTCATATGAGACTGTGGGAATTGTGAATTCATAAGTGAATTAGTTTCCTCGGCAATTTCCGAGTACATTGTGAGATTAGAAGAATGTCTTAAAATTTTAAAAATTTCCCAAATAACTACGTTTCCGTCCATGATGGGAATATAGTCCGAGTTCGAGTAATTGATAATCTCTCCAGCTGCTGTTGCTACTAGAAGTAGAAGGCGAAGAGTCCAAACCCTAGTAAAGATAGGATACAGAGCAGAATAAGTACTGGAAGGATAATTATTTTTTCTTATCTTATGTTATCCTTGTGTACCTCCCTCCCCTTTATAAGAACCGTTGACCCCAAATCGGCTTCCACAATGACTTCCTCAAACAAAGGAGTTAGCTTGTTACCAAGTCTTTTATTTAATTTCATAAGTACCTTGTCGCCTATTTGAAAAGTTCTATTTCTTCTGTCCGCGTTTTGTCTTTTCAGTAGCAGATCTTGCGCTTTAGATATTTTTTCTCTTATTTCTGCTTCAAATTCTGGTGGGGATGCATGAATTATGTCGACTGGTTTTTTATTAACGACTGAGTGAATTGATTTATTGTATTCTATTGTTGCCTGAAGTATAATATCAGTAGTGTCATTTAATTGTTTTTCTAATTTCAAGCATCTGACAATTTCTGCAAAAGTACTGTGAAATCTTTCTACCTGTCCATTTGAAGTACTATGTAGTGGTGGCGAATTTACAATATCAACATTAAACCGTTTTTTTAAAAGAGACCTTATTGTTTTTGAATTGAGTGATGGTTCGTTATCGCAGTAGATAATTTTAGTGTTAGGGTAGAAATTCATGAGCTGTAAGATGGGGGACTCAATATCTATTATCGTTCTGGAAGCTATGGGCTGAACAATGGCAAATTTAGAAAATTTATCAATACAGGTTAGAAAATACTTTTATCTGTAGAAAAAATGTCAATATGGAGAATTTCTCCTACTTGATTAGGTACTGGCGTTTCGCCAATGTACTGTTTTTGTGGGTGTAGGTCATATTTTCCTTTGCTGCAAGTCTTACAATTTGCAACTACTTCGTTTGCTAGACGGGTCATTTTTGGGAAAAAATAGTCTTGGAGAATTTGTTTTATATTCTCTTGCGCTGCTCTATGTGCTCTGCCATGTTCTGTGACTATGATTTCTTTTTGCTCATTCCTATCATGAACATCGATGACCAATTTATTTGAGTGACAAAATTTGGCTGAAGGGAAAGTCTCAACTAGCTTGTTTTGTATAAATGCTAGTAACGGCAGGTCGCATTTGATTGCATTCACTACTTCTTTTTTAACCGCATCGCACACTTTTTCTATTAAGTTTTCTCTATTCGAAAAGTATGATTTGTCTTGTTTTTTGTCCGAACATAATAATAATTTTTTCAGAAGCTATAGTGCTTTCTTCAATAATTATTTGGTTCCTGAAACAATTAATCGGTTTTTCAGTAGACTCGAAAGTGTATGTCAATGATAACTCACTATGTATAGTGGCTAAGTCTGATGGAGCATCTTCTTCGAGAGCGTAAAGGTTTTGTCTTGATAGAGCATCGGCGACAAAATTTTCTTTACCGGGCTTGTAGAAAATTTGAGCATTGTGCTGATAAAGGATTTCCATCTCTTAATTTTTGCATTAGTGTTTTTGTCTGAGACTGCAAAAGTTAGTGGCTGATGATCGGTATAAATACTTAAATTGTTTTCACCGTACAAATAGTTTCTTAGGGATTTTAGGGCCCACACTATTGCCAGTAGCTCACGTTCATTTGTGGCGAAATTTAATTCGTTGTCTCTTAAAGTCCTGGAAATCATGGTTATCGGCTTCTTGTTTTGTGACAAAACGGCGTCTAAGCCAGAGGACGAAGCATCTGTCGTCAAATCGAATGGCTTCTGGTAATCAGGGTATAGGAGCATTACATCTGCGGAGCTTAAGATATTCTTTAATTTCTCGAAGGTGTCTATCTGCTTTTTATCAAGGTTAACAGGAGTTTTTTTCGATTGTCCTGCACTTGTTTTACCATTATCACCCTTTAGTATGTCTGTCAATGGTTTGGCTATAGATGCAAAATTTTTTATAAAGCATCTGTAATAGCTCGCTAGACCAAGGAATGATCTAACTTGGAACAGGTTGGTAGGCTGTTGAAATTTGCTAAGTGCTTCAACTTTGCTGGGGTTAGTTGTTATACCTCCACGGGAGACCACAAATCCAAGATACTCGACCTTTTCTTTAAAAAAGTGAGATTTTTCCCGTGATACCCTCATGTTAGTGTTATACAATTTATCTAGTACCCAAGCGATGTGGTGAACATGATTTTGCATATTTTCAGAGAATATGATCACGTCATCCACGTAGACGTAGCATGACTTCCCAATCTGTTCTCTAAGTACGTCGTCAATTGCTCGTTGGAAAATTCCGGGGTCATTCTTCAAACCAAAAGGAAATTCTGCAAAATACATACTTCCCATTTCCTACAGAAAATGCAGTTTTTTCTCTATCTTTTTCTGCAAGAAGTATTTGATGAAATCCTGATTTCAGATCGAGTGTCGTGAAATATTTGGCCTTACCAAGGTTTGAGAGAATAGCTACAATGTTCGGTATAGGGTATTTGTCATCAACAGTTTTCTAAAGTAAATTACAAGGCGTTTTTTCCTATTTCCTTGTTCGTCTAGACCCTTTTTATCTACCACCCACACCGGATTATTATATGGTGAATTCGATGGTCTGATTATATTATTTCTCAGCCTGTCATTAGTTTCGTTATTGACAAACTCTGATACTCCTAATGGGTATGGGTAAAGTCTAGAGAACACTGCTTTTTCGTCTTCTGTTCGAATTGTAGCAACAAAATTTGTGTTGTAGGGAAGGGACTCGTAAGGGTCAGCAAATTTATTTTTTCTTGTAACATTTTCTTAAATTCTTTTTCAATTTCTTGCGAAACTTTTATATTTTCTACTTCGGTAAAGTTAACATTTGGGCTTTTTTTATATTGAATTATTTCAGATTCATTTTTTGTTTTTAAGACGTTATTTTTCAAATCTAGATTTGCGTTAATTTTTTTTTTTAAATCAAGTCCTATTATTCCATCAAAGCTTGATAAGCTAGGAAGTAAAAAGAAATGTGGTTGTTGTATTAAAAAGGTGCATAAGACATTTCTCTTGAACGGCGTTAAAGCCATGAAGTGACTTAACTAAAAATTTTTCTTTAACTTTAGTTACATTTTTAAGTTCCGGGCTTGGTTTTATATAGTTTTTTGAAGCGAATGTGTCTATAAGAAATTTAATCTGTCTACCTGCTATCGTTCGCTCAACAAACGGTAACAGGGAACAATTTCTAAAAAATTGACCTCTTGAATCTGATCCTCATCTTCTAAATCTGATACCTCAGCCTCCGCTACTGCTTGGTACTCCTGTTCCGATTGACCTTCAGAATTTTCATCTTGTGAGAGATGATTAATTCTATGTTGTTTGGGACTTGTAGTTCTAGCTGTTCCACTACTTGCTCTTTTTGGCACCTGATTTTGGTAGGAACCACCTTGGTTTGGGTATTGAGTTGTTTGCCTAAACCGAGATGAAGTGTCAACGTCCATAGGTTGTGGTGGTTCTTGTTTTATATTCGGGCTATTGTTTTGGGTTTTTTGTTTGTAAAATGGAGTTTTTACTTGGTTTGGGGTACTTTCTACAGTGGGCTGCCTTTGCTGTCTCTGTTCCTGACGCTGAGCTCTTTCTTCATTATTCCTAGCAAAACTACTAGCGGAAGCGTTCTTGATTAGATTCAACTTCCTGTGCAAGTGCCAGTGCTGATGGCAAATCTTTTGGCCTTGCTGAAAATAGAATGTCACTGAGAGATTTCTTTGTGAAATAAAGACTCTCGATGCATCTGCTCTGTATTTTTTGTTTAGAGAAGCAGCCAAAGTAGAATCGTAAGTCATAATTGTTTTGTTTATGAGTAGTGTTAATTTCTTTTCAATTTCCTCATAATATTGGGTTATTGTCAGGGTTCCCTGACGTAGAACGGACAACTCTTGCTCGATTATATAGATGGGGCGTTTATCGGCGTATGTAAAGTCAAGTCTATTGATAATTGCTTTAAAATTTAGTGGAGTGTCGTATGACGACAATACCATATCAGCAGGGCCTTTGATTTTATTCCTAATTATACCCAGCGCCTGATAATGCTTTGAGCATCCTACATAATTTTCAAAGATTTTATATGCAGTGTGTGCGGCTTTCCATCACGAAACATAAGTCTCGATTTTTCCATCAAAGTCTGGTACTGATTTTGTTATGTCCAGTGTTTCGTCACATTTAATACCTACAATAATTTCTGCATCTATAAATACTTCAACCTCGGGTACGGACACTGTTGCATTTCTAAACTCGTTTCTCATTTCCTCCATTTTTTTTTTTCAAATAATTGCGCTTGATTTTCTAATGCACTGTTTACTGCATTCTTGAGCAGCGC